>NC_135498.1:209579279-209915529 GCF_052857255.1 Amblyomma americanum
TTTTATTGAGCTTTTAACTTTTAAGGGGTGTCTCCTCTTCATTTGTCTGCTCCCCGGCACCGTGCTTTTCATATTTGCCACGCGCTGTTCTTTTTATTTCTTTTGATTTTTCTCCACTTCGCGCATGCTCATCAACGGACAGTGTTGTTCGGCTACAATATATTCGACGTGGTGGCTTTTCATAAATGAAGTTGCAAGTTAGCCTATGTCCTGTCCATATCTGTGTCGTCTGTTTCATTGTTGCGCTATGTTTTAAAAAAATTGTAACCAACTAGCCAAAACTAAGCTACGGCTGCGTGGATTACCGCAGACCGCATGCTGTCACCCATCTCGACGTCTATACGCTACCTCGCCTTAAGAACGCACTGGGCCGACTGAAAATGTCCCAGTACTTTATCATCCTCGACCTCCTTACAGGCTACTGGCAGGTGCCACTCCATCCCGGGACGCGGGAAAAACGACTTTTTTGACCCCGGACGGCCTCCACCAGTTTAAGCGAATGCCGTGTGCCACTTCAAGGACCCAGCCACGTTCCAGCGCCTTATGGAACAAGTGTTGAGCTACAAGAAGTGGAAAATGCACTGGCATAGTTAAAAGACGTGATTGCCTACGCGGACACTATTCAAGAGCACCAGCGACGCTTCAGGATTGTTTTCGTGACACTTACCGCCATTGGGCTTCGCTTAAAACTGTTAAAGTGCTTTTCAGATTTGCCAGGGTGGCGTACTTTGCTAATGTCATGGATAAGCGTGGCATTTGTCCCATCCCTGACAAGCTGCGGGCGCTCAAGGCTTACGATCCTCCAGTCACGCCCAAGGAACTTCGAAGTTCCCTTTGATTTTCCTCCTACTTCCACCGCTTTATTACAGACTTTGCCAGACAGAGCGTGTGTTAACCTCCCTGCAGAAAAAGAACGCAGCGTGGAACTGGACACCGGCCCAACAACAAGCATTCGTAGACATCAAGCGTGCCCTCCTCGAGCTCCTTACTTTGGCCCACTAGAGTGAGTCTGCATCTGCCATCTTATACATGGACGCGGGCCAAGATGGGCCCAGAGCTGTCCTTTTGCAGAAAGACGAGTCTGGCAACTAGCGTGTCCTGGCTATTGCCAGTAGTTAACTCTCCGTCGTTGAGCGGCACAGGCACTCGTCGGAGCTCGACTGCCGTGCCGCTGTCTGGGCGATTGCGAAGTTTCATCCGTACGTGTAGTGTCGCCAGTTTACAATAGCAATGGTCATCAGCGCTCTTACTTGTTTGCAGTCTTCCACACATTTTAGCACGAAGTTCGCGCGCTGGTCTCTGCAGCTACAAAGACGCCAACTTTATTTCGTGTCACCCTTTATCAGTAACGTCTTTGACGAACCTGCGGGCTGCGCAGGCCGACGATCCCGACCTGGCTGCCATAGTCTAGCCTCCGTGCGGTTGCCGGTGGCCGCGGCAACTCTGCGGCCTCATGTCTTGCGCGGCTTGCACGACGCCCCCATGGCGGGCCACCTTGGTCTCAAAGAGACATTTGCGCGCATCTCAGAGCGCTTTTGGTGGCCCAATATCGGTAATGATGTCCGACAAACCGTGGCGACATGCCAGGCGTGCCAGTACCGGAAGCCCTCTACTCTCAACCCCGAGCCAACTTTGCAATCTGTCACGCCACCCACTTCGCCTTTCAAACTGGTCGAGCTAATCATTTGGGCCGCTTTTTCAAGACGCGCGCCGATAACAGGTATGTCGTAATTGCATTCGACCACTTGTCCAAATCGGTTGAAGTCCTAGCCATCTTTTTGTGGGCTGCATCTTCATTTCGAGCACGGTGTGCCGGGACTCCTCATCACGGACAGTGCGAGCTGATTCATGTCACGACAATTTGAGACAACCCTCTGCTCTTGTGGCATTTGGCACCCTACCCGACCGTCAACCACACCCAGTGCTACGGACTCGCGGAGGGTGTCAACCGTACTCTGAATGATATAATAGCGGCCAACGCAGCTCCCTTCTGCACCAACTGGGACCGCTTTGTTTCTGCCGCAACTTTCACCGTCAACACCGCATCGCACGGCACAATGCGAGTGACGCCGTTCTCGGTCTTCTGTGGCCGAACTCCTTCCTTTCCCCTCGACACGCAGCTCGGCCTGTACCGTTCTATTAGCTCTCCAACAGCATCTGCTCGGCGGTTTTGTCTCACTCGCCTGGACGCACGGCGCAACCTCCGCAAAGTTCATGCGCGTGCACAGATCTGCTCCCGGGCGGCTCCCCTGTTTCCTGTTTCCTCCCTGGCGAGCTAGTCCTTGTCCGCCGAACCATCCGCGCTAGGAGACGTGAGGAGTCACGCAAACCTCTTCCTTCGGCACCGAAGCCCTTACCGTGTCGTCCATCGGCTCGGCCCCGTGACATATAGTCTCTAAGTCTAGTCTGAGCATCGCTAGCGCGGCAAGCACTGAATCTCCCCGGAACGTGTTTCCAATCTCAAGCGATATGTCTCCGGTGGCACGATTCCGGAACACAGTCTAGTGATGTAAGGTAGATGCTCACATTGTACACTAGCGCTTTCTGTATCTGTGCCGACGAGCTGCCCACGAGCCGCTCTGAACCTTGTCTAGAAAGTTTGGTGCTCTCACTGATCCCAGGGGAAACACTCAGGCCGAGAGAATGGACTAGGCGACAGGTGCACACACAGACGTACATTCAATACACCGTACGTGACGCAAACACTAGCAGACAAAACTAACAACCCTATAACAAAGCGCACACTACCCATACACACTACCCGGGAACACGCAGTCTACAAGCGTTCGGCGTTTGTGCTCACGGTTCGGTGCTGATGAAGTGCTTCATGGGTCCAGTCAGTGGCATCCAGGTAGCCAGCGCGGAGGTGGAGTTCGAAGGGCTTAGGCTCGCGTTGCTGGCGGCGTTTTTGGCGACGTCGTATGAGCTCCCGATACAAGTGCCCGTGGAGGTGTTGCTGGTGATGTTGATGTTTGGGCATCACCCGAATGGGTGTCAATAGCGCTGGAGGTACCCCTGGCCGTAGCAGGCTGTTGCGTCAGCCGTTGACTCCACGGAACGGGCTCAGGAATGGCATGAAGTCCATGGAGCGACGCCATAGAACTCGAGATCACTGGAGCAGTATCCGGCGTTGCTCTCTTCCATCTGAGGTTTTCCTGACCAGCCGGAACCTCCGCTTCCCTGTTATTCCCTCCCGTCCCACGCTATACCTCGCGATTTTATAACCTCGGCGTTGGTACACGTCATCCCTGTCGTCGTCGTCTACTCTTCTCCACCAGTCGTCTCTTCCCACCTTACCGAATACTTCTTCAACTTCTTTGTTCTTGCATTAATACAAGTCAAGAGTATCGTCATCCTCGTCATCTTCTGCAAACTTCTTTAGTCTGTACTTCCATATAAAACTTCCTACCACATGTGACAAGGGCCCCTCTCTCAAGAGATTTTCCCTAAAAAACTGCTCACATCATCCCCGTCTTCAATATTTCCAGCCAACCGACTATCTTCTGTGGTGATTCTGGACCCAGCACACAACACATTGTAGATGTCAAGCACTCAACAAAAGCGCACCACTGACACAGCACAGCAAATTGCATTTACGGAACATTAATGCACCACTGCCGTTATCCGTACAGTATCCTTGATAAACATGTTAAAGTTCAGAACACACTCCCTTGTATAAGCACACAACAACAACAACAGAAAGATACATCCCAGAGATAGGTAAAGCGGTTTAGTTGGCTCTACTCATGAAGTCCGCTCCAATGTTATCTCTACCTTTAACATATATCACCAGATATGAGTATTTTTTGCATGGCCAAAGTCCATCTCATGAATTTATCTTTTTTCGTTTTGGTATTGGTTAAGTATTCAAGCGGCTGATGATCCGTTTGAATACTGAAATGTCTTCCATAAAGATAAATGTTAAATTTCTTTACTGCGCATACCACCGCCAATCATTTCTTTTCAACAGTGGAGTATTAGCTTCCACTAGCCGATAATCTCTTACTGGCAAAAAATACCGGATGTAGCATGCGATTCTCTTCCTGCAAAAGTACGTCTCCTAATGCTCTGTCTGATGCATCAGTGCGAAGAAGAAATTCTTTATCAAAATTCATTGCAAGCAGAAAGGGCGGTTTTGCTAATGCCTTTTTAACATCACGACAGCGTTCTCATGTTCAGCAGTCCAATTCAGCTTATTAAATGTACCCTTAAGCGGATCCGCTATGTGAACATAGTCGGGAATAAAGTCCCTGTAGTATCCCGTTCAACCCAGGAGCAGCTGTACTTCTTTCTTGGGTGTCGGTGCCTGGGTTTGCTGTAATTTTACCAAGATGTCATCTTTCGCTGTGATGCGCCCCATCCCCAGCTTGTGTCCCAGAAAAGAACTGTCTTCAAGTAGACCTGACATTTTGCCGGTTTTCTGGTCAACCTGGCTTGCTGAATTCTGTCAAATAGATTTTTCAGCGTAATTACATGCTCTTCTCACGTATCTGCTGCCACAGGGATGTCATCAGTATAGTGTTGCACATTTTGGAGGCCATCCAAAGCCTTCCTTATCAGCTTCGTGAATATTGCGGATAGTGTCTTCAAACCAAAAGGCATGAATATAAACTGAAATAAACCCGCCGCGCAAGAAAAGAGAGTCTTCTCTTTCGACGAATCTTCCACTGGTATTTGCAAATACCCTTTAGCTAAACTAAATTTATAATAAAACATTTTGTGAGCCACCTTAGCGAACACCATGTTCGTTTTTGGTATAGTTTCCGCATCGGGTACTATGATGTTATTAAGCCGGCGAAAATCAACACACAATCGGTTAGTACCATCGGGCTTCTTAACAACCACGAGAGGCGCATTGTATGCTGACCACGACATCTAAATCACACCAAGCTCCAACATCTCTCGCACCTCATTTTCAATTGATTCTTTAACTACTAAAGATAGTGGGTATTGGTTCACACTGATTGATCTTACTGTAGAGAGACCTAACTTGCAACACATGAAATCCGTTTTCCCCGGCATATCCGAAAACATAACCCCCTTGCTTTGGAGCACAGACGTTATCTGTGATCTGTCTTCATTAAAACTGGGGTCATTTAGTGCCTTATTCCATCCTGCTCGTTTCTTCCCACTGCGCGTGGGCATCTCAGTCACATCATCTCTCTCCTCGGCCACTACCGAGCATGCTGCCCTTAGGACGTACCGTACGGGAACTCTTCATATTTTTTTCAAAATATTTGCATGGAAAACCTTAATGGTGTCATTTATCAATAATTATTGATCCACGTCAATTTTCTTGTGCATCACAAAGTAAGAGCCCTTCCAATACATCAGTAATATATTATGATCCGTGGGTAGCAGGATGAAGACCTTGTCGCCCGGATTCAAATTTCTGTGAGTGGCTGCCCTGTCATGAAAGTACTTATAGCGTTCGCGCGCCCTTTCCAGGGATTGATGTGCAAGTCTGCATGTTTCCTTGAAGTTGTCCCACAACTCATGAACGTATGTGTATATTGTCTTGAGATCTGACGCAACTCTTTATTTGCCCACAGCTCATTGAGTATTACAAGTACAGTCGGCCGGTTTTCCCGTGCAACATCTCGAAGCGCGAGAAAACAAGACACATTGGCGGCACTTCGCGGTAAGCGGACCACAGCGCTTTGAGGTATCTATCCCAATCAGTAGCTCTCTCCTTGTACATATTCCTTATGATGTTTTTGAGGGTGCCGCTGAACCGCTCTACAGACCCATCACACATGGGATGGTATGGCGTTGATAGTAACTGCCTTACTGACAAAAGCCGGTTAACCTCCTTCATTGGTTCCGACGTGAATTTCGAGCCCCGGTCACTCAAAATTTCCCTCGGGAACCCATAACGCGAGAACATCTCCACAAGCTCGTCCGCCGCTTGGATGAGGTCAATAGCATTCAATGGAATAGAGTCATGATAACGATTGCCCACGTAAACAAGGGTAAGCACATATCTATTGCCTCTGGCTGATACTGGAGAGACTGGCCCCACAATTTCAATAGCCACTTTTTCAAACGGTAGGTCGATGGCAGGCATCTTGCCCAGAGGTACGGGACCAACTCTTCCCTTTGGAACTTTGCGCTAGCACTCGTCACACGAGCGAAAAAAGCGTTTAACGTCACTCTGGACACCTAGCTAGAATCTCGTCGGTGAATCCAAAACGCCGTTTTGTTAACACCCTGGTGTTCGGCCATAATGGCGACATGTCCTAAGCGTAACACTGCCTCGAACATATCTTCCGGTAACACCAGCTGTTGGACCCGCCTTCTCGACTAAACACATGCTCAATGACTATGGCGCATTCACTGAACTACCAGCCTTGCCCCAAAGTTATCCGCTCAAATCGTTGCAGATTTGCGTCCAAATAATCTCTTTTCTCATCGAAAGGAGCAATCAGCTTTCTTGGACAAGCTCTGCCTGGTATGGGAGATCCTGTGCCCGCTAAGGAACGCTGATCATCGTCGATGGTCTCCTGACATCCTCCAGTGACATGCACCTGTTTCTACAAAAGAAACTCCTCCTGCCTTTCTATCCTTCTTTCCTCCCGTTCTTCTGCCTCGAGAGCTCTTTCAGCCTCTCGCTCTTGTGCCTCGCGAGGTCTTTTATCTCCCACGCTTGTGCCTCACGAGCACTTTTATCCAACCGCTCTTCTTCCTCACGAGCGTCTGTGCGTGCTTGCGCCCCTTCCTCTCTCTGCCTCTTTGCCTCCTCGTCATCCAAACTCATCGCCCCTTCCTTGCTTAACCCTAGCTTCAGCGCCAGTTATAACTTTTTTGCCAAATCCATACTTTCTGCCATCGAGAGATCGGAAAGATCTGAGACAAAACAAAAAGAAACAAAGAAATGAATCCTTGCAGGCAGGCTCGCCACTTATCTTTGTCACGGATCCCCGGAAAACACTCGGGCTGAGAGAATGGACTATACTCCGTTTCATACATCAGGTAAAACGCTGTCAAAGATGGCGCTCTTGCTAGCGCTAACACTATCCGCGACCAAAAACTAGTGCACTCCTTGTGGGGAGCTGAACATCGTAAATCCTTTGCCTGCCGGTTTTGTACATGACACATTTATCATGAACTTGATTAAATATACTCTTATTGCTGACGACACGCTTTCGCTTTCTCGTTACTCAGGCCACTCGGCCACAGAACAAGCGCGGCGTAACACGCATCTCTTTATTTTGCCCTGCGGACTACTTCCGTACCATTCACAGCGTTGCACCTGACGTATGGAACGGAGTATAGGCGACAGGTGTACCCACACATATAATACACCCTACGTGACACAAACTCTCCCATACAAAAATGTCCTATGGCCGGCTATAGAATTTTGGCCCAAATAGCTATAGACCTTTCCTATTTCTGTCTATAGCTCTCTATACAGGCTGATATATTTTTCTATAGAGAGCTTAAGACAATTTTATGGTTCCAAAGCTATAGCTTTAGTGGCATAGATTTTTCAATAGCTGGCAATAAGCACCTCTATAGGTGCTTATAGACGTTTATAAAAGGCCATAGACGGACATAGTTTTTTCCATAGACGCCCATAGGACTTTTTTGTATGGGCTAGTGCACAAAACTAACAAACCTAACACAAAACACAAATACTAGCCTTGCACACTGCCTGGCAACACCCAGTCTGTTAGCGTTCGGCGTTCGTGCTCACGGTTCGGTGCTGATGAAGCGTTGCATGGGTCCAGTCAGTGGCATCCAGGTAACCGGCGATCGAAGTGGAGTTCGAAGTGCTCAGGCTGGCGTTACTGGCGGCGTTGTTGGCGGCGTCATACCAGCACCCGGTCCAAGTCGATCATTTTGCCACGAGCCTGGGAGGCCGTTAGTGAGCATGCGCGAAACCAGAGAGGACAGAAGGTGCGCGGCTCATGACTTCAGAGTTCGCCGCCGCCGCTGCGCGTGAATGCGCATGCGCGGCGACAGGAGAAGGGCAGCTGGTGCGCGGCGCATGACGTCAGAGCTCGGCTGCCGCCGCGGCCGCGTGTGGGTTCGTGCGGATAAGCTGCTTATGTGCGGCTGTATATATAATATCTGAGGTGATACGACTTGGCGTATCACCATGGCTTCGCATGGGTGACAAAAAGGAGACTCCAGCCGCCGCTGTGCGGCGGTATCGTCAGGAGAAGATCGATTCTTTGGACCCAGAAATCGTCGCTTAGAACTTGGCCGCTCTGCAGTGAAATAATGAACATAAGAAGGGTAAACGAGCGACGGAGACGCCTGCGCAAAGAGGCGAACGTCTTGCCAAGCGGAGATGCCAAAAGGCGGAGCGTAACAAGCGGCGCATAGCAACTTGCGTATCAGAGAGATACCATCCAGTCTAAACACCACTTCGTAGACAGAATTGAGGCAGTTGCCTGTTACTTTACCGACCATCGGGTAGTGTTTATCTCTGTAAAAACAATTGATTAAATAAACAATGTGTTTCACCGAATACTTCTTCAATGTTTGACATTATAGTCACAACAACAGGAAGCTCGACAACATGCGTCACCAGGGGGAACTGCTGCTCTCGCTACGTATATCCTGGCATTGCTGAGCTAAGCCACTGCCATTTTTATTAGTGCGCTTACTTTTAGACAACACTTAATACCCTATGATCTACAAAGTAGATTTTACGGCTGCTTGTCATGCGGGTGATGAATACGGGTACATGCCTAGACTTATTTGCTCTTTGTCGTGCGGTTCCATCACTCACCCTGAGGAGCCTTAGGCTGTCTTAGCTTCGGTCGTGATTTTAAGTAGAACATGAAAATTTTCGCGCCTTGTTGACGTGTTTAAATATGCGCCTTGAACAAGGGCCGGCAGCGTCCAGAATGTATGCTTTAGTGTGATGGCCAATACTTAGCGAAATAAGCGCAATAAGCGAGGCAAGAGCGAGGCCACTTCGCATGATGCCTTCGAACACTGTGGAGACCTTCTGATATCCATGTATCTGCTGCCAGGACACCAACAAAAATAACAAAGATCTTTTTTATACATTCATAAGCACTTTTCTCTTTTTTGATACGCAGGGAGACTACAGTTTCCTGACAGTGGAGAAAAAGAAGCTGGTTGAGAAAATAATTGTAAGTAATCACGGTACAAACCACAAAGCGCTTACATATTAAAGCCCAGGAGCAACGAAAAATAAACCACATGTCTATTCGAAAAGGATCCACCCGCATTTACAATAGAATATATTGCTTCATATATTGCCCTTACGCTGAAAACAATGTTTTTAAAAGCGGACTTCGCGCTATTTTTTCCTGGACACCGAGCCACCGTCTAGAATTACTTGCACAGCCGGTCATGCGGGGCATAGAGCTAGGAGGCGGCTCATATCCTGGCTCAAAAGATCATTGACCGAGCGACTACTTCCCATCATCGACTTACACCCCTCCTGTCCACATACAGTGAACGACTATAAACACTATGTCTTAACTGCACGAGATACAGTAAGAACTAATCACAGCAGATAATGCAGCCTGCACAAAAACAGACAAAATCAGTTGGGAACCTACATAAATGCAGTAAATGCATTCGACTCAATGCACTTACACCTGCCTCTAGTGTGATGGAAGTCCCACTTTTTCATGTTTCGTAGGGGTGTGTGGGCAAGCTTGAACTTTTAAAGACGGCCTCATGAAATCACACAGCTTGCAGACGAAAACACAGAGGACAAATACAACTGCGCTGAACTCCCACCTTTATTTTGGCCGTGTTTTGACCCACGCATTACTTTTTACTGAAGGGCATTGTTGCCCAAGCGTACATACAGCACAGATATCAAGAGGACGAGCGGTAGCAGCCAATTTTGATAGGACATGCAAAGAGTGCTCAGCCCCGACAAAAAGAAACAACATCAAGAAAAACAATCGCAAGAAAAATTGGCAAACGATGGGTCAACAAATGCCAAAGGCGAACGCTCCACACATAACAAGGATAAAAGGCATAAACGAGATGAAAACATGGCATATGTGAGGCAACCATTAACATGGCGAAAATTCATGAAGCGGTAACAAGCAGATGAAGGTAATGTAGGCCAACAATCAACACATCCAAAAATTTCACGAGGCGATTAAAGCAGTTTAAAGGATGGCATAAGTCTGGCAACAAATACCAGCCAAAATTCAGTGAGGAGCTAAAATCAGGCAAGAGTAGGACATAAGTGAGGAAGCAATTAACAGGCCAAAAACTGATAAGGTGAGAACTGAAAGGGGTATGGAAAGGTAGAAGGTGGCTAGGATTGCAGTACAAATATATTGACACAGGCAGAAATGTGACCTCTTTTTCCAGGAGCGCTATGCATCGCACGCTAACGCCGCTTGCTTTTAGGTTGTAAATCATGGGTGTTTCAATTATTTGTCCAGTGAGCTGGTTCTTGTTTTTTTGCCATGACTCTGGTGTTTGCGAAGTTTCAAGGGCGGCACTTGCAAGGTGAGCAGTCACGAGAGTGGATAAAGAACTTTCTAAAATTTTTTCTCTCTCACCCTCAAACTGTGCTCCTGAAGTCTTCAGAAGCTCTGTGTCCTCGTTCGGACGCAGTTCCCGCGGTGGCATTGCGCACTTGAGGCTTACAACTCCCACAGCGTAACGGAGTACCAGAAAGCTGCAGTACTCTTCTCAAGTAACTTTCGGCAAGCGCTCCAATGAGAATTCGTACTCGAGTATCTCGACTACCCCAGTCGACGTGAGCGAGAGATAAACCGAAAGAAGCTTCTATCGACAATTGATATGGTGCTTGTGTGTGCTAGGCGAAAATTTCTTTCCGAAGCCATCGCGACGCGGGGCACCTTCTGCTTAATCAACCCGTTCAAAACGATGGAGACTTTCGAGCATTCCTTCGCATGAAAGTGCGAGGCGGCGACGAATTGTTCAGAGAGCACACCTAATCCGGGTCTGGGGAGGCGACCGATCTCAGCCCTCATGTACAGAATAAACTCATCGCGGTGAGTAGGGCGATTATACCCAACGCCATCGTAAGGCAAGTCTACAACTCTTGATCCTTTACCCTCGTGCCTGACGAGACAATAGATATTTCTGGTAAGTTCGACATTTGCCTACATAATAACCCATATACTCAACATTGTGTGTTTTATGCAGCGTTGTTGGGGACACAGATGCCATTTCTGTCAAATTACGCATGGTGTCCCAGATAACTTTAGCCAGGGTTTAAAAATACGCCGAGGCACTCTAAGACGACACGACCGAATGCATGCTGCTGGCTATTGTATGGAGCAACACACAATTTTGGTAGTGTTCTTAATTGCGTAATTAGTCTATATTAATTAACCAACTTCGCAGGCAACGGTGTTAGGCGGAAAGGGTCAGAGAGAGAGTTGTAGAACGGTCCGTAAAACTTACGTTTGAACAGTTTTTAACTCTCGTGCATATGCCCGCGAAATACAAAAAAATACCGTGTGACATGCCCGCTTGCGCGCCGCGATTGCAGTGCTCTCAAACGTTCCGGATAGGAACTAAGACATCATTAAGACTGGTGTGCCGCCCCTTAAAAGGCGACAGGGCAGCGACGCAGGAGCGGTCTTTGCGATTTACGCCAGCGGCATGCTTTCCTCGCGGCGCTTGATGATAGCGACAAGCAGGCACAGTCCTTATCGCTTGCGCTGCCTTATTCGCACAGCCAGCGCGTGCCTCGCAGCCCTGTCACCTCTTATGCAGGAGCACACCCGGCTGAATAAACTGTTTGTTTATTGGGCGGAACGTATGAGAGCACTGCAATCGTGGTGCGCAAGCGGATATGCCACGTGGTATTTTTGTATTTCGAAGGCATCTGCAGAGAGCGAAGAAAAACCGATACGTAATAGATGGAAATTTAGAAACTGTTCAGTGGGACGTTTCGCGAACCGTTCTACAACTTTCTCATTCCACTTTTTCTCCTCTCTTCTTTGCATGTGAAGTTTTTAATTAATCTCGAATTATTACGCAGTTAAGTAAAATGCAACAATAGTGTAAATTGCTCCATACAATGGCTAGCAGCATACATTTGGTCGTGTTCCCTTAGAGTGCCGCGGCGTATTTCTAAAGCTTGGTTTGAGTTATCTCGGACACCCTGTATGTCATGGGGACAAGGTATTTTGGTCATCTGCGCTGGGAGTGTGCTTTTATAGCTCAAATCAAACTTCAAAAGGAGGAATATGGCTTTAAAAAGGTGAGTAGTGTAACTGGTTGGCGCATGATCTTGTGCCGGGAGCAGCGCAGCACGACACAAAGAAAAGAGAGGCGGGACACGAGCGTCGTGTCCCGCCTCTCTTTTCTTTGTGTCGTGCTTCGCTGCTCCCGCCACAGGATGATAGCTTGGTTTCAGTATTTCTAATTTTGACATAGCTTTCTTTTTCAGGCAGGAAAGGTATGTCAGTGTGCACCCATTATCTTCACTATAGCCTCATACACGAGAGCCTTTAGGAATAAGTAGAGATCAATGACCTGAGCGGTCCATCATAGGCATCGGTGCTCCTGAGCGTGCTAACAAAAGGGGAGTCGATGCAACGTAACTCTACGGGCTAGGATACGAGGGGCGCCAAAATGGCTGGTCGTTCGAATGGAGTTGAGGCAGTGATTGAACAAGGGCATCCAGCCGCGTTGTATGCCCACTGTGGTAGTCACTGGCTGAACCTGGCACTCTGTGACCCGTGCGCTCCTTTAAACATCGCTGATGTCATTGGAGCAGTTCGGGAAATTTGTCCGTTTTGCGAAAATCTGCTGAAAGCACGATCTTCACTGAAAAGAACGAACGCCCTAATACACACTGGGATGACGAAAGAGCGGCTGCAGGCGTTCTGCGAGACTCGGCGGATGGAGCGGCCCGACGTATTCCAGACATTTCTTGAACTAGCTCCTGCGGTTGTTGCAGCTCTCTAAAACATTCAAGAAGAAGGAAACTCAAACAACCACGAAATCAAATAAACTCTTAATGTTCGGTCTCACGCCATCATTTATAGAAACAATCGCTATTAGTGCAAGACTTTTGTCCCTAAGACTTCCTTTGACAAAGCAGCTTCAGTGTCCGACTGTCGACTTCGTTTAGGCGAATCGCATGTCCAGTTGCGGGAGACGGGGCATCCGACGGTACTGATTGCAAAAAAAGTTTTTTTTACATATGTACACATGCCAAGGTTACCGAATACATTGACATTCACAAGTATACGTGACGCTAAGCATGTAAGGCGAGCCAAATAAAGAGGTAACATAAGCATCTTTGAGCAATTAACAAGAATTGCTTGTGAGCGATTTAAGAAGGGATAGCATACCTGAGTGAAATAGTAATAATCTGTCACGAAAAAAAAAAGAAAATATGGCGACCTTAGCGCAGTTTGGTCTAAAGACGAAAACGAGACGATCGTTGTTAACAGAAATGAATGGGCACGACCACTGCCAGAGGAAACATCCTCTTCCAAGAAAAAGAATTCCTCTGACAAGAAACTGATCAGCTCCCTTCGAAGACGGCCAAGTATTGGCCACACAGCGCGGCTTCGAAAGCCACCAGCGACCGCGTTGCATCGACTGCGCCACAAACTAAAAAGACCCGCAACAATTTACAGGTGAGCAAGACGGCCGCTGTAGAAGCGGCAGCGGGAGATAAAATTTGAAATGCCCTACCCACGGAATCCCGCATGAACCGCGAGCCAGAACACGCGCTACCACGCAGGTGACTGTAGCAAGGCGATTAGATTCCGGAAGCGGGCAATTCGGACAGGTACTGAAGCGAAAAATACCCCACCGCTCTAGCCGATCACAGGTTGGCAGCACTGCCCAACCAAGTTTCCAAACAAGGTCGCGTAGATGGTCAATTGAACGCGGCGCATCGGTGAGCGGCGAGCCGCCGGCAGAACAGGCTAGAGCTGTGCACGGCCCGCAATCCTGAGCCCGCGACCGGCCCGGGCCCTACACTACCACAGGCGGCCTGGCCCGGCCCGACGCTGAAGAAGCCTGAGTTCGCCGGCCCCGGCCCGACTCGGCCTTAGGCCGGGTTACGGTCCGGCCCGGGCCCGGCCCGACCTGCAATAAAGCGACGCCGACACAAAAAGAAACAATATCAGGAAAATCAGCTTATTTAAATGACCTTATAATGTTGAACTCTTGCATTCCATATCACAAAATCGTGAATATATACATATGCAACGCGCGCACAGAATTGTTATTCTAAGTTTTTGTGCAAAAACGACAAGTTGTCCATTGATCCAGTTGACAAGTTGTCCATTGGCGCTCTTTGTGTCATCCTCCTTTTTTCCTGTGTGTGTGTCTTTTGCGCCTTTAAGAACTTCAATGATGAACCAACTAGCCCCAAAGCAAGTTCTTCTGTCCATTGATGAAGGGTTAAGGCAAGTGCGGCGCTCCTGCATTATGAATCCGGCAGCGCAGAAGTTTCGTTCACTGCTTGAACTGGTGGCCGGAATTGCTAATAGCCTCTTAGCAAGAAGAGAAAGTTTTAGGTACGTCGCTTCCTTGCTTTTCCAAAACTACACTAGTTCAGATTCCGAGCACGGTGTCGATTCTGCAGCCAAGTAATCGGTCAGCTCGTCTCGTTCAGGAGTTTGGTTGCTGGCTGCGTCGCTCCACTCGCTGAAGAAATCTATGCATGGCATTTTTGCGGAGGTTGTTCTTGCAGAGTGCACGAGTACTCCCGTGGTATCGACACGATGAACTCTCTTACGCGATCGTATACCTCCTCACGCTCTTCGGCGAAAACCATCCGAAGGTGTCGAAATGGCGGGCACATCATTGTGGCCATCTTGTGCTCCATGATCAGGATGACCTTCGTTCGTAGAAAGTAGTGAGAACGCTGCTGGAGCTTCGCCATTTCTGTGGCCTTTGATGTTTCGGCTTGCCCACGAAGAATTCTTTCAAGTTTTGCAAGTTGCAATAGGGCTTGAGGCAACGTTGGTATTTTTTCCGCCTCCAAAGCGGTCGTTGCTTCGGAAAACGGCTCCAAAAATGCAATTAGGTCTTTTAAAATTGTTTCATCCACATTTTACATCATAGAAGAGTTCCTCTCATCAAGAAGTACTTCTATTTCTGCAATTTGGTGAAATGCAGATTTTAGCATAGAAAGTTTTGAGTTCCATCTCGTCGGAACCTCCTGGCAGACGGTATGAGGGATTTGGCTAGCTAGGCCGCTTTTTTTCAAGAATTTGACGAGTAATTCGACATTTTCCAGTGTCTCGCTGACGGGGATTCAGATGCATTAAAATCTTCACAGAATGTATTCCGAAGAACAGTATTCAGGAGGTGCGAGCAGCAGTTCATTCTGCTGTAGGGCTGGAGAGCACACATGATATGTGCACCGTGGTGAATCACAAACGTTGCCTTCTGTAGAGCATCCCTGTCGATCCCCAGTTTAGCGAAAGACCGTTGCAACTCTTTTAAAATGTTTTCCTCTGTCTTCCGTTCATGAGGAAAATTGCATGTAAAAAGAACGTGGGAGTGCAGGCGCCACTCACTGTCAATGTAATGCGCCGTAGCCGTCGTGTACGCCACTTCGCGGAATTCGACTGTCCACATGTCCGTAGTGATACTTGGTAGACTTACTTGTAGCGGTACTTGGTAGAACCGAAAACGCATTCCGAGCCTCCGCTAGTTTTCGTTTGCCTTTTCTTAGCGTTTGTACTTTCTCCCGTCCCTGTAGATTCCATTTTTGATGAATAAATACATTGCACTTCCTCCTGTACCTACATGCGAAATGACCAGCAGACTTTCGCATAAGGTACGCAGTCGAGATCGGGGAGCCCAACCGGCCCGTCCGAAACATAGAAAACCTGGCCCGGGCCCGGCCCAAGCCCGAGTGAGAGAATCTCCAAATGGCCCGAGCCCGGCCCGCGGGCCGGGCCAGGTCCGCGCTTTCGGGCCGGCCCAAGCCCGTGCACAGCTCTGCAAAAGGCAACAACAGCGAGCCGATAATGTCCGCCACACGGTCTGCAACGATGTTGACATTAGGTGTTACTGCGCTTACAGGTCTGAAAAAGGCCACTGACGTAGCATAGAAAGCGGTAAGCTGCCCTGATTGAGGTCCATGATTAACAGGGGCCGAGGGATTCAAAAAGCGCAAAGAAGGGCCCAAGAAGTACCTCTCTAGGGTTCGCGCCGGAGACGCGTCCCCCAGCAGGATACGCAAAATGGACCTAAAAGCTAACAACGAGGACATGATGGACAAAGTTGTAAAGGCAAAACCGCCTCTCTCCCGTGGTTGCCCAAAAACAGCACGAGCCACAAGCTCAATTCCGCCTGACCAAAAAAAAGAAGAGAAAACTGTAGTCTGCAACCGCCTTATGATGCGCAGGGGTGGTTTAACAATTTGGCAAAGGTACCAGAAAGCACCCAGCACGAGCAACTGAACCAGGTAGAGCCACTGAAGCAGAGGCAGGTCAAATGTCTGCGCCCTCCACACACGAGCTGTAATGCCCTCTACGACCGAAGACCACATACCATCCCATATTCCAGCACAGTCGTAGGTCACGCATAAAATGGGCATCTGCGCACACCACTGCAAAGGTATCGCACATGTAATACGTCTCTGAGGAGACCCCACGAAAAAGTAATGACTCTTACGCCCCCGACAAAGAGTCCCCGACAAAACCCCCGACAAAGAGGCGTACTCACGAAAAATGTTCACGAAAAACTTCGAGCAGGCTGCGTTCATCAGCTAAGTAGAATGTGACGTGTTCTGCATAAGCAGTGACGCGTATACTGCCTCACTTCCTGGCAACGCCAGACCTAATAAAAGTGTGGTGATTGACTGCTAGGAGGAAAGGCTCTAATGCTAAGACAAACAAAAGGGGGGAAAGCGGACAACCTTGACGGACGCCGTGGCCAACATCAAATGCGGTACTTTCCCAGCCATCGAGGAACAGAGTGCTTGAAATGTCTCTGTACATCTCTTTAAAGAGAAGCACGAAAGAAGGTGGGAAACCGAAAGCATCCAGTGTACCGTAAATATACTCGTGCTCTAAAAAGTCGAACGCCTTCTCTTGATCGACTGAAAGAAGACCGTGTGCGCGCCGTCGTATCGTATACTCTAGGATATCTCGTGTTACGGAAGATAAACTATGTATTTCACGACCCATGATGGAGCAAACCTGGTGGCAGGAAATGAGGCTCGGGAGAAGAGATCGTAGACGGCAAACGAGTAATTTGGTAATATTCATAATGTGAATTTAGTAAGGTGTTAGGGCGCCAATCTGCCGGACATGTTTAGACAGGAAACTTTTCAGGAATCAGGACAATGCGGTCTGTTTTAAATTAATCGGGAAAGACATGCCGAGTGAAACAGAGTTTTATCAATTGCGTGAAAACAGGGGCCTACAATACGCCAGAATTGTAAATAGAACTCCACAGGAAGACCATCTGGCCCATGCGCTGAACCTCGTTTCATGGAATCCAACGCCTCCTACGTTTTACCTGGTGTTGGCGGAGCCATACGGCCATCATGATGTTCAGTGGCAACCTGCGGCAAGCCTGCAAAAAATGGGAGTGCGGAAACGTCATCGCGATCAACCAGACGGAGCGACTGAGCAATAACCCGGAAATGGACAAAAAACGCACTGAAATTCCTGCCAATTGGCTGAGCCACAGCCCTGGCGGAAGATGAAAAGCAGGGGCACCTTGAGGGTACAACAACTCCTGGCGTGCAAACCGAAGCACCTCAGGATGAGCAGTTCGACTGCGTCGACAACGCCATGCCGCCGCTGTCAAAAAGGATGATCGTAAAAGACGCTGTAGACGCTCCGAAATCTCTTCTTTCCATGCTCACATAAGCGACGATGGCGATGGAGTGCGCTGAGCTATATGCAACTTCGCCGTCACTACACGCGCCTCAGCTGAGATGCGAGCCCTAAGGGTTCAACCAGAACCGGAGCAATGGTGACGCCACTGCTCCTTCAGACGACCCCAGTCACCAGGCACGGCTCCAACAAACGAAAAAACGCAAGGCCCGCGTTAGTCCTTCTCTCGTGCAGGCGTCGTGAAGGATCATCATCACCATCATCATCATCAGACTTATTACGCCCACTGCAGGACAAAGGCCTTTCCCATGTCTCTCCAATTAATCCTGTCTTTTGCCAGCGTCATCCACCTTTTGCCTGGAACTTCTTAATCTCATCCGCCCACCTAACCTTCTGCCGTCCCCTGCTACGCTTACTTTCTCTTGGAATCCACTCCGTTACCCTTAAGGACCAGCGGTTATCTTGTCTTCGCATTACATGCCCTGCCCAAGCCCATTTCTTCCTCTTGATTTCGACTAGGACGTCATCAACCCGCTTTTGTTCCCTCGCCCACTCTGCCCGCTTCCGGTCTCTTAACGTTGCACCTATCATTTTCCTTTCCATGGCTCGCTGCGTTGTCCTTAACTTAAGCTGAACTCTTTTCGCTAGCCTCCACGTTTCTGCCCCCTAGGTGAGTACCGGTAAGATTCAACTGCTGTACACTTTTCTCTTGAAGGAAATTCGTAAACAGCCATTCATGATCTGAGATAACCTGCCATATGAGCTTCACCTCATTCCAATCCTTCTAGTTATTTCCCTCTCAAGATCCGGATCAGTTGTCACTACCTGCCCTAAGTAGACGTATTCCTTTACCACTTCCCGGCACTCTCTACCAATTGGGAATTGCTGTTCGAGTGCTAGACTCTTGAACATTACTTTGGTTTTCTCCATATGAATTTTTAGACCCAGCATTCCATTCTGCCTAACTCATTGATCATGATTTGCAGTTCACCTCCTGAGTGACTCAGCAAGGCAATGCCATCAGCGAATCGCAGATGATCTAGGTATTTTCCGTTTACTCTTATTTCGAACTGTGCCCAATTCAGGCCTCGGCATACCTCCTGTAAACAGGCGGTGAATAGCATTGGCGAGATCGTGTCCCCTTGCCGGACGCCCTTTCGTATTGGAATTTTATTGCTGACTTTATGGAGGACTATGGTAGCTGTGCCATTGCTATATATATTTTCCAGTATTTTGACATAATGCTCTTCTACACCCTGATTACGCACTGCCTCTATGACTGCTGAGGACTCCACTGAGTCGAATGCTTTCTCGTAATCAATGAAGGCGATATATAGAGGTTGGTTATATTCTGCGCATTTTTCTATGACCTGATTCATAGTGTTAATAAGATCTATTGTGAAATATCCTTTTCAAAAGCCTGTCTGATGATTTCGTTATTTAAAGACTAAGGTTGCCCTGACTCTATTAGCGATTACCTTAGTAAATACCTTGTAAGCAACAGATAGTAAGCTGATCGGTCTATAATTTTTCAACTCCTTGGCGTCTCCTTTCTTGTGAATTAAGATAATGTTGGCATACCTCCAAGCTTCGGGTAAGGTTGAGGTCTTAAGGCATTGCGTGTACAGGGTGGCTAGTTTTTCTAGAACAATCTCCCCTCCATCCTTCAACAGATATGCTGTTACCTGATCCTCCCCAGCTGCGTTTCCCCTTTCCATTGCTCCTAAGGCTTTCCTTACTTCCTCTTCCGTTACTGGTGGGCTGACACATTGTTCTGCGCTACTCTTTCTCTCATTAACGCTATGATTACGTTGGCTACTGTACAGATTTGTGTAGAACTCTTCGGCTACCCTATCTTATCCATATTGCTAATGACATTGTCCTCCTTGTCTGTTAGCGCATTCATGTGGATTTTACCTATGCCTAGTTTTCTCTCCACCGCTTATAGGCTACCTAAAAGGTAGCCTAAAAGGTGAAGGTTGCGCACATCCAAACGCCATGGTCTGTGAGGAGACACTGCAGCCGCCGGAACCCCGAGTGACAGAAGAAAGGGGCGATGGTCTGATATGTATTCCGGCGAGGATGGCAGCTTCATTGCATTTAGCAGCACACACTGTCCTCGAAAGGCCTCTCGGCACATACGCACTGTCTAACCTGCTCGATGATAATCCGCGACGCCACGGCCACACAAAGACACCGCCTTACAGGAGCTCATAAGCGTCTGTGAGCAAAAACTGATTAACTAGGCGGAGCAACTCGCGCGCATTCCAGCCTTGTCTGCTCCTACCAGGACCATGCACATCAGCGACCGTATTGAAATCGCCCAATATTACAATGTTACGTCCTCCAAGAAAATACACATCTAGATCTTTAATGAATGAGTTTACCAAATTACGATGCGCACGTGCATAGATGCAAAGAATTATCAGGCGAAGTGCGTTAAACGTGCAGTCGAACGCCAGCACGCGCCCAAATGCATCGCAGGTGACATGATGGTCTCGCAGTAAGATGCGGTTCAAAACAAGAACCTCAACGCCGCTAGGACGCGTGCTGGCGTACAAAAGGAAAGCATCGATGCCAAACCTACCCTTAAATTCCAACACATCACGGAGAAGAAAAAAAAAATGGTTTCTTGCAGGCAGAGGATATCGCAGACCGATGAACGAGCGAAAGCGACCACCTCGGCCTGCTTCATAACAATGCGGAACCCCTGGACGTTAAGAGTAATGATGTTAAGAGTAGTCATTTTGTAAATGAAAAATAAAACTAAGAGCTGTGATGTCTACGAAATACAATGCGCGCCGTGAACGGCGTCAAGCCACCTCACTTTTTTCGTACGGTCGGACCAGAGGAGGCACGAGGCCACCTTGGCCGACCAGCAGAAATGTCCGAGTCCGTAGTCGACGCATGCGGACGCTTTAAGCTGGAACTCAAAGCGGCCATCTCAGCTTCCGAATACAGGGTACTAGAAGTGCTGGCGCTAATCTTCGATGTAGAATAGGACGGCGACTGCAGAGGTTTCACTTCAGGAGATGCCCTTGGCTCCTGCCCAGGCGAAATATTTGTGCCGACACTAAACCTCGGTGGCGAATGAGATGCCGACGGCGGCCTCGGCTTCTGTCCAGGCACGATGAGAGTCTCGTCAATGACGAGGTTGCCTGAAGAAGACGAGGACGACAAGCTGCTCTCGTCACCATCGGTCTCAGATATGTTGGCGTTGTTGCTCAAAGCCGCAACGCTAGCTGCGGGCTCCCGCGCGGGCTCCGAGAGCGGCTTGTCCCCAGCTTCAGAGACTTACAGGGGCGCAATGAGCTCCGTAGCGGCAGGTACACTTGGAGAGACTGAGGCTGACAGAGCAGGCACATTTACTATCGGCTTGCTAGATGCATCACTGGACGCCTCAGCCGCAGGCACTGGTTCTTCCACACAAACGCTCTGTGACTCAGAGGAATCACCCCTAACAGCGTCGGTGTCGGAAACGCCGGGCTCCTTGATGGCTTAATCGGCTTCCTGTGCGTCCGGCGGAGGTGCAGGTCGGGCCGCAGTCTCAGAGTACGAGGGCTTGATCGCGCATGCCATGATAGCGTGTGAATCACCACAACATCGACACGGCAGCACACAACCTTTGCCTTAGTGCCCAAAGACCCGGCAGCGGGCGGAGAACGGAACCGTGCACTGTGCTCTGAAGTGTACAGTCGACCCACAACGCCGACAAACAGGCTGCATGCCTTTATAATCGCATGTCACGCTGTGGCCAGCGACCTTGATGTAGTTCGGCACGCGCGACTCGGGCTTCATTTCAATTAGGACGGGCCGCGTCCCGGTGGTGACTGTGGGACGCGATGCCTTGGTGCCGCGACTTCTGTGCAGCACCTTGCCATAAGGGTTTCCGAAAAAGGCTTGGCAAGGGCATCACTTGGTACTCGGGCGGGCAGAAAAAGAACAGTCACCTGAGTCACCTGCGAGCTCAGGGGAACGATGGCGACGCGTTCCTTGCCGATGATGAGGCAGGCCGCATCAACGATTGCAGCCATGGCGGCTTCACTCTTCACGGTTACTTGGTAATTGCGTCCACCGAAGTGCTGGACACAGTAAACTTCTTCCAATCTACCTACGGAGTCTGTCGCATCGACGACATCGTCCGGACTAGCCCCCTCAGGGACATCAAAGGCAAGAGCCTTTGTAGATGGCTGGCTAACCATATTGAGGCGCCCGCCAGCCGAAGTACACCCGAACAAAAGATCACGACCAGAGGTTGAACACCAGTCTCCGGCGCGGCCGGAACAGTCTCAGCTCAGATATTCACCAAAAAAAAAACGTGATGGTGATGATGAGCGAAAGATTGGTACGTTTTAATGGGGAGAGGCCTGAGCGGAAAAATAAAAGAGCGGCAGAATAGTGCGACCAGGTCGGTACACGCTTTGAAATGTTCCTGTTGATAGCACGTCAAAGGCACTTCGTGTACATGTCAGAGTCCACTGTGGAGAAGTACTTTATGCTGTTTGTATTCCTTTTTTTCCTAGACCATTTCTGCGCGCAGCTTTCAGAGCGATTCCAAACGCAAAAGGGTATCACTGAGCTTTTTCTACACTGCTACTTCAAGCATCGCCAGAGCACAACATGATCAAGACCTAGAAAATATTGCCACGCTCTTGCTGGGCCTATTTTTTTTAATGAGCTGCCTTGCGAAGTTATGGGTAAATTGGTTTTTGAGGAAAGGAAATGGCGCAGTTTCTCTCTCACATCTCGGTGGGAACCTGAACAGCGCCGTAAGGAAAGGATAAACAAAAGGAGTGAGAGAAGAAAGTAAGAAAGAGGTGCCGTAGAAAATGTCTCCTGAAAAATTTCGAGCACCTGAGGATCGTTAACGCGCACTGACATCGCACACCACATGGTTGCCTTTTGCGGTTTGCCTCCATCGAAACGCGGCCCTCGCAGTTGAGTTCGCACCCGGCAACTCCGGATCAGTAGCCGAGTGCGCTCACCACTGGTTACACCGCTTCGGGCCCGAAGTTATTGTTTGGAAACAAAAATGAAAGAACAGCGATATTCAACCCCCCCCCCCCCCCCCCCTTACAGGCGGCTTTTTTTTGCCCGAAGGTCTTGTATCGAAACATCTACCGTTTGCTGCAGATCATGGCAACTTCACCCGTCAGTGCCGTAGGAGCGGAACAATACCTCTCAACGCTCCGAAGACTAAATTCTTATTTAACAATAATAATGCCATTATTTTCCATGACAAGAAACTGGGAAGCAGAGAGAAAAAGCTAGAATTCTACCTTGAAAAGCGGTCGCCTACCCGAAACAAAAATACATGATACATACGAAAAAAGGCAAACAGCGTAAGCTTATCAGGAAACGTCAAGTAGCAGGTCACTGACAAGAAATAACAGTGGTGAATAAAGGGCAACTTTTACACAAATGCGTCATCATCATAATCAGCCTGACTACGCCTACTGCTTGGAAAAAGCCTCTCCCAGGTCTCGTAAAAAAATAATATACAAGGTATAACACACATTTCACACATATTTCTGTACCCACTCATATACAACCTTTGTCCGTATAGTTTCGAGACTGATCTATTTTTCTTCTCTAAAAATAATTCCACAATACAAATGTTGGTGCGCATGTGTAGCGCCATCTTTTCGGGCTAACCTGAGCTATTTTTGTTAATTGTTGTGACAGCTGCGAGATGGCGATACATAGAAAAATATGTTGTCTTTAGTCGTCTGCGCATTCTACTGTGAGTGATTGTGGAGAGATGGACGTCCACCTGGAACAGCGTGTAAACATAAAATTATGTGTGAAGCTTGGCAAGACTGCCACACAGACGTATGAGCTCTTTCGTGACGCTTACGGCAACGAGTCATTATCGTGGGCGCGAGTTTTCGAGTGGCACAAGAGGCTCGTTTCGGGGAGAACGTCAGTGGCAGACGACACAAGGCAGCGGCGCCCATCATCCTCACAAAATGAAAACTACACGGCTCAGATCAGGGGAATCGCACAGCAAGACCGCACCATTACAGTCCGCATGCTACCAGATGCTCTGGACATTAGTAGACAACATGGCACCAAATTTTGCTTGAGGACTTGGTGCAACGAAAGCTGAAAGCCACACTTGTGCCACACTCCGTCACGCAGGACCGGAAGGACACGCGGGCCTCATTGAGCCCTGATTTGCTCTCCGAGGAAGAGGAGGATGCTGCATTCGTCGACAGCATCATTTCTGAAGACGGAACGTGCAGTTTTCAATACGATCCTCAAAGAAAGAGGCAGAGCACCGAATGGCGGTCCAAAGCTGTCCGGCGTCGAGAAAAATGCGGCAAAACAAAGACGATTCTAAAAGTTTATTTCGAATCCAGAGGTGTCATACGCCATGAGTTTGTCCCATAAGGGCAGATGGGAAATCAGGAGTTTTATATCCGTGTGCTCCAACACATGCGTGATGCACTGTGACGCCGTCGCCCTGACTTATTGGCATCTGGACAACGGAGCCGTCTCCACGATAATGCAGGGCCGCACACGGCGTGACAGAATTTCTCTACAATCACAGCAATATTGTACTTCCCCATCCGCCATACTCCCCTGACCTCTCCCCATAACATTTTTTTCTTGTTTCCCCGTGTGAAGAGAGCCCTAAAAGGTCACTGGTTGGGGAGCGCGGAGGCAATTCAAGACGCCACGACATAGGAGCTGACAACCCTGCCTAAAGAAGCGTTTTCTAACTGTTTCCAAGACCTCAAGAAGTGTTGAAAGCTGTGTATAGACTGCAAGGGAAACCATTTTGAATGCGTGCTGTACAAATGATTTCAATGTTAAACGTATTCTTTTTTAATGGACTAAGTCTCGGAACTTTACTGACAAATGTTATATACCTGACACTAAATGACGCCACTTTTTATGTGACATGAGCTCAAGAAAATAAACTGGGACTTTGGCAGACACTGGGGAAGCGTGGAAGAGTATGTCTTATCATCTTTTGTCTGTTACCTGTTCTGAATGAGTGCATCTGCCAAATATCAGTTTTTATTGTTGTGTACGTGTTGCTTCTTCTGTGTAGTGAAGCCAGTTCTGCAATGAACGGGATATTGTTATACAGCACTTTTATATATTTAGAAATTAAGCGGTATGCGGACATATAATGAATTGCCAATATTTTTTATTTCTCGAAAAGCGGTTCAAATGGATGGTCATACACTAAAATAAATAATATTTTATACATTCTTTTATGTTGTTTGAGTAATTTCCGCAGGTTTGTGAGTGATATTTTCTCCATAACAGGCTCCAATAAGTAAGGTGTGAACAGAACAGTGAATCATGAAGCAGTTTTTTCACTTTTATATGAAGCACGTGTTTGTAGCGTAAATGAATCCATTGACTCATAACAGCTTAGAAGTTATGTAAGTTGTGTGATCAGTTCATGTCATTTTCTCATTTAAAAGTGCTCCTAGCACCTTAAAGGAATTTTCTATTTTTACTTTAAGATTATTCAGCATAATATTGTCGCTAATGTGCACATAGTTGTTTTTTGTACGGTGAATAGTGGCTTTAGTTTTCGAAGTGTTAATTTTGAATAGCGTTATATTTGGTCCAATTTCAAGTTGCCTTTGTTAAATTTGCTTTCATAGTCGTGTTGCTAGCGCATGAGGCCGAAAAACGTTAAACGGCGTCTGTGGCGTATGCAACCAGTTTTCTTTCGCTGTCTATTTGTTATGTAATTCACGTATATGTTGAAAGCGCCCAAAATGTTGTCTTGCGGCACACGGGAAAAGACAGCTTTTACATTTCATTGGTCGTGATTTGTGCCGCCGCGGTGGCTGAGTGGTTATGGCGCTCGGCTGCTGGCCTGAAAGACACGGGTTCGATCCCGGCCGCGGCATTAGAATTTCGATGGAGGCGAAATTTTAGAGGCCCGTGTACTGCGCAATGTCAGTGCACATTTAAAGAACCCCAGGTGGTAGAAATTCCCGTAGCCCTTCACTACGGCGTCCCTCATAGCCTGAGTCGCTTTGCAACGTTAAACGCGATAAACCAAACCGAACCAATGGTGGTCATTTAATTCAAAATATTACTGTCGATTTCTAAGGTAGCTACTCGGAAGAATCCAAGATGCTCCACGGAAACCATAAACTTGAATCTTTTTCAGTTGTAGCGCGTGAACAAGGTGGTAAAATGCCTTCGCAAAATCTA
Source organism: Amblyomma americanum (assembly GCF_052857255.1). Taxonomy (NCBI): domain Eukaryota; kingdom Metazoa; phylum Arthropoda; class Arachnida; order Ixodida; family Ixodidae; genus Amblyomma; species Amblyomma americanum. Next base: position 209,605,229 of record NC_135498.1, read on the forward strand.
CATGTGTTGCTAAAACTAAATTCTTGTCATCATGAGATTGTAGAATATATTCTTTTCTTTTTAAGAGAGCGAGTTCTATCGACCGATGTTTGCGAAATCCAAATTGTGAAGGTGTTATTGTATCATGCTCATTACAAAAATTAATCATCCGGGAAAAAATTACTTTCTGGAGCGCTTTCGGGAAAACAGGCAATAATGACAAATGCCGGTAATCTGCAAACTCGTTTCTATCACTTTTCTTAGACACCAGTAACCCTTGGAATCTGCATCTCTTGAGGGAACACACCATTCGCCAGAAAAAACTTGGCGGTGGTTTAGCTTTGGTTAAACCTGTAGTGACGCAATAGATACATCTGGTCAAGTGGAACACGGTCACGTGACCAACCACATGACGAACCAGGGGATCAGCCACGGCGCCGCGCCGCCGGCAGCTGCTCCGCAACCCGTGACCGACCACGTGATGGCGTGGCGGCGCCGCCACCGCCACAGCGCCGTCACGCTCAAGGCCCGAAATGCTACCGTACTGTATTATCGATACAAAAATTAAATATACGAATGAGTCACAGGGCTATTGCTTCAATTAAAATTTTACCGGTTTAATCTTGATGTCATACGCATCACAGCTCCCACTATTATTTAATGTACGAAATAAGGACTCTACTTCTGCCTCTGTTGCAGGACCTAAGAAACATGTCTGATCTACGGTGTAGTTTAAGTATTTTAAAGCCTATTAATCGTAATCAGTTCTCATGAAATCAACACAAAAATCATTAAATGCATTTGCCAACTTGCTATGCGACAGTTCCTCATCTTTGTGGATAATTTTTGTAACTTTGCTGCCTAGGGAAGGAGGCTTAAGTACCGTGTTTAGCTTTTTCCATGTCACGTCAATCCTAGAGGCTGGGTTAAAAATGAAATTGCATGAATAGTCATCCCTAGCGGCCCTAATATATCGGCAAACATAGCGCTGCAAGAACGAAGGACGAAGACGAAACGGGACAAGTGCTATCCTTTTCAAAACAGCGGATTTATTGCAGACAAATCTTCAGTAAAGCTTTGTAGGGGGCTAGTTGGTCGTGCATACTGAGACTGCGGAGCACCAGATACTAGACAAGGGGACAACATGTTCCTATCTGGTGTTGTCCCCTTGTCTAGAATCTAGCTCTCCCCAGTCTCATTAATACAGACCAGGAACATATATACGGAACTGATAGAGATGACAGAAAGAAGACCAAAAGGAATAAAAAAAATGCCATATGCCGTCATGCCGTCATGCCATGAAATCCAGCTCTTTCGTTGATAATGCCACAGACAGCCTGCTGACGCATTGATCTCCTGCCCGTGCTATCTCACAGGCTTCCTTGATTTCTCTAGTCAGGGCATCGCGGTGCCGATACAAAATGACGGCCTTATCGAACAGGAGATGGCAAGGTGGTTTTGCGTCACATCAGCAATACTCCCTCATACAATGACCCTTGTGGACCTTTCAGGAATGAATAAGCATGTGCACATGCCAGAAATAAAGTTCCATTCGAGGTCTGCTTAGCCATTTCGGCGACACCCACGCGAATGTCGCGATAATATTTCTATTCGTCCGCGTGGCTACCATGCCTACTGCGACGCCTGCCGAAAGCGCCACTCGTTTTTACCAGTGAAGACGCGTGCAGCGCCACCACACGCCGCCGCGCCCTGTCGACACCGGCGGGGTCACCCCTAGCCGTGCCTGTGAGCGCACTACCCAATGTTCTAGTTCACTATACCTGACGTATTTGTGCAGAATTGGTGCATTGTATATTCTCAAAAAGTTAATTAGGAATAAGTTGTATCCATAGTCAGCTGCTTGGTCTAAGATATTGCTTTAATGAAAATTATTTATCTTTTTTTCTCTGAAAAGCTCTAAGTTTTTATGTGTTACTTTTTGCAAATAACCCGTTCTGGTTCTTTGGGTGTGTATTGTTGCGTTTAAGATGGAAGTATATTGCATTGTGATCAACGACATTGGTGCGTATTACTCTTGCTTTGCAACAAATTATTTATTTGTTATAAATAAGTCAAGCAGGGTCACGGATGCGGCAGTAATTCGAGTAGGAGGATTGACAACACAGGATGAGTTTACCCATTTTTTTCTTAGTCTGAGCTGCAACGTCGCAAGAGCGGTTGCTGAGGCGTGCAGTTCGGGACATTCACCAGGATATTGTTGTCAGTGGAGCAACTGTCGTTTCGCACCTTTCCGCACACCGCCAGCGGCTTCAGCTGAAGGTGTAGCCTTAATGCGAGCAGCGAGACTCCTTTCTACATTTTGTGCATAGGATGCGGACGTGAACGGACGATTTTACGTAATGTTCGGCTTGTAGAGGAGCTCAAAAAAGTTTCATGTATTGCCACGACCTTATTTTAATAGCACTCCTTTTCCCTCGCCCGACAAGTCGGTGTTGAATATCAAACAGTGGTCCTTATTTTTGCCCTTAAGTAATTAATCAGAAATGTTCTGCTACATTTGCGTTCTACATTTGGCCGCCGCGGTGGCTGAGTGGGTATGGCGCTCGGCTGCCGGCCCTAAAAACGCCGGTTCGATCCCGGCCACGGCGGTCGAATTTCGACGGAGGCGAAATTCTAGAGGCCCGTGTACTGTGCAATGCCAGTGCACGTTAAAGAACCCCAGGTGGTCGAAATTTTCGGAGCCCTTCACTACGGCGTCTCTCATAGCCTGAGTCACTTTTGGTCGTTAAACCCCCATAAACCAAACCACAAACCAAACGTTCTATGTTTATTCCCCGAAAGGTTGATATACGTTGTCGTGGCGCTCCAGTAGAAAGCTGAATTCACTGCAGAAAAGAGTTACTCTTCTTCGCCATCGCACGACTTATGGCACTTCTTTTAATTGTAGCCACAGTTTACGCATTTAAACTTACCTTTTCGCGTCAGCCTATTTTGTCATGCTTTGCATTCTTCTCAAATGATCACAAACTATCACGAAAATAGAAAGTGCTTTCTCTAAAGCACCTCTGCGGCCGGTCACAGGTTCACACGCATAGGGTAGAAATTTTCACAAATGCCATTCGTTCGCAATTATGACTGTCGCAGAGCGGAAGCTTCTTTCTGATAATGATATAAATAGCCGCTGTTTTTCCCCGGAGTTGTTTGTGCACTCGTACTTTTGTGTAGAAATTACAGTACACGAAAGAATTCTTCCGCTTTACTAAATCAGAAAAATGACAGTTTTTCGGCGCAGGCTCTCTTTCTTTTTACTTTTTTACAGGTGTCTTTATAACACCTCCTGAAAAACATGTTTGGCTAAGCTACTGACCTTCGATGTGGGTAGAAGGTAGACATCCTTCTAGGTTACGCTTTTCAATCGGCGTAAAATGACGCAAAACCAGAAATTGGCTGCGGTTTTACTACTGCTGCCACCTGGTTAGAAAGCGAAATCTCTCGCGTATCGGGCAAGTAGACGCGGCTTGGCGTCTATAACGTTGAGTGCGTTCCGCACACTGGATAGGCATTGCGCCCACCCTGCCAAGTCTCGGTTAAATTAATGGTTGATCTCGAGAAGTTGCTCACCCAGTGAACGCTGCGGCCTGTTCCTGCATTGCCGCGTGTCTGTGTCTGCTACAAGGTTGACAGTGCTAATGCATGCAGCCCACATCTCTCTCTCAGTAGGCCACGTACCTCAAAGCGCGATTGAGGCGTCCACGGGACCAGGAAGCAAGTTATGCGCTCTTCCTTTGCTCGAAATAATGGAAGTCTAGAACGTTGTCAACGCCAACGCCAATCAACACAATGAAAGCCGATGGCATATAGCTTCTTTGCCGCGTTTCTGTTGTTGTTGACACTCCAGAAAGAATGAAAAGGAAAGGGCATGAGCCTGCCCATTGGCTCAAGCTGAGCCGCAATCGCTGCTACGTGCAGACAGCAGGAGAGTTCAAAGAGATAGGAGAGGAAAGATTGAAAGAAAAGACGCAAGTCGTAACAACCACCGTCACCTAAAGCGACGACAACGGTTTAGTAACAGATACCCCAGGGGACAAGGAGCCCCCGCCATATGCGCGAGAGCTCGCACATCCCAACTCCGTAGGGCCAGGAAGCCAGCTCCCTCCTCGCGCCACGTTTCTGCCCCAACGTTGTCAAAGCCAACGTATGCAGCGCACGTCTGTCACTACCATCACGTAGTTTAAAGCGCGACTGTGTCCACTTTCCCTGGGAGCCAGTTAGCGCCTTTCCTTTGCTTTCGAAGCTCTCGCTCTTCATCGGTTTCGGCGCAGCTCCGGAGCGGCCGAAGGTGGCTGGAAATCAAAGCGACCGAGTCGGCGAAACTCGCGGAACAAGGCATGGTATAGTTTTCGCTTTAAAAAGTGAAGCTGAAACTTTGAAGATGGCTGCGGATATTGTTTTGTCGCTGCTCGGGAAGCTCTCGGTTGATGTCGAAGTCAGGTGTGTGGTCTACAGGGAGCGGGTCTCGTCCCGAAATGCAACCGTCGTGTATTTCTTGAGGTCTCGGTATTCTTCCCCAAAGATCGTCCGCAGTACTTAAGCTCGGCCATTGCGCAAATGGGCGATTTCGTTTTCGGTGCCGATCCCTCGCCTTCGATCGATTTTCTTGGCTTCCGTCGTACCTACGGCGACCACATAGGTTGATGAGGGTAGGATTTTCGCTGTTGATCTAAGGTACACAGGGCAAGTGATTCTCCAGGGCTGTCATTGAAGTGTTGGCTTCGTCAGTTGAAAGCGCTATGAGCTTCAATCGAAGATTAATGATATCCTTATGCTCACTAAGGATATTCATGGCCATTATCACGTAGAAGCGGGTACATTGCTCTAGCAGTGCGAGCTCACAGGATAGGTATGCCCGTGAATGGTCACTCGCGCTGTGCAATGTCCCGGTGACGTAATAAGGTGGCCTCGTGCATAGCGGTTTTGTGAACCGTCGCAAACGGTTTCGACTTAGCTGTGTTGAGAACGTTCCACTCATCAGTGAATAATCGGCGCCTGTGTCGCTGCGCTCTTTTTCATGAAGATGCTTGTGAATACGTTTAGAAACTATCGCCAGAATGATTCTCACGTCACTAGAGACGCGCCATAGTTTTCTAATCTAATGCTTGCTATGCCTTGCAAGGTGAAGAAAAGATGCCTTACTTTTGTCTCGTCGTTCCAGTTAGTGATCACAGCCACACGTTCCAACTGCTCGAGCCAATCTAGAGGATCTTCGTTTGGTGAACCGTTGAACGTGTGCAGAAGTGGGGGCTGCCGCAGAATAATAGACGACGGTGTTATAGCCTTGGCTGACGACGACCCAGGAGAGCCCTTCTGCACTCGCGTGCGGCGCGGTAGCCGTCCGTGTACGGGTGGCAGATTTCGGAGACGTCGGCTGCTTTGCAATTTGTCTTCGCTTGGGACGGCTTCGGTAGCTTTCCCGGTGTCTGCTTCGGGGCGGCTTAAGCTGCTTCGGCTGCTGCCAGGGGACGAGGTCGACGAGAACATCCAGCATCTGCGCCACATGTTCCGCCAGGAGGACAGCGAAAGCAGCTTCGAAAACAAGCTGTTTATTGGGCTCACTCGTGCCCCTAAAAACCTGAATGACTCGGCGGCGGCAAGAAGCGTGCTCGGAGGCATTGAGAATGAACAAATGAACATTAAAAAGCTTTGCAGCAATATTTGCTCCTCGCACTTCTCAATATCTCCACCTGAGCCTCATCTATTGCCTCCACTTGTTCTTCGACGTTTTATCCGACGTGAAGTGAAAAGAGAAAAACGTCTAATACATGGTCATGCGTGACATTTTAGCGCCAGAAGTTTTGCTAGGGTGTCCACAAACTGGCACAGCGATTTCGTCTTCGAACCTCGTTGTGCTTTGGAGCAACGCTTCCGATCATCTCAACTGGACGAGCGCTTCCGGCAACTCTATTTATTGGAAACGTTATCACTGAGCAACCTCACTTCTGCAGCCCCGTAAGGGCGCCAAAGTACTAAAATAAGGATTGCTTCCGAGAACCTGGTAGGAAGTACTGTTATGTGTTTTAGTTGTGGGTTGTAGTTATGCTTCCGAAGTGATTTGCGGGCTTTGAGGGCGTAAGAGGCGCGCTCTAGTGGAGGACTTCGGATGAAATTCAGTCACTTGGGATTCCTTGACCTTCGTTGCCATCGCAAATCTCATCGTTTTCTTTTGTAATTTTGTGCGCCGATATGCGGCTTTGATTTAATCTCTCGATTGTTAGTTAGTGCCGCCGACGAAATCTCAAGCCACTGAGACATCATGGCGAGCCCAGTTGCAAGTAGCGCTTTTCTTGTGGAATCTTTCCATGCCTTATCTATGGTCGCGCCTTGAATTTTTCGAAATGATACGCAAACTTTATAGCCAAACTTATTTAGTTTTCTAAACAAGCAAGTTCTAAGCAGGAGTTTTGATGTGAATTAGCCTTTTGGTGACCGGTGCCCTTGCGCCCAATTTTGCCGCTTTATTTCCGCTGAGCAAGTGGTTTCGCCCAACGGATGAAAAAGAAAAGCTATTTTTCACTAGAAGTCCGTTCTTGGATTTGAGTGTTTCTGCCTTGGATTCTGCGCATGAATGTCGAATGTTCTTATTGCTGCTAATTTCACTAAGGATAGAGGGCTTTCAGGGAAGTGTCCGAGGCCCGCATGTTGAAAGGCTGTGCATAGGCTACATGCTTGTCCATGGCGTGGCAGATTTGTGGGAGACAATCCCACAGAAGACACAATGAAAGGACAAAAAAACATGGGACAGTTACAAGTATTCTATCACGGCGTGTTTCACCTCACCTTGAAGTTCAGGATGTATTGCGGACGGTTTCAAAATCCTGCCGCTGAACTTATCTGGATGAACGCGTGTACTTTCCACATCCACTGCATAGCGGAGCAGGCACTGCGCCCCCCCTCCCCTTCAAAAAACTGCTCATTTCGGATCCTGCGGATTTCTTTAAAATAGTTATTTAAAATGCAAGGTACTTGGTATGTATTTTATAAGGTTACGCAGTGTTTAGGGAAGCAAGATTGATACCCATTCAAGCCGACGAGGACGGCGACTTTGATGGGCTTCGGGGCAAAACATTTGGTGAAGAGGCCAACGATGCCTGATGGCTTTCAGGTGCAGGTCCTGTAGCTGTCTGAGGAGAGCGGCGAGTAGCTGTCCCACATGAGAAATCTGCGGCTTCAAACACAATGCAGGGACATGGTAATGTCGAAGTCAGGGGCAAGCAAGATAATTTTGGCAGTGAACGCACAAAAAGACACGCTTCTGTGTAGGGTCATTGTAACAGGTAGAGGTACAGTCTGGCGCAATACGAGAGAGAAGAAATTTTGAGCAGTAAATTACTGACTAGTCCCAAATTCTGTGTGAGAATCAGAGATTTCGCGTTTTTTAATAATTTTTTCTTAGCGTATAAGACTGAAAAGTAGTTCTAAACTTTAATAGAGAAATCATAGAAAATCCTCAATGTTGTGAAAACGTTTGCGTCGATACTGCTCACGAATGGAGGTGGTAATCGCTAGTGAGCTTGTAGCTTTGCAGACAAGACCTGAATAATGGATATGGTTAAATGTACTTCGCGTTGCTACCATTGCATGTTTTGGGCACCTAAACGTCTTTGTAATTCATAGCCAGCTGAGTTACCTAGAGATATGCCTATTGAATTCCATCATAGTTTATTTGGGGTTTTTAACATCCTAAAGCGGCTCAGGCTATGAGGAGCACCTCTTTTGTTCTGATCTTATAGATTTTTTGTGAAGTAGAAGCACATTTTATGTGTTCGGTCGGGAATATGTTGGTGGTCTCTTTGGTGAAGCCGATATCGAGCTCTTCATATTCACCTCTTATTTGACACATCATGTGTTGTATTTATTTGTATTAGTTTGAGAATATTGATGAGCCGCGGGTATTGTTTGCAGAAGTCTTAATATTCGGATGCACTGCGTCTTGATTTAATATGGTGCCCGCTGCACTGTTGCTTCCTTGATTGCTCAAGAGTTATCCCATTACCAATGGCTTGTTTCCTCGTCTTAGTCGCTACCTTCTGAATCTCCCAGCTGGTGATGATAACCATTCCACCTGGCTATATGCATTCATGGCTATGAGGGGCCGGAGGCAGGTGTATCCTTATTACAGGCTGCCAGGACAACCTTGACACATTCTTCTTATTTTCAGGATTGCGGGCTTGATGGCGTTCATGACACGAAGGTTGGATGGCTTCTTATCTCATATGGACTGAAAGTTGTTGGCTGAAAATAAACATGCAGTTGAAATCACTACGATAGTCATTCTTGGAGTCAGAGACGTATTTATTACGTGGTTCATTCGTTCATCACTACTTTTGCAATATATAAATACGATCACAGAAGCTGAACTGAGGACGTTACGACAATGGAGAAAATCCAGAAATGTATGCAAACATACTTGCAAGTGAGAAACAGGTGATCATGGCTGATGTGTTCAAGTTGGATACAAGTTCATAAACTGTGCCTTTTCATAAAATACCTCTCGCATAGATGTGAAATGGCTATAGTAACCAACTTATTTGCAGCACTTATTCAAAGTAATGTATGTTGCGGATTAAAAAAAGTTGACATTAAAAACGGAGCAGATGTACTGACCAAATATAAGAAAAAAACTATGAAATCTAGACTTTATCCGAGGGTGAATACGACTGAACAATAGTTGTAAGACAACCGCCTATACCGGAGCAGCGACAGCAAGATCAAGTTGAAGCACGCAGCTAAATAGGACACTAGCCCTCACTTATTCCTCAAGTGGTGCCACACCTCTGAACAAACTTAATTATATTTCTTTAAGACATAAAAATTAAACTATTTTTTGTTACGCCTTACTACGGTGACAAAAAACTCACTTGCAGCGGTGAAAAATGTTCATACAGCGAGGGAATAAACATTAGTGCTCAAACTTAATAATTAACAGAGGGCAATAAACAACAATCGCATACGTGGCATCTTCAGAGCCATGTGGCGTCATATGGCGGAGACGAAACCAGTATAATGTATCTAAAAACTGCCGCACTGTCCGGCTCGCCTAATAGAATACCAGCAAATGCTGGACGGCCTAATGTTACGCACAGGCCAAAAAGCGGCAAGTGCGGATCCAATGGCTACAGATGTGTGGAAGGATGGTAGGCCATTAGCTAAAAGAACAGCCACACCCTGCTCTCAGTGCTTCGCAAGCATTGAAGAATGAGAATGCTGCTTCAGTAAAGAGGAAAAGCGATGTGAGAGAGCTGCAAAATTCTGTAGATATTTGTTTACTTCCGCTGCGTTGTTGCGTAGGCTAATGGGTAGTTAAATTATAGCAACTTTAGACTTGGTGGCATTTGCCCAAGTTCATAGTTCAAAGAGAAGAGCAGAAAATCATCAGGCCTAAATAGAGCCTGCATAGACTACTAATTAAGTGTAAGCATCACCTGCCATGTCACCATTGCGTATCAATAATGTAGCAGAGGAGTGTGTACAGGTGCTGTAAAATATCTACGGCGACTGCAGATCTACGATAGTCCTAGACCTACAGAAGCGATAAAATTCTAATGAACAAAGCTCGCAGGCAGGCAAACACAGTCTCCCACAGATGAGTTCATTCCATCGCCGCGGTAAATAACTAGCGGGAGGAATTGCAGAGCATGAATCATTACCGACGCATGAAAAGGAGGGCGGCGGATTAGAAATAGGTATAAAACCCACGATAATGTACCGCAGTGGAAGAATGGAATATATGTTTATTGCAGGGAGCTAGATATATCCAGTCGTATATGAATATTTAAGAAGAGAGCTTAGTCGGGCTGGTTGGTGCCTGTTGATACAGACAACTAGACAGCGTTAGCAGACGGGACGGAAAAGAAGAACACAGACGCATGCGCTGACCAGGCACCAAATGATTTATTGCGACATGGAAGCAGCATTATAAAGGCAATATGGCTAGTAGTTACATAAAGGATCACACAGTCCGTCCCGTCTGTTCACGCTCTCCAGTCGTTTCTGTCAGCATACCAATATGTTTACCTATAGAAGTATTGATGGTAGATCTGCACCATGTGAGTATATACTGAAAGGAGTAGAGACACCTAAATTTTGAGTGCGTGTTTCTTTTGTGTAATGAGGCGTAAGGCATTATTACACAACCAATACCGCGTCGTATTCTCTTACGACAGCTAAATAGTTTGTAATCGAATTTCTTTCTCGAGCTGTTCTGGTTTCAATTTAAAAAGCGGAACGATGGTTGTGACGTCTAAGAGAAGCTATATAGGTCACGTGAGGCAAGAAAAGCTGCAATATAATCGCTGCTTCTACATTAGCTGCTACTCCGGCTCTTGCAGAAGGCTGGCTTCGGCACTGCAGTGAAAAAACACGATGAACCAATGATTATAACGCAGTTTCTTCGTGCCTCACGTTACATATAACCGCACTTTGGCGTCGCAGCCATCGTTCGGCCGTTGAGACCGAAACCGAAATTGCATAACAGAAAAATTAGATTATCAATTATTTAGCGGTCGTAGGCGAATACCACACGGTGATTCAAGCAGAATAATGTCTTCCGCATCGTTACAGAGAAGAAAACGTGCCACTAATTTTAGATCTCTATATTCCTTGAAAAGGTTAAGAACCATAATGTTAAAACAGTGGTAAGCAACAAGGACGAAGAAAGAAGGGAACACACACAAAGGCGCTTTGTGTGTGTTCCCTTCTTTCTTCGACCTTCTTGCTTTGCGCTGTTTTAACATTATGGAGCATTTCCAACTCGCCCAATCTGCTGTTCTACTAAAGGTTAAGAATGTGGCGTAGGGGACTTGCAACGTAATCTCAGGTAATAAATGGCGGCTTACTTGTAATTCTTCAGTGCAAACTTTAGAATAGTTGTATCTGACCGATACACATATACAGTGTTTTTTACCTATGAATGTACAAAATTTTAAAAAACAGGGTTTTTGATTTAGAAGAGCGCTTGTTTCTGCATAGCATTATTAGCGCTGTAGTACATCGGAATGAATCTAAGGAGTGCTAATTAGCAGGCTGGTTTACTTGTATTGAATAACTTTTACGTAATACAATAAGGCTACCTAATTCCCTAATTATGGAGTCACGTTTGGCCCACCGTAAGTACCATCCATATTAGTCTTTTAAAATGTCGAAAACGCGGATAGCCTCTCTGCTGTGGCCCAACAAATTTTCGCTATTTCGACGAGTTACTTGCACTGGAGAGGTCGGTGTTCCTACAAGCTTCTTGAAAGCACATGTATTTTGGCGCAATGTAAGCCAAATTTTTTGGGTAACAGCGCCGAGAGTAACCGCGCTTCGAAATTTAAAAAAAACTGATATGGACATCAGTTACAGATGGCTACACGCCTATGACTAATTAGGGAGCCTAACAGTAATAGTTAAAACGTCAACTATTCAATATTAGTTAACCAGCTGGCTAGTTAGGACATCTAAGCTGTACAGTCGTGCCTCTTCATTATGTACTCTGGTTCCCGAGCAAAAATGTCCATAAACCGAGTCGTCTGTAATAACGAACCATGTAGAAAAACAAAACAAATGCTCTAAGAAATACAATTCATTATTCTGAACTCCTTCTCCGCATATTGGCACGCAGTGAAAGTAAAATCGAGCAATAAACGGAGCTCAAGGTGATTTTTGGTCTTCATTATCTTCCAAATCATGCGGCTCAGGTTTTATCCCCTTTGGAGTACCTAGCGATAAATGAGACGCGTTATGGCGTCTCCTACTGCGACTGTTCACACCTCAAGAACTCCACTCACTCCGCTGACAGCTGTTAATTGCTAGTTTGAACGTAGCGCACAGAGTAAAATTTTCCCCGCCATTCATGCAATGTGGCAACTGGTAAGGTACGTCGACAGGGTACCTTGCAGCAATAAAATATGAAACCACAAACAAACAAAAAGGGCATTACTATGGCATATGCACTTCGCGCCGAGGCGAGCTATGCGATATTATTTTTATTTCTTTTTAATTTTTCCAGACTACTTTATTTGTTTGACAGGTGTTCTGCGCACAAAAAGAATGGCCAAACATCTGGCAGTGGCACTTCTCCGAACCTGAAATTTGTTTCCCATCTCTGTGAGATACTATTGTCATGGGCAGTGATCCCTATCCCGTGGTGGTGTCATGAGTCCCTTGAAGGCGAAAATCACTACAGCGGCAACAATGCCATCGAACAGAGGAGCACGTCTCATGGGAGGATTTCTTTAGAATTCTCGGTGAGATGAACGTTCCCACGGGGTTAGACGACCTCGTTACTGAGATCAGCTAAGCCAAGAAAAAAATGACAACGAAGCTATCAGTCAGATTCGATGCCCCGAAGCCGGACTCCCACCTTCTGACTCGGTGGAAACGTAGACTTCGTGCAGTCAAGGTGTAGCACCGATATGGCCGGACATCCCACCTTAGGCGCGTTCTCACTTGCATTACTCGAGAGGTCCAGCAGTACACTATGTACCTCGCTCTCCAAAATTGGCAGCTCTTTTACCACCCGCTCAATGGAGCAGTTAACTTGTCGGAGGCCTGGCACACATTTAGAGGTATCCTTCGACGCAAAAGGCCAATTTCTCCTTCCAGGATGACCCGGAAATTGAATGTCTCCCCGGCTGAGCTAGCTATAAAACCTGAGAAGGTCTGTTTTCCCCAACCTAAAGAAGTGGATGCCGTGCCCGCGGACCCCCTATCAGATGCATCGAAAGATAACGACGTGCCCTTCACGTTAGAAGAGCTGGAGGCAGCCTTGTGTGAATCCAACCATAATAACACCCCGGGACGGGATGGTGTGCGCTATTCAACACTTCTGAACCTTCCCAGGTCACATAAGCTTGTCCTGTTGAAAGTGCTCAACGAATACTCGACCATTGGAGATCTTCCCCCTGCCTGGGAGGAATCTTTGGTGATAACAATTCCAAAACCTGGCAACCTAAGTCGGACATTGCAAGAACTCACGCCGATGTCGCTAACGTCCAACCTTTGTAAGGTCATGGAACGAAAGGCTCTACGAATGCTTGCAAAATACTTCGACAAGCACAATGTGAAAGAGTTCAGCTCAAGTTAAGGACAGCGCAGAGAGCTTTGGAAAGAAAAATGATCGGTGTAACGTTAAGATACCAGAAGCGGACAGAGTGGGTGAGGGAACAAACGCGGATTAATTACATCCTACTCGAAATCAAGTGGAAGAAATCGGCTTGGGCAGGGTATGTAATGCGAAGGCAGGATAACCGCTATTACTTTAGGGTAACGGAGTGGATTCCAAGAGATGGCAAGCGCAGCAGACGCGGCGGAAACTCAGGTCGGCGGATGAGATTAATAAGTTTGTGGCACATGGTGGGCGCAGCTGGCAAAAGACAGGGTTAATTGGAGAGATATGCAGAAGCCTTTGCCGTGCAGTGGGCGTAGTCAGCCTCATGATGAAGTAGGACGTCCTGTCCCCTATGCAAGTAAGTTTTCGTCGAGTGCTCTGCGCACAATATATTCATAGCAACATTGTCGCTTTCCCTAGCAGCGCACAGCTCCAGGTGGGTGCTAGGGTAGACGTCAAAAGGATGTTTGATTCCGTGCGCCAATCGACCATACTTCGGCTCCAGGAAGCGGCGATAGGTGAGAGCCTCTACCGCTTCATGAAAGCCTCGCATGCAGGCAGAATTTTCTCAGTAAAGTTTGGGGATACTTAGGATGAATGGCAACGTAACCAAATTGGTGTCCCCAAAACCCTGTCATATCTCCGGCTCTTTTTAACATCGCTATGTCAGGCCTCCCGCCAATCCTAACGTCTATACCCGGTTACCGTTTACGACTACGTCAGGGAAAGTGGCATGCAAACCTCTCCAGAAAAAAAACAAAGAGTACGTGGCTGTCATAAACGGTCCACGGCTGCAAGCTGAGGCCGAACGAAACCTTCTCTATCTTCATTTAGGGAACTCAGTTATGTGGCGGAACCAAATAATCGGTATACTCAGCGTACTCATTGACGAAGATGGAGGAGCCAAAAGCTGGCGTCATAGCACGGTCCTTAGTTGTCACCAGATTTTACACCTTATGCGCCGCGTCTCTCCGTGTTGGTGAGGAATCTCATACATCAAAAATGCTGTACGCATATACGTACATGTGGCTTAACGCGACCCAACACCTTCAGCTTGAGCAAATCAATCGCAAGGCGATGTGACTGGTTACTGGTCTGCCGCAGTACTTCTCATTAGTGGACCTACACGCGTGCAGCAAAGTCAATGCCCTGCAGGATGTGGCAGAGCAGCAGTTGCAAGTCTAGCGTGTCCGTCTTTCCACAGCGGCGGCTGGCCGTCAGATCCTGCGGATACAACGTTAAAAATTTAAACCCACTCTCGTTTCCTTCCCCGCCCACAGAACTAATGGATTTAGTAGAGGGTATGCCATTACCAAATATCATGAGTTCAGCTAATCCCGGAAGGAGCGAAGCTGCCGCTAGACATCACGAGAAGATATAAAAACTAGCCCAAGAAGGGGCCATCCAATTATACACAGACTTATATAACTGGCACAGTGCGAAAGGCCAATCCCGAAGGCGGAAGGAAGAAAAGACCAGAAAGAGCGCTGAACTGACAACAGATCTTTATTCAGCAAAACGCGCACAATATATAGGAATGCAGTGGAAGAGGTAATCAGATGCATGCGATGTAACGGGGTGTAAAGGGCCATAAAAGTTTTAAAGGAGATAAGAGTGATAAAACTAAAAGACGATGAAATTTCAAAAGGAATGGTAACATAATGAAAACTGCACTGGATGACTATAAAACAGTTAAAGTCGCATGGTTTAAAGAGCCATAAAATCGATTTAACAAGGTAACAATAGCAAAGCCGATAAAAACTAACTAAAATGAATTGTGGAAAAATTTATACACCGAATGACTGTGACAGCCTGTGGCTAAGAGTGCAAATACCTGAACAAAAGAAGAAAAACAACAAAACAGCAACACTCAATGACTCGAACACGAGCCATCCCCATTAACATGTAACAATGTTATTCTAAAAAGGCAATTTCACTCCCGTATAACGAGTTCAACGGGCCAGTGACACACTCTAAGCCCTTTCTTCTTATAAAGAAGGCTTCCGTCAGCTCCCGGGCTACTGCCTTTACTTCTATCCAGAACCACAGTTTCACGCACATGAGGCTTGCATTTACAATCTTTGCAATGAAGCGCTAGATTGGATCCAGTGCCTTTTTCATGTGAGCGCTCGCGTTCCCTCAGACATTCATTCAGGCGCTTTTCTGTTTTTCCGACATAAACTTTGTCGCATGTCAGCGGAATCTGGTAAATCACGCCTTCTCTACACCTGACGAACATGTGGGCATGCCTAACGCTACAAGTCTGCTCTCTTGGTTTTTCGTTGTTGATCCTGGGACACAATGCAGCTAGCTCAAATAGGGCGGAAAACACTACGGGGATCTTGTATTTCATGGCTACCTTTTTTATAATGCGTGCTACTCGGTGGGAGTGCGGGACGACTGCTGGTTTCAACCTCCTGTTGCTTTCCTGAGTAGCGTTCTTTTTCTTCCCTTTCACTTTCTGAAGCAAAGATTCAGTCGCTGCCGATATAACTGTCTGCGGAAAACCTGCCTTTACTAACCGTGCGAACTGCAGTTTGAAGCTCTCTTGTATGCAGTGCTCACATGATTTCTTTATAGCAGATTCTATCCCTGATGTGGCTATGGCCCGTTTTTATTGGATTCGAGGGAACTGGCTCCTAAGACAAATGCTATTTTTGGCTTCGAGGTTTGCGCCTTGAACAGAATCTGTATTTTGCCAAGGAAAGATCTAAGTACAAAAAATGTAACTTGTAAAATGTAAAATGTAAAATGTAAATGTAACAAAAAATGTAACACGAGTAAAAAATGGGCGACATACCTGAAAACCTTTAGGATCTTGCTCTTGTCGAACTTGTTGTCCTGACTATTGTCAACTGCTGCGAGAAAAATATTACTTAACACTGGCGCAGCACGGGACCCTATGCAAATTCCTTCCTTCTGTGTTTACACGCGGGTTTCAAACTCGACCACTGTAGCACTAAGGTAAAATTGCAGCAAGGTTAGAAAACTCCCCATAAAAATAACGGCTGCATTTCAAAACAAAACAACGGCTTTTTTTTCGATGCAAGACTTAGCAGCAGTGAACAGTTCTTTGTGCGGAATAGAAGAGAAAGTTTTTGGCATAGACCGAAAACAAACTTTCAATGACTCCGCAGGGTTCAAAGAACGCTATAATTTTCGTCGAGTTCTTTGTTGCGAAGGGATCCTCAACAGCAAGCGAGTTTAAATGCCTTAACAGGAATTGGCTAATAAGCCGCCGGTATAAGCGTAGCGCTCATTTGCAATACACCGGAACGAAACTTCCTCTTTACGAGTCGTTGCAGTGGAAAACATGCTAAGAGTCTTTTATTTGCTCTTACTTATAGCATTTGACAACTGCTCCAATTGCAAGTTCTTGGAGAGGGTGACAGCCCGCGATTTCACTTTACTCGGCATGAGGCTTGTGTAAGTGAAGTTCTCTTCAACCGCACGGCATGCCTTTTCTTGAATTAAACTAGCGTGCATGTCTAATCAGTTTTCCGCCTCATGAAAATTGAAAATCCTTCATTTCTCTAGAAGCATACGTCTTAACGGCGGGGAAAGCTTTGTATGCAGCTTGGAGGTCAACTGTTCGCACAGTTTCGTATGTAAGCACAGCACGAGAACACGGGAACGAGGCACACAGACACAATTCAATATTGAGAACAAATCCAACAAGCAGTTCATATCATGATATTACAGACACGTGCTTCGGACGTGTCGAGCGCTGTATGCCAAGATGGCCCCCGTCATATCAGGTTAAACCCTCCTATAACAATAACAAGAGAGGATGCATTTGTCCGCATACTTCATGGAATGCCCGCCTGTATAGCCTTTTATCCGCCATGCGGGAGGACCCTAACTGCCCAGTGGACATGGATCGAAACGTTATGCTCTACTTCGCTGGCCGGTGCCGACATGCGGTAGTGGAAAATGCCAGTGTCGTGCAGCCGGACCTTCACGCAGCCAGAGAGACTAGATCGTTTCTCGTTTCGCCCACGTGGTGTGCACGTCGCTC
This sequence comes from Amblyomma americanum, assembly GCF_052857255.1. Taxonomy (NCBI): domain Eukaryota; kingdom Metazoa; phylum Arthropoda; class Arachnida; order Ixodida; family Ixodidae; genus Amblyomma; species Amblyomma americanum. The sequence goes on from NC_135498.1 coordinate 209,622,334, forward strand.
GACAGGCGGCCGCATCGATAACTGGGCGGATGGAAAGCATCGCCCGTTTGCGCCACATGGACTGCAGACACAGAGTGGCCCGCACGCAAGTGTCAAGCATCGATTCAAAATTGGCTGACGGGCCCCACCGCGCGCTGCCCCGAGTCCCTTGCGCGCCTGCGACGGATCTTCACAACTCCGGAAAGCAGAGGTAGGTCGCCATTTTTCACTCGGAGGGGTGGGGGGGGGGGGGGGGTAAAGTGGGCGATGAGCCATGGTTAGCTTGTTTAACCCTGTAATATGCAGTGTTAAAAACTTTAGATAAATGTTACTCAATCATAATTTCAAAAGAATTAAAAGCTAATACATACATTTAAATCATGACTCTAGCGACATAGCTGAATTTGATAATTTCTCAGTGTCAAAGGAGGCGACCGCGTAGCCGCATGGAATAAATTGTGAGCACAAACAAAAGCTTATTCCTCAGCTGCCATTGCAGCTAACGATGCAGCTAACGCTGCAGAGCGCACACATCTAAGGTTGCTCTGTCATCGGGGGCAGATTTTGCACGAATTTCTCTTCCTGCATCTCAGATTATTGACACTATGGCTTGTGTGCAAATTCGAAAGTTTCTCGTCAAAAAACAAAACAAAAAACATTGCTCCAATGATAAACGGCGACCAAATTGCAATCATTTTAGCTACGTAATGAGTGGTAGTTTGTATTTTTACTTGGGCGTACCTATGTATAGAATCCAAAGCCTACATACGTGCCAAGTCGACTATCATGCTACGTTGGAATATTTTTTTCGTTATCCTATTTTGTTCTCTTCGCGATTAACTACTTATAAGGTAAAGTGCCTTTCCCAGGCAGCCCACGATGCGCATTGTATTGGTTGCGACAGTGCTTACGTTTTTTTAACTGTAAAAATGAAAAAGGAAGAGTGGGGTAGTTGGTTTGCGATAATTAATGAGCAGCGCACCAGAGCACAAAAATAGAGAGGAAGAAGCACTTGTCCCTCCTTCTTGTCAGTGATTTTTTTTCTGGGACGTTGCTTGTTAATTAAGCAAAACTGAAACTTTTTCAGCTAAAGTGAGCAATTCGAAATATAAAAAAACATTTCTTTCAGGATGTTTATTCTGGCTTGATAATAAAGCAGGATTGCCTAAATTTGTCAGGAAAAATTTTAAGCTTAGAAATATAAGAACAAGTTTGTTCCTAATTTTTAATAAAGCATAGTTTGGCGCTCCTCTTAGAAATTCAGAGGTGTCATATGCCTGGAAAATGTTTGTCCCCAGAACAATTGAGGGAAAAATAATTTCGATGGTGGAATAAAAAGCCGTACGTTTATTGCAGGAAATCAGAGAATAGCGGAGATATGTTAGAAATAACATTTTTGCGTGTATTTTAAACAATGGTGTAGTTGAGCATATTTGCACATTACGGGTTTAACAACTTTTAGTATACATTAATCGTTGGGAATTGCGATGTTAAGGAACCATTCGACAACGCAGCCTCTATAAAGGGCACTGTTTCAAGTTTGCTGCACGTGTGAGGTTTCGTACCATGAAGTCAACTACTACGAAATCTGCGCTTCTGGTTGGAGGTTAATGAGAATTTGTCGAAGTAGTGGCCCTTACCGATTTTCTTCCACGTAGCCTTCTGAAGTGAAGCCATTATGCGCGGCGTTCAACGTCTCGGATCTGCACGTGGACTACAAATACTCCGTAGTGGTGGGCTGCGGATTAATTTTGGCCCCTTTGAAAGCACTGTGATACTTCAGAGCAGATTGATGTTTTTGCATTTTTCTCTCAATCAAAGGCGGCACTGCAGCCTTGGGCACAGTAGCTTGACAGCATTGAGCCACGGCGGCTGATTATTGTATGCACAACAACCTGACACACAAACACCCATAGGGATTTGGAGATGGTACAATGCTGCTTGGTTTTACAGTGTGTGCAGCAGTTAGCTTAACCAAACACGTTGTGGCGTTCTGCACTGGATTACACAGGCGCTTACTCGCAGCTGGGCGTGTATTACAAAAACGCAGAATATAAAGAGAAAGATACAAAACACCAACAACAAAACACGCATTCACGCAGGCGCACAGAAGGTAATCAAGCGGGCATGAGAAAATTGTTGTGCATCTTTTCCAATAAAGTTGTTAGAGATTAGCGATGTGTGTGTCTACTCGCTCACCGGTCCATTGTGTTGTTGCCCTACAGGTCAGAAAAAATCTTAACGGACAGTTTTCCTCCAGTTAAGAAACTGATTACTAAACGCATGCAATTAGGCTCTCGGGCATTTCCGATCAACAATATCTGGCAGTGTGGTGTGCCGTCTGTGTTCACTTATATACTTGATGTGCGTTTGACGAAGGATGTTGGTTACGTCTGCGAGCACAGAAGCCGGCCCGGAGCTTACTGCCCCCGTCACGACTGCTGTCCAGGTGGGACAAGCTCATATTTCTTTGGCTACGTTAAAATTGGTGTATCACGCTTCACTTACGCTGCGATCAAACTCGCTGTACCTGCTAAGGAACATCGGACGATATTCTGGATAATATGGTGCATGAGGCGTAGCACGAATGGAGAAGAAACCCCGCAGCTGTCTTTTCGTCAACTGTGTATGACATAGCGATTACCAATCCATGTACGACAAAGTTTTACTTGCAATAGAATAAATCTCTCCAAATGCACGTCGCATATGCGCCTTTAGTGTAAGAGGCATACATGGTGTGTCCTTTCTAGTCTGTCCGAATCGTCAAATACCTATGCTTTTTCCGGGCACAAAATAGACAGCCCTGGCACCTCATAGTTCACTGTCTTCTTCGATAGGCTTAGGGGCGCATTTCAACGGGCAGCGACGGAATTTGATTGCGCTTCGTTCGTGCACACCCAGAGCGCTCGCCTGCCTGTGCGCAGAGCCGCACTGCCTCCTCCATGCGGCGCTCTCTGTTGCACATCGAGCGGCCCCATTCGCCGTCGTGCGTTGTAGCGCGGATGATGGGGTTTTGGGTGCGCACCGATTGCTTGCTCCTCATTGCTGCCTGCTTGGAAAATTAGCTACCGACTGGAACAGCGGTGTAATCGTCGATCACGCACTCGGTGTCTTCACTGCGTTTCTTCAGGCCCTGCGCAGCACGATGTCCGAGTGGCGCGAGCCCTTCCGCGGGCCCATTGCTCTGCGCTCGCTGACCGTGGTGCCCAGCTTCGGGCTGCTGCAGGCCGCCCGCCGGGAGGACGAGCAGCTGGAGAAGGAGCGCGCAGTCATGTGAGTGCTTCTGTTCACTTCCCGTGGCCGTTTTGATGAGGTGGAAAACACTTTAACAAAGCAAGCTGTTTATTGTGACGTATGTAACAATATTTTCGTGCACAAGGTAATGGCGGACCTGAAGTGCGCATGGCCGCTGCAATATAGGCCACGTGAGCCGTTTTTGAAGCCGTATATGTGACGCTATTTTGAAGAAACCACGGCAAAAAAAGGGGTAGTTTGGATTCAACGCCCCTGATACCACCGAATTTCTGCTGCGATCATATCATCAGTTTGCGCAGAAGTAACAAGAAAACGCATTCTACAACACGCAACTCTGTTCAGTGTTACTTTTCTAGTTGTCATAACAGCTACAAGCTGGCGGAAATAATGTTTTTTTTTTATTCCCATCATGTATGTTGCGAATCCCAACACGTATGAGAGCAAATATAGTCAGCGCTCGCCACATAGCAGCACGTCATTCAAAATAAACAGGAGAGCGCTTTGTGTAAAAGGTCTTGTTACTCTTTCTACATTAGTCGTCTATGTATCAATGTATGTAATAGTCGTCAATGTATCAAATGACTAATTTTTTTACATTCAACAACACAAAAACATCACAACAGTGCTTGTACCTCTATGCAGGGCTGGTTATAGATAAAAAAAAAGTAAGAGTGTGCATATGAAGCCAACGTTCAAGGAAAAAAAGATAACTAAAAGCCTACTTGAAGTGACCAGACGTCAACACTCGCAAATGCCAAAAAGGAAAAAGCGCTTTGTTGTGCTGGATGATTGTTTTTATACACCCAGACCGCATGGTAACGGGAAGGGAATACGGCGAGTAGAAAAATGATAGCCACCAGATGCTCAGCGATAGCCACCGCGCGGAGCGTGCGCGCTGACGTCACAACAACCTTCTACACACCCCTCCCCCCACCCTAAGGGGAGAACCGCTGGGGAGGCCTTCGGATCCGAGTGGACCTCTTTAGAAGTGGAGTGGCATCTATGGGTGCCAGACGTGTAGGTGGGTCCTCTTGTTCTGGACGGGCCGTGGTGCTTTCCGATCGGATGTCTTTGGGGCGCTGGACTGCTGAAGTGGGCATTGAAGTGTCCGGAAGTCGAGCCTTGACTTGGTGCAAGTGACGGCGCATGATCTCCCCCGTAGGGTCATCTGCCGTTACCATCCGTGCGCCTTGTGTTTCCCTGATTGTGTCAGGTGTCCAGCGCTCTCCTTGTCCAAAGTTATGTACCCACACTGGATCGCCTGCTTGCGAGAAGCCGGGCACTCGAGTATAGCGGGGGATACGCTCGACCGAATTAAAAGGTACCACAGCGTTGTCCAATCCCGAACGCGGCTGGAACTTCAGCAAAGGCATGACTAGTGTTTCTCCGCAAGCCAGCGGGGTCCTTCGGTAACTGGGCTGGATACTTGCTAAACGAGATTGTAATGACCTTTGACGGTTTTTCTCCAATCACTGTTTTACGGTCCCCACATCCCGTTCTGCCAGTTCGTTTGACTGAGGGTGATACGGTGCGGTGCGCAAGTGTACGACATTATTCAGCCGAAGGTTTGACATTTTCAGAAGCGCTAAAACACCGAGGACGCAGAGGGAACAGACAGGGACGAGCGCTACTTCCAACTGTTTATTTCGTAAAACCGCAAGTGCTTTAAACAGTTCTCGAACGCTTTTATGACACGGCAGTAAACTACACGTGCGAGAATACACAGTATAGCTACCGAGACTAAAAGAACCAAGGAGATAAGTGCACGATTACGTTGATACCCTGAGGAAGGCAAGTTCTTTTTTTGACAATGAAATGGACGGTGAGCTTACACAAGTGCTACCCAGTGATGCTATGTTCTGTGCTTCTATAATCTCTCGGGTTAGTTGATCACGACTACGTCCTATGATGTGGCAGTGATTTAACAATGGAGCACAATTGCGGCACTTACTGCAGTGAATGGCTAGGTTGCTTCCGAAGGAATTTTTAACATTGTTGTTGTGCTGGCGTAGCCGGTCATTGAGACAACAGCCCGTTTGCCCAACATACTTTTTGCCACAAGATAGAGGGATGCAGTCCACGTACGCTGTTTGGTGTTTGATACCACATAATTGTTTGACAGAAGAGTAGGGTTTCGTCAGCTTGCAAAGCTTGTTTAGCTTGTTAGGGGCCGTGAAAACAACTCTAACATCTGCTTTCTGCGCTACCTTTTTTAGGTTGTGTGAAACAGTGTGCACGTAAGGGAGCACAGCAACCTTTTTTCTCTCACTAGACTTATTTGCGATTTCGTCGCGACCGTTCAGGTTCCTAAGGACGCGTTCTGCTACCGAGATCTAAAGTGGAACCGGGTAACCAGCGGCGGATAACCGGTTCACTTGTTTATGAAAACTACGGGGCATGCAGTGGTGGCAAGATTTCGTCAATGCATTCCTGAAACAAAGTGCAATCACTCCTCGCTTAACCAGCATAGAGTGGGCGGAGCGGAAAGCTAAGAGGGGTTTATTGCCGCGAGGTTCGTAGCTCCAGCAAACGTGGCTGTCGGTGAGTGAGAAGTTTATATCGAGGAAGCGGATTTCCCCGCCAGATGGTAGTTCATGGGTTAGTTTTAGTGGGCTGAGATTATTCTGGAAGGCTACCAAAGTCTGGCTAGCTTCGTGTTGAAGGGATTTCTGGTCACAGTCAATAAAAACTAAAAAATCATCCACAAATCTAAACACCTTAAAAACCTTTGACCCCTCCAGGTACCGCTGGACGGCTCTGTCATGGTAGCTTAAAAACAGATCGCTGAGCACTGGTGCTATACAGGAGCCTATACATGCACCTTCCTTTTGTAGGAAGGGTTGGTTGTTCCAGGAAATAAAAGTATTTTTCAGGTAAAACTGCAAAAGTTCAAGAAAGCCACTACATGAAACCCCGACATCATTTTGGAAGGGGACAACACCGAAGTGGTCGATGCTGTCTTGAACATATTCTAGTAAAGAAGCATGTGACAGTGAGTAGTATAAGTCTTTAACATCGATTGAAAAGGCCTGAAGGCTCTTGTCGGGATGGGATGAAACAAAGTCTAATACTTCTTCTGAGTTCTTAACCACAAAGGGGTCGTCAATGCTTAGCAGATTTAGCTTTTCTTGAAGAAACAAGGCCACACACTTCTGCCACGCCCCATTCTCTGAAATAATCACCCTTAAGGGCACGTCAATCTTATGCGTTTTAGCACTGAAAAAAACATCGAGGTGGTTCCGCGGACAATTCTGAATGCCCCTGGTTAGTTTATCTAGGCTGAGCCTGGTGCACAATTTTTTCGCTTCGGTTTTCCGCCTAGAGAGCGAGATCTCACCGTGGGAATTGAAGGTGGCGGAGATAGCCTCCAGCGCTTTCGCGTTGAAACTGTCGTGGGAGAAGACAGCAAAGCCGCCTTCCTTATCTGCCGGTATAACACACATGGACTGTTCCAACAAAAAATTTGCAACGCGTTTCAGGGGAAGTTTGGATGGATTCGGTCTGCTGTGGTTGAGGACGTCAATGCCGTTCAAGGTGCAACGGCTGGCCTCGTCGGAGTCTGGAGCTAACTTGGAAATCCGACGTACCATGGACAGAAGCTCATGACCTGACTTCTTCGTTTCGTAGGCGAACTTGGGGCCAAGGGCCAGGACGTTCTTGATGTCTTCTGGCAAAGCCAATCCCTCGGGGTTATGCAGGGTGCCCTTCGCTTGTGCTCGGGCGGTGACCTGCAACCGTAGAATCTTCAGTTGCTGCTGCCAGATGGCCTCAGCCTAGATAAACTAACCAGGGGCATTCAGAATTGTCCGCGGAACCACCTCGATGTTTTTTTCAGTGCTAAAACGCATAAGATTGACGTGCCATTAAGGGTGATTATTTCAGAGAATGGGGCGTGGCAGAAGTGTGTGGCCTTGTTTCTTCAAGAAAAGCTAAATCTGCTAAGCATTGACGACACCTTTGTGGTTAAGAACTCAGAAGAAGTATTAGACTTTGTTTCATCCCATCCCGACAAGAGCCTTCAGGCCTTTTCAATCGATGTTAAAGACTTATACTACTCACTGCCACATGCTTCTTTACTAGAATATGTTCAAGACAGCATCGACCACTTCGGTGTTGTCCCCTTCCAAAATGATGCCGGGGATTCATGTAGTGGCTTTCTTGAACTTTTGCAGTTTTACCTGAAAAATACTTTTATTCCCTGGAACAACCAACCCTTCCTACAAAAGGAAGGTGTATGTATAGGCTCCTCTATAGCACCGGTGCTCAGCGATCTGTTTTTAAGCTACCATGACAGAGCCCTCCAGCGGTACCTGGAGGGGTCAAAGGTTTTTAAGGTGTTTAGATTTGTGGATGATTTTTTAGTTTTTATTGACTGTGACCAGAATTCCCTTCAACACGAAGCTAGCCAGACGTTAGTAGCCTTCCAGAATAATCTCAGCCCACTAAAACTAACCCATGAACTACCATCTGGCGGGGAAATCCGCTTCCTCGATATAAACTTCTCACTCACCGACAGCCACGTTTGCTGGAGCTACGAACCTCGCGGCAATAAACCCCTCTTAGCTTTCCGCTCCGCCCACTCTATGCTGGTTAAGCGAGGAGTGATTGCACTTTGTTTCAGGAATGCATTGACGAAATCTTGCCACCACTGCATGCCCCGTAGTTTTCATAAACAAGTGAACCGGTTATCCGCCGCTGGTTACCCGGTTCCACTTTAGATCTCGGTAGCAGAACGCGTCCTTAGGAACCTGAACGGTCGCGACGAAATCGCAAATAAGTCTAGTGAGAGAAAAAAGGTTGCTGTGCTCCCTTACGTGCACACTGTTTCACACAACCTAAAAAAGGTAGCGCAGAAAGCAGATGTTAGAGTTGTTTTCACGGCCCCTAACAAGCTAAACAAGCTTTGCAAGCTGACGAAACCCTACTCTTCTGTCAAACAATTATGTGGTATCAAACACCAAACAGCGTACGTGGACTGCATCCCTCTATCTTGTGGCAAAAAGTATGTTGGGCAAACGGGCTGTTGTCTCAATGACCGGCTACGCCAGCACAACAACAATGTTAAAAATTCCTTCGGAAGCAACCTAGCCATTCACTGCAGTAAGTGCCGCAATTGTGCTCCATTGTTAAATCACTGCCACATCATAGGACGTAGTCGTGATCAACTAACCCGAGAGATTATAGAAGCACAGAACATAGCATCACTGGGTAGCACTTGTGTAAGCTCACCGTCCATTTCATTGTCAAAAAAAGAACTTGCCTTCCTCAGGGTATCAACGTAATCGTGCACTTATCTCCTTGGTTCTTTTAGTCTCGGTAGCTATACTGTGTATTCTCGCACGTGTAGTTTACTGCCGTGTCATAAAAGCGTTCGAGAACTGTTTAAAGCACTTGCGGTTTTACGAAATAAACAGTTGGAAGTAGCGCTCGTCCCTGTCTGTTCCCTCTGCGTCCTCGGTGTTTTAGCGCTTCTGAAAATGTCAAATCTGCACCAACTAGCCCGATCCGCTACCCTTCAGCCGAAGGAAGTCAGCGAACTCTTGCCCCATAAACTGAGGACCGTTATCCGACACGATGGTTTCCGGTATACCAAAGGTGCTGAACAGAGTGTGCAAGGCCTCAATATTTGAGCCAGTTGTGGCTCTGTTCTTGGGCACGACCTCAAGTATGAGCATATACCAATATCAGCAACATGTACCCTTCAACAGGATCGGCGAAATCTATGTGCAGCCTCGACCAACGCCAACCTGTTTCCAGCCAGGGCTCCACCTCCTGTCTAGGCGGCATAGGAGCCGATTGTACGCAAACATGACAACTTTTTACGAGGCGCTCTATGTCTGCATCAATCCGCGGGTACGGAAACAGTGAGCGAGCTAATGCCTTCATCACCCCGATTCCTGATGGGTCTCATGCAACAGATGTAGCATTGGTGTTCATTTGTCGATGCGCACCACCCCACGATAGCCCCAGTACACCAGTACGTGACTAACAGTCAACTGATCTGTACTGTTAAAGATTACATTTAAAGGCTCGTCCTTCCTCGCAAGGTGCCGCGGCCAACCTTCCTGTACTCATTTCCGCACTTGGTTAACTCGCTATTTTTTGAAGACCGCTAGCTGTTTACCCGAAATCACCTAATCGGTGAGGCTGTCCGAGAGAAGTGCCGTGGCGGTCACTGAAATCCGGCTGAGCGCGTCGGCCCCAACGTTGGTCTTGCCGCCCTTGTGCTGGATGTTGTAGCTGTAGGCGCTCAAGATCAGGGCCCAGCGCTGGATCCGGCCTGCAGCCATGGCAGGCTGTGAGATGCACAACAATTCTCTGGAGGATTTTTGAACGCGGTGCGTCGACAGTGGTGCGTCGCACAGCGGAGCGCTGCGCGTGCCAGCCCAGCGCTGCGCGTTTGCACGTGTGCAAGGTGTGTGCGAGGCGATGGCGACAGGGAGCGTGGCGAGCACGTGGAGCGGAGAACTGGGTGTCAGAAAACCGAGGTGTAAATGGAGACAGCGCAGCGGGGGTGGTGTCATTCAAGCGTGCGGCTGGTAGCCGTCGGACGTTGGGTCCGTGCTGCCATGGACCTCCCTTGAATCACCGAAGGAAGCCTCCTGCGTTCCTTGCAAGCGGAGAGGTGGCAGCCGATGGATGGAAGGTCCGTGATGCCTAAAAGCACACTTGGATTGCCTGCTTTAATCCTCCGGCGTTTCGGGCTGCCGTCGACGGGATCTGGCTACGATTCTCCTGCTGCCGACAAATTCTTCGGGCTGTTGACGGGAGACTACCGGCGTCTCCCTGTGTACCTCTCGGCTCCTACTACAACCTGGCTCCATTCGGCCGCTTTCTTCGACGCACCGCAATCGACGTGTCGCACTACAACCACCCGCGTCCCCTGCCTTGCAAGGCATACCCGCTTCACCTGTCACGCTCAGTATCTGGTGAACTTTTTTTTATTCTGTATTCTTGTACGCGTGTTGAGTGTGCGTTTTTCTTGATTTCGTTTCCATTTACTAGTGCCAACTTTCCTTTAAATTATAAAAACGGCTTCGTTTTGTTTTGTTTGATCTCTTTGTTGTTTCGTTCGAAACTGCACTCGATAGCGTTCCTCTTCGGAAAGTTGGGGACGCGTTACCAATTCGCGACACAGGCACAGGCTTGTCGGGAAGGAAGAAGCCCACGACCGGTTTGTAGTCTGCTATCAAAGTGAAAACTCTGCCGATCAGATAGGCACGAAATTTGAGCACACCAAACAACAGTTCGAGGGCTTCCCGCTCTAACTGCGAATAGTTATGCTCCGCTTGGGTCAGTATGCGGGAGCAGAAGCCAACTGGGCCTAACACACCCTGGCCCACATCGTGGGACAGCATCGCGCCAATTCCGACTGGCGATGCGTCGCACTGAAGAATTAGTGGCTTGTTGCCGTCAAAATCAGCTCGCCACTCGGCTTCCTTGAGCCGCGTCTTTACCTCGTAAAAGGCCTCCTGCTGCTGGCGTCCCCATCGCCATTTGGCGTTTGTGCGGAGATGCTCGTACAAGGGTGCCCTCACCAAGGACGCGTTCTTAAGGAACTTATGGTAATTAGTTACCAGTCCCAAGAATGACCGCAGTTCAGTTGTATTTGCGGCTCCTTAACTTCAAGCATTGCATCAATGCTTTCCGTGTTCGGCTGCACACCGTGAGCACTTAATCTGTGGCCGAAGAAGTCAAATCTTGGTTGTCGAAATTTGGACTTGTCTGGGTGCAAACGCACTCCTGACTCTTCGAACCGCTACAACACTTTGCGAAGGGTGGTGCAATCATTCTTTTTTTCTGCAACAATGACATCATCAAGATATACTTCCACCCCTGACAACCCTTGCAATATCGCCTCCATGCCGCTCTGATACAACGCCGGTGCCGACGAAAGCCGAAATTGTAGCCGAGTAAAACGAAAATACCCATCTGCGTGTTCACAATCGTAATAAGCTGGGGTTCTTCATACAAGGGAAGCAGGTTGTACGCGTCGCGGTGGTCAATCGTGGTAAAAACTTCCCCTCCGTTTAACGTAGCAAGTATATCAACCGCGCAGGGAAAAGGATACTGCGCTGTAAGACAGGCTTGGTTCATGGTGACCTTGAAATCCTCGCAAAGCCTTACGCTGCCACTGCGTTTCATCACTCGGACTATGGGCGCAGCCCATTCGGAGTTTGGCACAGGTTTGAGAATGCCGCTTTATACTACCAGTTAATTTCCTCGGCTACTTGGGAACAACGCGTACGGCACTTGACGAGCTTTGCAAAACCTTGGAATGGCGGTTTTGTTTAGGCGAAAGGTGAGCAGGAGGACCCTTGATAAGGCCCACACAGGGTTAAAACACCGCAGGAAGTCCCCTTAACAGGTCTTAGACATCAACATTTTCTGCTGATTCTTTGGGGAAGGGCGCACCTTTGGCTGACACGCTGCAAACCGGCCAATCGAGTAGGTTGAACGTTTTAATGAGGTCACGGCCGCACAGTTTGGGCCCTTTGCATTCAAGGACGACCAAGGTGCCTGCCACGGAACACCCTTCTGTGGAAACACTGAGCTTCAGCTGTCCGCAGATTGGAAGGAAAAAAGTTATGTTTAACGGAGAGACTTGGAGCTCAGGCCAGGCTGCCCGATGTGTTATATACGTTGCCCACGTGATGATCGGAACGGGCGATCCGGTGTCCGGCTGCATGGTGATCAGAATTGCGCCCCACTCCAACGTACGCACCAGGGCCTTGACTGTTCCGAGGGTCCCGACGTAGTCTTGAGCAGCCCCCAGCATGTATAGACCACCAGCAACAGGGTCGCAGGCACCGTCGTTCCTCGGCCTCAGCATGTATACTGACGTCCTGATGTGACGCTCTTGCCTCCGTAGGTAATTTATCTGTGCGATGGAAGCAGATCTTCACAAGGTGCCAACGTTGACGGCACTTGTAGCACACAGAGAAGCGAATACGGCATGCTTCTGCGCTGTACCTCTGGCCGCCACACCTAAAGCGGGACTCTCGGCGTCCCTTCCTCGAAGTGCCTTTCTCTATCAAAGCATACACGTTTTCGTCCGACTTGGCGGCGCCTATTCCTTTCTCATTCTCATCTGCCAGCTCAACTGATAGCGGTATTTCTTCGACCTCGCTTCAGGTTAGGCCTGTTTACACTAAATGTTGCCGATGTACACTGGATATTTGCAACTCGCATATAATCATATATCTCGTAGCATCCTGCCCAGACTGTCTCCGAAATTGCACGTGTTTGCAATCTGACGAATAGCCAGAAGAAATTCTTTGACCGGTTCCCCTGGCAGTTGGCTGCGCGTGAGAAACTTGCACGACTGGGCTATCTCGTTAGGCTCTGGCGAAAAGAATTGTCGCAGAAGGGCAAAGACCTCGCTGTACAAAAGTTCGTTAACCTTAGCTGCAATGCAGCATCCTGCTAATCACGCCGACCGTGTTGGTGCTCAGCGCTGCGACAAGTAAAGCCCGTTCCTTCTTCTCGTCCGTAACGCCATGGCCCTCGGAGAATGCCTCCAGGCGAACTTGGTACGCTGGCCATTTATCGGTCGCCTCGTCTAACGGCGGTGGGCCTGCTTAGTTGGCCATTCCGTTTTCCGGGTGGTGTTCGTTCGATCATCCCGTCCTCGTCGCGACTGAGGTGACCAGATATCAGCACTCACCAATGCCGACAAGGAAAAAGCGCTTTATTTTCTTGGGGAGTTGTTTTATACCCCCAGATTGAAAGGTAAGAGGAAGGAAATACGGCGAGGGAAAAAGTGATGCCTCCAGATGCTCAGTGATAGCCGCCACGTGGTGCGTGGGCGCTGACGTCACACCACTTCATAATCAAAAAATGACCGGGCTCAAAAAAATAAGCAGAAATTGTATTCGCAGACGCAGGTAGTGGACCACAACTTAGCAAGTGCGGAATGATAGTCAAGGATCTCCCCGGAGAAAACTCGGACGGAAAGAATGGACTAGGCGACGGGTGTACCCACACAAACGCACATTTAATACACCCTACGTGAAACACACACACACACTAGAACACTAACATAACTAACACAAAACACAAAGGCTATAAATACACACGACTAGGGCAGACTGCTACCAGCGTCTACTACTAGCGTTCTATTATTCTTGGTCGGTGTTCGTGCTCATGGCTGGTTCGGTGTGGCTGTGGCCTTGTATGGATCCAGTAGGCGGCATCGAGGCGGCGTTCGACGTGCTTGGGCTGGCGTCGCTGGCTGCGTCGTACAAGCTCCCGGTTCAAGGGCCAGTGGAGGTGATTCCGGTGTTGTTGTCGTTGGGGGCACCACCCGGATGGGTGGCAACAGCGCTGGAGACACCCCTGGCCGTAGCAGGTGGTAGCGTCCTCCGTTGACTCCCCGGAACGGGCTCAGGCACGGCAGGAAGTCCACGATGCGAAGTCGTAGAACGCGAGCTCACCGGAGCAGTAGCCGGAGTCGCTCTCTTCCAGCCGATGTGTCCCTGACCCGCCAGAGCCTCTGCTTCTCTGCTGTTCCCCCCGTGTATCCCTCTCACTCGCCCTTTTATAGCCTCGGTGTTAGTCCACGTAAGCCCTGTCGTCGTCTTCTCTTCTCCACCAATAATCTCTCTCCACATCACCGAATGCTCCTTCCTCTTCTTTATTCTTCGGTTAATCCACTTCGTCTTCTTCACACCTATTTCCTTTAAAATTTAATTTAGGCTCCTTAATATATGTGACAAGGGCCCCCACTCTCAAGAGTTTTTCAATGAAAAACTGCTCAGGTCATCCTCATCTTCAAGACATACAGCCAAGCGACTATCTTCTGTGGCAATATTGGACCCAGCACATAACACACCGCAGATGTCCAGTACACACCAAACGCGCACCACTAGCACAGCACACCAAATTGGGTTTTCAGAACACTAACACACCACTGCCGGTGTTTTTACAGAGTCCTTAATAAACATGTTCTTGTCCACAACACACTCCCTTGTATGATCACATACCACCGACAACAGCAGCAACTACAACAAGATAAATCCCAGAGATACATTAAAACAGAACCACAACAAGATACATCCCAGAGATACCTAGAGCTGTTCAATTAGCTCTATCTCTATACAAGTTTAATTGTAACATGTGACGTCCGCTTTGTCTGGCCCATCCAAAAAACATCTCCCCCTTTATTTCGAGTAGAGCTGTGATCGTCTATCTTTATTCACATTGGGGCTTCATTAATACCTCATCCCCTCCTGCATTTTTCTCCCCACTGCACGTGGACACCTCGGCAACATCAAATGTCTCGGCTACTACCGAGCATGCTACTTTGGGGGCGTACCGTACGCGACCTCTTTCTTCATAATTCTTCAACATATTTACATAGAAAACATTCTTAGTGCTAATCTATCAATACCTCATATTACATGCCCTTTTCTTCCGCGTAACAAGGTATGGGCCCTTCCACTGTATCAGTAACTTATTATGATCCGTGGGTAGCAGGACGAGAACCCTGTCGTTCGGATCCAGATTTTTGTGAATGGCTTTATTTTCATAATATCCCTTGTGGCGTTCACGCGCCTTTTCCAGGCTTTGATGTGCAAGCCTGCACGTTTCCTTCAACCTGTACCGCAACTCAAGCACGTATGTGTATGTTCTCTAGAGATCTGATGCAATCTCTTTAATACCCCTCAGCTCCTTGAGTATTGCAAGTGGACTTCTAACGGTTCTCCCGCATAACATGTCGAAAGGCGAGAAACCAAGACTCGTTTGCGGTACTTCGCGGTAAGCGAACAAGAGAGCTGGGAGATATCTATCCCAATCAATTGGTCTCTCCGGCCACATTTTCTTAATCATATTTTTGAGGGTGCCGTTGAACTGCTCTACAAGCCCATTACACAGGGGATGGCAAGGTGTCGACAGTAACTGCATTACTGACAAAAGGCCGTTAACCTCCTTCATTAGTTCCGATGTGAAGTTTGAGCCCCGGTCACTCAAAATTTCTCTCGGGAAGCCATGCAGCGAAAACATTTCCACAAGACCCTCCGTCACTTGGATACTGTCAATAGTTCTTAGTGGAATAACGTCAGGATAACGAGTGGCCACGTCAACCAGAGTAAGCACATATCTATTGCCTTTGGCGTATACCGGAGAGATCGGCCCCACAATGTCAAACGCCATGGCTGGCATCTTGCACAGAGGTACGGGACTAACTCTTCCCTTCGTTTCTGTGCGCTCGCACACGTCACATGAGCGAACAAAGCGCTTAACGTCACTCTGAACACCCGGCCAAAAGAACTCATCGGTGATCCTAGACACCCTTTTTTGAACACCCTGGTGTCCGGCCATAATCGCGTCATGTCCTAAGCGCAGCACGGTCTCTCGCATATCCCTCAGTAACACCAGCTTTTGGACCCGCCTTCCTGAACTAAATACTGCACTCCCTGTGCATAAGGCTATTTACCAATAGATATTCGAAGGACGTACGACTCTACTTTCTTTTTACTTTTTCCCCGACTCTTTCGAAGCAGGCTTTAGAGCTAGGGTCTTCTTTTTGCCTAATTGCGATTTCGCCCGGTGTTACGCTCAGGCACATAGTAACAGGAGTAGGGAACGGACGCTGCCTTGCTTGGGCTGTCGCTTGAGCTCTTGTCTCCACTGCTGACGAGAAACTGACTGCGCCCATCTGAGCTGTCGCGAGCCTTTCCTCCTTTGGATGTTCTTCAACGTCGAGCATCCTCCACTCGGGATCGAGGTCTTCGACACTTCTTGCACCCGAAATGTTTCCCAAGATCAGATCGTAGATGGGTTGGTCTACGCATTTTGCAACTACCTGCCCAGTATAATATGGCGTGGACACTAGAATCCTGGCTTCAGGAAGGTACCTTACTGTGCTGTCTACCAGAGTAACGACCGATGCTTCCTCTGTAAGATCCTCGTCCTTCACCTGGCTTCTCCGAACCAAGACTGTTGGCTCCGCTGTCCTTAAGCACGAATATAGGACGGTCCACTATTTGCCTAACCACCACCGGCATTGCTGCTTTCGACTTGGGTGTTCCACTCATCGCCTTCTTTCCCAGCGGCGTTTGCTCTCCTTTTAGCTGTGGAAATTCAGGAGGCGTGACAAGTTCTGCCCAAGGGTCGACAACGCATGCAGCTCGGTCCTGTGTTCTGTATCGGCACTCATCCAGAGTATGACTCCTCCTCTTACAACCTTGACAGACAACCTGTGTTTTTTGGGCAGGGCTACTAGTTCGACAGTCAGCTGCACGGTGTGCCACCCTGCCGCAGAGAAAACACCTACTGGCGCCTTAGATGCACCGCCGTATGCTCTTGGTTTTGCCGCATCATTCTCTAAGATTTCTAGGGTTTCCTCCTTTGCCTTACTCAAATTTCTTAACCCTTGAGCCTCGAGGAATTGGTCTGCAGTATCGGCGAACTCTTCCAACGAACAAAACTTTCCTTCAGGAATAGCGCCAGCTTTGAGCTGCAACACGCTAAATATTGCTCTGTGACCAGCTTTTCACGCACACCTTCAAAACTCTTTTCTGTGTTTGACATATCAATCCACCTATCAAAATAACTGGTCAGCCTGCAGGAAAACTGCTAAGCGGTTTCCGAATCCCCAGGTTTCGCGGTGCGAAATATCTCACAAAAAACCTCTGCCGTAAGCCTGAATCATTGGAGGAGCGCCTCTTTGAATTTCTCGTAGTCCATGGAATCAGCAGCGGGCATCCTTCCAAACACACTCAGTGCCTCTCCGACTAAACACATGCTCAGTGTCGTGGCCCGTTCACTGCGCTCCCAGCCTCGCCTCAAAGCTATCCGCTCGAATCGTTGCAGATATGCATCCAAATCATCTCTCGTGTCATCAAAACGAGCCATCAGCTTTCTTGGACAAACTCTAGCCTGTCTAGGAGATCCTGTACCCATTAAGGAACGCTGATCATTGTCTGTGATCTCCTCATATCCCCCCGCTACATGCGCCTGTTTCAACAAAAGGAACTGTTTCTCCCGTTCTATCCTTTTTATCTGTTGTTCTTCTGCCTCGCGAGCTCTTCTATCCTCTCGCTCTTCTGCCTCGCGAGCTCTTTTATCTGCTTCGCGAGCTCTTTTATCTACGCGCTCTTCTGCTTCGCGAGCGTCTGCGCGAGCTTGCGTCCTTTCCTCTCTCCGCCTATCTGCCTCCTCTTTCCGCTGGTCGCAGAGAAGCATTGCCTCTTCCTTGCTTAACCCAAGTTTGAGCGCTAGTCCTAACGTTTTTGCCAAATCCACACTTTCTGCCGTCGAGAGATCGGAAAGATCCGAGACAAAGCAAAGAGAAAAAAGGAAATGAATCCTGGCAGGCTCGCCACTTATCTTTGTCACAGATCTCCCCGCAGAACACTCGGACCGAAAGAATGGACTAGGCGACGGCTGTACCCACACAAACGCACATTTAATACACCCTGCGTGACACACACACACTAGAACACAACACTAACAAAACTAACACAAAACACAAAGGCTATAAATACACACGACCCGGGCACACTGCTACCAGCGTCTACTACTAGCGCTCTATTATTCGTGGTCGGCGTTCGTGCTCACGGTTGGTTCGGTGTGGCTGCGGCCTTGTATGGATCCAGTAGGCGGCGTCGAGGCGGCGTTCGACGTGCTTGGGCTGGCGTCGCTAGCGGCGTCGCTGGCTGCGTCGTACAAGCTCCCGGTCCAAGCGCCCGTGGAGGTGATGCCGGTGTTGTTGGAGTTGGCAGCACCACCCGGATGGGTGGCAGCAGCGCTGGAGACACCCCTGGCCGTAGCAGGTGGTAGCGTCCTCCGTTGACTCCCCGGAATGGGCTCAGGCACGGCAGGGAGTCCACGATGCGATGTCGTAGAAGCGAGCTCACCGGAGCAGTAGCCGGCGTCGCTCTCTTCCAGCCAAAGTGTCCCTGACCCGCCGGAGCCTCCGCTTCTCTGCTGTTCCCCCCCGTGCCTCGCTCTCACTCGCCCTTTTATAGCCTCGGTGTTAGTCCACGTAAGCCTTGTCGTCGTCTTCATCTCTTCTCCACCAATCATCTCTCTCCACCTCACCGAATGCTTCTCCTCCAATCATCTCTCTCCACATCACCGAATGCTTCCACCTCTTCTTTATTCTTCTGTTAATCCACTTCGTCTTCTTCCCACCTCTTTCCTTTAAAATTTAATTTAGGCTCCTTAATATATGTGACAGATATACAGAATGGACTAAGCATAAACACAAGATAATTTCGTACTAAGAAGGTACAAACGTGACCTTGTAGTAGTATGAAAAAATACAAAATGCACCTAATAATTAGTCCATGTTCTGGCATTTACCGTAACATACTTATTTTCAGACTTTCTGAAAATTTGTGTTAAAACCTTAAATCGACTATCAGTTTATTCCAAAATTTGGCACAAACTTATGATGAGCCGCTAATCATAGAGATTCTCAGTTTGGCTGCAGATTATAGTTATCAATCGTGACGCTTTTTGTGTGACCTAAAGCGGTGTAGAATAAGGACATGGGAAAAGATTTGTAATTATGCCATACAGTATTTAGGTCACGGAAGCGATTGAATCGCATCAATTTCAACTTGCTAGAAAAATCCTTGCTAGATACATTATCATTCGTTAAAATGCATCATTCGTATTCAGCGTATTTCTTCAAGCGCTTTGTCCCGTTTCCTTCCTTGTGTTCTGTGTGTGTTCGCGCCTAGTACCAAAGATGGATTGTGACCAACTCGCCCAAGAAGACGTTCTTTTAAGTCTAATAGGGTTAAGATATGAGATTTAAGAGTGCACTTTGATGGGCGAGTCGGTCGTACGTACTTAAGCAAGAGAAATGCGCAAAAAAAAGGAAGGGACGAGAAAGGTCAAAAGGAGGGGCGCATATTCGAGACGGACTTTATTCAGAAAAAAATCACATATTTACACCTTTATGCAAGCAATTAATTGCTTAAGCGCATATGCCAGCAGTCTTTTTTTTTCTTTTGCTGTACAATTTTACTGACTACATCGCTTACGTAGTTATTCCTTAAACTTAAAAAAGCCTCTGCCAGCTCTCGTGCTGTCTGGTCAAGACTGCGCCTCAAGATTTTGTTTCTAGCCAGCAAAGGCCGGCATGGCTTGTCAGGCGTATCCAAAGGGCATGCGCCGCAGTGTAAGGACAAATTGGATAATTTCTGATTCTTCATCGAAAGCTGCTGTTCCGCCAGTCGATCGTTAATTGAACGTCCCGTTTGGCCTATGTATACTTTTGTAGCGACCGCTTCACTACGACAGCCTCTTCGCGAGGTTAGCGTAGCTGCATGCTGAGATGTGGCACCACCGCTCCGCCAGCTGTGCGCATGAGCGGAGTTACGTCATAGCTCGCAGCTGGTGTGCACGCCGCGCGCCTTGCCGCTGCGCCGACAGCGGTGTAGACGCCGCCAGCCTCTACAGTTGTGCTAAGGCGCGGTGTGACCTCGGAGAACGCAGCTGGTGTGCGCGCCGCACGCCTACATTACGGTAGCATTTCGAGCCTTCAGCGTGGGGGCATCGCGGCCAGCGTGGGGGCACCATGACCACCGTGGCAGCTGCCGGCGGTGCGGCGCGCCGGCGAAACCAAGTGGAGAACTGGGGTGGGGGAGAGGTGAGTAGAGAGTGATCTACGTCCAGGGACAAAGATGAAGAAGGAACGCCCAGCGAAACCTAGCGGCGAAATACTGACTTTGCAGTTCGACTGAGCGAGTTCCACTCAGCCAGCTGAAGCTATCGCACCACTCCAGCTTTAACCAGAGCTAAACAACCATTTTTTTTTCGCACATTAGGGGGATCTCATAAACAACCCCCACCGAACCACTGCCAGCTTGAGTGACGTGTCGCTTCGTGAATTGTCGCACGCATATTTCGGCGATGACAATCCGGGGCAGAAAGAGGCCAACTTGCGCGGTGCAGAAAAAACCAGCGGCACACCGTAGTGCTTCGCTCGATTCTTGAGGTTCTTGGACACCCTATGAATATACGGGACAACCGCCGGCCTGATCTTTCTTCGACCGTCGCCTTAGTTGGGTGTTAAAGTCTTCAATTTTTTGCAGAACCTTCTCTACCACAGTGACCATGACCGACAAAGGGAAATCAGCCTTAAGTAACCTACCAACCTGATTATTGAGGCTATCAATACCCATGGTGAGCACATGACTTTTGCAAGGCTTCATTCAAGCACAACATGTCAATGGCGCGTTTTATCGTCTTAGAATGCGCACATTCAAACCGCAACAGGACTCCTAGGCTTCGTGGTGAGTAAATCCAACACATGTGATGTGGTGTTAAAGTGAACGCAATATCTAAAAAGTGCAATTTATTTTTGTCAAGTAGTCCGTGGGTGAAATTTATAGCCACCCGTGTCGTTCAAAGACCGATAAGGTCTGTTGCAAGGAGACCGTGTGTGTCAAACTAGGTGGTTCTATAAAAAAATCAAATAGTCGTCTACGTACCTAAAACCTAAACGTGTTTAACGACATCGGTTATAGGAGACCCATTTCTACTAAAGAACTCAGGTTATGTGGTCTCATTCCTACAGGGTTCCTCATCACTGCATTACGCGGTCCCGTTTGACATAAAAAACCTCAACTCCGCATGATGCCTTATTTCGGGCTGTTATGTATTGCATTGAAGTTAACAGTGTCATTGATTTTCAGAACCGAAGCGTGTTAACCCTGGACAATTTTATGACGCTCCTTGAATTTTGTCTTGAGTCAACGTTCGTATTTTTTGACGTCCAGATTCATGTTCAACGTCAGGGTTTTTGTATTGGATCTTTTGTAGCACCCATTATGGCTGACATATTCCTGGCCAACATTGATCGTGATATAGTGTGGTGTTTAGACGATAAGATAGTTCTTAATGTTTTTGGGTACGTGAACGCCTATTTGACTTTTCTTAAAGTACAACCCGGTTTGCCGCACACGGACTCCATGCAAGAGTCTTAATCGGTCTTTAAATGACACGAGATGGGCTCAACTTTCCCCTACGGACTATCTGGCAATAATAAATTGCAGTTTTTACATATTTGCCTCACCTTAACAATCTTAACACCAGGTAACGCGTGTTGGATGTACTCACTGCGAGCCGGAAAAGACCTGTCGCCGTTTGAATAAGCACATTCTAAGATGGCAAAACACGCCATTGACATGTTTCTTTTCTTTTTTATATAGTATTTATTACAAAGATTCGACGTTTTATGTACATGAGCTATCCGGCAACATTAAGAAAACCGTGCGCAGATCAAAACACGTAACCAACGCAGCAGAAGAAAATATGTCAATGCAGAGCACAGAACTAATAAATCATAATACAACACATCTACTTAGAAGTGCTGGACAAAAGGAAATGAACAGCACAGCATTAAGAGTGAGTGCCACTCCGGTTCAAAGTTGGTCTGGGCATACAAATGTGTACCGTCATTATACAGAAATGTCTTCAGCAGAAGCGACAGTTTCATAATGTTCGTCGATCACGCGTGTTTTCCGCATACTCTGTAATCGAATTAATAATAATATATCTAAGGTATCATCAATAAATAGTAGTGCAGTGAGAAATCGTACAGATTGAGGTGTCAACTGAAGTCTTTTTTATTCCATGTTCATTGTATGATGTCTCAAAAGAGTATTGAGGCTTTACAGTTGATGAAACAATGCTTAATCATTTCAAGAGCATGACAATGGTGACAGGTAGTCGTAGGCATAAAAATACTCTTTTTGTTCAGACATGTTTCAGCCAGTATCGCCTCAGTGTGTAGCTTGTGGGAAGCCTGCTAGATTCCCGCCGTGGTGTCTGCGCGGCATCCCGCGTCGCTCTCTTTCCCTTTCTCCCGCCACGGGCGGCGGGGAGACGGCTGGTGGCTAATCGCTGTCATTCGGCCGCAGCTCCGCCCCCGGCTTCCCAAGGGCCTTTGCCATTGGTGACTTTTGGCAAGAATTTGGGACCCGTTTGGGGTGGTCGCACGGCGCGCGACCGTCCGAGCGGGGCCCAGAGAGAGAGAACCCTCCGAGACAGCGTAAGGTGCGTACGTTACTGCTTGTCCGGGCCGGCCTCTGCCGTTCGGGTCAGTTCATACTCGAGCTCGCCAGCGTGGGTCCTCGATCCGCCGCGGCTCGAGCCTGTCCAGGGGTCCAACGACCTCTGACAGGCGCACCTTGCATTGACTGCCCACTCTCTCTCGCAAACGGCCCAACGGCCGACACGAGAGAGATGACAGCACTGGCGCGGGGACAATCTCCTGCAGCGGCGTGCTAGCGGCGTACATTTCTCTTGTTGCCCCGAGCGCGCACCGGAGCCTTGCTCTGAGCGCGCCCCGGGACGGGGTGACTGTTGAGTGTGTGCGTGTACCGCTGGAGGACGGCGTCAATAAACGTCTCCTTTGTGAACTTGGAGGCCTGTTTCTTGCGGCGAGCCGCTCTCCTCTCTGCAGAGGTTGAACGCCGCCGCCGCGGTGCCGCAGGGTGCGTGTGGTGACGGCTGATCGGGGCCCTTGGCTCGCGCGAAGCTCGAGCCCGCGGTGGGTAGTGGCCTGTGCCTACTGAGAAACCCACAACTGGCGCCCAACGTGCTAAGTCACTGGCTCTTAGCCTTTGATAGCACATTTGCCGAGCAGGTCGCCTTGACGATCACGCTTGCGCACCATGTCTGTCACCCCCATCGGAGCACTCGGCAGCTACCTGTCGGCTCCCTTAGGAGTCGTAGCGTCCTTTGATCCGTTGGCTGCTGTTTCTTCGAATAGCCAAACACCGTGGTTGGCCGCGGCCCCCATTGGGGCATACGGCGCTACAACCCCCGACGTCGATCACGCAGCTCCCATTGGAGCTGTATCGGGAGCCCCCTGCGGTGCACCCGTCAATCACATGCCTACAGTGTGCGTGCTCTGCACCCCGTGCGAAAGCGGTGCGTGCGACGCTGCCGCAACCGGACGTCCTGCACAGCAACAGCCGTGCCCCGCGAGCAGTCAATTCTGCTCTGGCAACGGTGAGGCGCTGGCCCGGCTCCCTGTGGAAACCGCGCCGCTCATCGAACTGGGCGCCTTGCCTCCTGCGTTCGTGCAGCCCGCCCAAGCCTCCTCTGAGGCCGGGGTGCAGTCGCTGCTAAGAAGTGCTGCCCAGATGATTCAGTCGCTATCAGGGGCGGTTGAGACGTTTTTGGCCGCGCCGAAGGTGTCTCACTTCGCGGTCAAGTTGCTCATGCCAACATACCGCGGGTATGATGACCTCCTCAGTGCCCGGGATTTCCTTGAGTCCCTCACCCATTACCAGAGAGCTACGGGTCTCACTGATCAGGTTGTGCTTGCACACATCATCCCCGCAGCACTGACTGACACGGCAGCTAGGTGGCATCGGCTTTCTGGCCACCGGACAGCGACTCTCGAGGAGTTCCGTGCAGCATTCTTGCGCGAATTCCTGCCCGCTGACTATGAGCGTAGGATGCGGCGAGAGTTGGAGCTCCGTACACCGGCTCCGGATGAGTCACTCCTGGAGTACGTACGTGCGATGGAGGACCTTTTCTCAATCGCCGAGCCCAGAGCCTCGAACGAGGAACGTGTGGAAAGGACGATCAGGCAGGCACATCCGACTTTTTCGGCACACCTGCGCGGAGGCCGGTTCCGAGATTTTGAGGAGTTGGCCGCCGAGGCAAAGCGCATTCAAAGCGACATTCTCGCCGCGCGCGCCTATCGTCCGCCACCGCCGGCAAGCGAGGCCCTCGAGCCACGCTGTGCATGGAGAGGGGCCATGCACCTACCCAACCGGCGACCACCCGCACACGCTGCCTCTGCAGCCGTTAGCGGGCAAAACGAAGTATGGAAGTTGAGCGAACGAGCTCTCGATCCCTTCTCCTACAGGAGACGGACAGCCTGCGCTGCACCGTTTTCTGGACCGCCTGCCCAGGGACGCCAAGCGCCCCAACGCACAGCGGAGGGGGAAACCCGAATCAGCCAGCCCTTTGGCCGTGCAACGGGCGGAACCAGGCAGGGAGAGGCGCCATTGTTCCGCGATCAAGCTCGCGGCGGTGTGCGCTGTTTCCGCTGTCAAGAGACGGGGCACTTAGCGAGAGAATGCCCCGTAACCAGGTCTCCTTTGAGGCAGGGAAATGGCCGCGCGGGTCGGTCGTAAAGGGACGACCGACCCAATCCTTGCTAATCCCCTCAGCGTACAGAGCAAGCTGCCTTGCTAATGCGCACGCGCCGTTTATTCCGGTCACCATTGTTGGCCGCGAATTTTTGGCGTTACTGGATACGGGAGCCACTGCCTCCTTGTTCGGTGAAGAGGTGTTGTCCCACTTGCAAAAGCACTCGGTGCGCTTGCGGGACTGCCGTACGACATTCAACCTTGCGAAAGGCGTAGCCCATTCGGCTGGCGCCGCGAGGCTGACTGTCAGGTGGGGAGAGCGGACGAGATGCACGCGTTTCATCCACCTCCCAGGGCTCAGTGCGCCCGTGATTCTCGGAAGGGACTTTCTCCTGAAAACCGGGATCGTGGTGGACATTGCGAATGGCGGCTATCGCGACGGACCATTTTCCCAGCTGAAGCCGTTCATCTGCCCGCCGGCGTCAATAACTGCCTGCGCAGTGAAGGCGTTCGGAGAGTGCCACGCTCAGCGACCAGGGCCAAGCCCTTGTGTCGAGCGTTCCGTCGTTCACGCTCCCCTTTGGGACCGAGCGGCGCGGCACGACCAGGCACCATATCTGCTGGCCGCCTTTGCGGTAACGTTGGATGACACTCAGAAGGCTCGTCTGACAGCACTGTTGCGTCAGTACGATGAGCTCTTCATGGATCAACCTGGCTGTACTAAATTAGTGAGCCACAAGATCCACACCAGAGATGCGCTTCCTTTGAAGTGCAAGCCCCGACCCGTCAGCCTTGCGAAAAGGCAGGTGATCGATGGGTTGCTGGATGAGATGCTGTCGGCGGACATTATCCGTCGCTCGTACAGCGCTTGGGCGCCTCAGGTTGTGTTCGTGCCTAAGAAAGATGGCAGCCACCGGTTGTGTGTGGATTATCGCCTTCTTAATGCGCTGACTCGAAAGGATGCCTATCAGCTCCCGACGATCAGCTCAATCGTAGGAAACCTGGGCAGTGCGCGGTACGTTTACACGCTAGATGCCTCCAAAGGTTACCTACAGGTCCAGATGGCGGACGCTGACCGGTCTAAGACCGCGTTCACCTGCCACAAAGGGCTTTTTGAGTTCACTCGCATGCCCTTCGGTCTCTGCAATGGTCCTGCGACTTTTCAGAGGCTCTTGGACCGCGTCCTAGGGGAAGCGAAATGGTCTCACGCCATGTGTTACCTGGACGATATCGTGATTTATTCACGAACCTTCGATGAGCACTTAGGCCACATTGCCGACGTGCTCGCTAGGGTACGGGCTGCTGGGATGACTTTGAATCCTGCGAAAGCCCAAATAGCGCGGACCCGAGTTCAACTGCTAGGGTTCACGCTGGGCGAGGGCTCAATTGAGCCCGATTCGGACAAACTCCGAGCCATACTCGAGTTTGCCGGGCCCAAGGACGTACGCGGCCGCCGCCGTTTTCTGGGAATGGCCAATTTCTATCGGTCGTTCATCCCGTCTGTGCCCGCGTGCAGGCGCCCTTGACCAAGCTCTTGGGAAAGACTGCCGCGTGGCGATGGGGGCCCGAGCAAGAGCGATCCTTTCGCCTCCTGTCTAGTGCCATTGCCGAGACAGCGCAGCTCAGGCTACCCGACCTGATCAGACAGTTCGTAGTCAAGACTGACGCGAGCGATCTGGGTTTAGGAGCAGTTCTCCTAAAGGATTTCGATGGCGTGCTGCAGCCGCTGGCCTTTGCCAGCCGCTCCTTGCTGCCCTCGGAGAGGAATTATTCCGTGACCGAGAAGGAGTGCCTCGCCATCGTGTTTGCACTGCGGAAATTCGACGTCTACCTTGACGGAACGCAATTCGTGGTGCAGACAGACCACAGTGCGCTCAGTTGGCTGATGCGGCTCCGCGAGCCTGCGGGTCGGCTGGCGCGCTGGGCTCTCCTGATACAGCATTACGACTTTTGGGTGCAGTATCGAAAGGGGAGCACGAACGTGGGAACTGACGCGCTATCCCGTGCCCCGCTCGCCAGCGGTGCCTTGACGCCAGCAGGCGGGGCGGGCGAAAAAGCGGACGAGCCGCCGGGCGGCAAGGAGGGGGAGCCCGCAAACGGGCTAACCCATTCCGCTAACCAGGCAAGCAGCGCTTCGCAAAGCGGGCGAGAGGCAGAGCTCCGCGTGAGCGCCTCGGAGACGCCGTCGCGAGCGGAAATTTTGGCTGAAAACCTGAATGGGGACGAGACCAGGCCCCCCTCTGGGGTAACTGGAATCGTTTTCAGCCGGAAAGAGCTGCTGAAAGCCCAGCAAAATGACTCCATGTGTCGCGAGATGAGCGACGGTCTCAGGGAGACGGAGCGCCGGGACGCTACTTGTATTGTAGCGGGCGCAAGGGGTAGAAGCCAGCGTGTGTCGCGGCGAGCCCCGGGGGATTCATATTTGCTGGACCATGACGGGCTCGTGCTGAAATACATAGCCACCGATGATGAGTCCATTGACCCGTTCAAGGTGGTTATCCCCAAAAGTCTGAGAGGCGCACTGCTGCGATTTTCTCGTGACGAACCACTGGCCGGTCACCTGAGTGGCTCCAAAGTTTTTGCAAAACTGAGTCAATCGGTGACGTGGTCCGGCATGAAGCGTGACATTTTCCGCTATTGCCGTTCCTGCCATGTCTGTCAAGCGGTGAAGTCAAGGGGCGGCAAGGCGCCCGGAATGATGAAACCAATTGAAAGTGTGCGTCCGTGGCAGATGGCCACCTGCGATCTGATGTGTCCTTTCCCCAGGAGTAAGCAGGGGTTCATTCACCTGATGGTAGTAGCTGACCATTTTTCCAAATGGGTCGAGTTGTACCCGCTTCGGAAAATGTCAGCACGAGCGGTGGTGGATAAACTCCAGGAAGTGTTCTGTCGGTTCGGCTTTCCGGAAAGACTGATCACGGACAATGCGTCCTATTTCACCGCTCGGGTGTTCGGTAACACGTGCCGTTCCCCCGGAATTGAGCACTACACCACTTCACCCTACCATCCCCAGTCCAACTTGACCGAGCGAATCAACCGAACGCTCAAGCCAATGCTGGCGGCCTTTGCCGAGTGTCAAAAGGACTGGGCAGACCATTTGAGCGAATTTGCGTTCGCCATTCGAACAGCTGAGAATCGCGCAACTGGTTTCTCTCCCGCCTTCCTCAATTTCGGAAGGGAGCTGGCGAATCCGATGTCAAACGTCGTGCAGAGCCAGCTCGGGGATGAGCAGACGCGGGAAGACTGCTCTGCTTATGCGTCGACGCTTCGGGACCGGATTGGTCGGGCTCTCAACAGAGCAAGGCAGAGTTTGGCCGCAGCCAGAGCCCAACAGAATTCTCAGTATGACCGCAAGCACCGCAGCCTGACATTTCAGGCGGGTGATCTTGTCCTGAAGCGCAACCACGTTCTTAGTGATGCGAGCAAGAGGCTCTCAGCCTCGCTCGCTCCTAAGTGGCTTGGTCCGTTCCGAGTGGTCAGAGTCTGGTCGCCGCTCGCGTACCTGCTGGAGGATCCCCTTACGGGGAAAACCAGCCGTGCCCACATCGCAGACCTGAAGGCCTATGCGTCACGGTCTGACGAGTTTGCGTCGGTACCCATTGGTATCACAAGCAAACGCAAAGGCACAACTGGTGCTGCGGAACGCAACCGTACCGAGCACCGGTACAATCTGAGGCGACGGTCACCGATGTGATTTATGCCGGATGGCGGACTCTTCCGCAACCGAAGGCACGCAGCCTCAGCTAGCTGGCGAGCTTTCTCGTTGGGCCCTACCCCAGGTGAAGCACGCCGGTTTCTTTTTTTTGTTTGCCGCATGCTCAGTTCCAGCCTTGGGCAGTTATTTAGTCGTTTGTTTGCTTTAGTCAGACTGTAGCATATTTTTTGTTTCCAGTTTATTCGTTGTTTCTTCTAACATTCTGAGATCTGTACATATGTAATATACGTTTGCGTTGGCGTTCAGTGTTTTTAAACCAGACTTGTACATATGTAAACTTCAATCTACTCGCGATTGCACTTTTCTTGTAGCGCAGAGATGGCCTTCTTATGTACAGCGCGCCTTCTTTTCATTTACGTTCTGACCCCACGGGTGCGGCCTTCCTCGCGAACACGGGACCGGCTGGTTCGCGGAGGGGTCGGCGAAAGTCTCCCCTTCCGGCTGGGGAGTGGTTTGCTCGTTAAGGAGCGAGTGTCTCGCGGCATGGTTTTGTGTGGCTATGGGGAGCGTGAAGAGTGCGTCTGTGTGTCGTTTGACCCCTGCCACGGCGCCTTGGGACGATTCCGACAAGCGGGTCGTTGTCACTGATGAATGTCCGCTGCTGTGCCGGTGCGTGTTCCCAAGATCAAAGGCAACGCCGAGAGGGGGGCAGGAAGGTCAGCGCCCTTTTCCCGTTGGGGTTCCCGCCGGTGGGCGGAGGCCAGCCCGGCGTTCGCCGCGCTGTTGGCCCCCGGAGTGCCGGCGCCTAGCGGCGGCCAGGCAAGTGGTCCACCGGCGAGGAGGTGTCGGGCTGTGGGTCCTCTTCGGGATCGTCGAGCGTCGTAGACGTCCTCATGCTCAACTTTGCTGACCTTGTGGAGGACATGGGACCGCCGTCAATAAATCGTCCACCGGGACCTTGGAGGCAGCAAAAGCGTGAGTTGGCCGCCGACAGGCCCAATGGGCCGCGCCACCGAACATTATGAGGCTGCAGGCCACCTGTCAGCTGGCCTTGTGTACAGTGTACAGTGTAGTTAGTTTTGTCTCCTTGAAACGTATGCAAGTGTTGTTTGTTTTCTGTTCTTGTTTGTTTGTCTTTTGAGTTTATGGCTGGAACTGAAGTGTGGTAGTTTTATAGGGATTAATTTTTTTATTTTTTTTATTTTGCCGCATGCTTTCGCCGATGGGTGGGAGGGCATTTAAGGAGAGGAGGATGTGGGAAGCCTGCTAGATTCCCGCCGTGGTGTCTGCGCGGCATCCCGCGTCGCTCTCTCTCCCTTTCTCCCGCCTCGGGCGGCGGGGAGACGGCTAGTGGCTAACCGCTGTCATTCGGCCGCAGCTCCGCCCCCGGCTTCCCAAGGGCCTTTGCCATTGGTGACTTTTGGCAGGAATTCGGGACCCGTTTGAGGTGGTCGCGCGGCGAGCGACCGTCCGAGCGGGGCCCAGAGAGAGAGACCCCTCCGAGACAGCGTAAGGTGCGTACGTTACTTTTCGTCCGGGCCGGCCTCTGCCGTTCGGGCCAGTTCATACTCGAGCTCGCCAGCGTGGGTCCTCGATCCGCCGCGGCTCGAGCCTGTCCAGGGGTCCAACGACCTCTGACAGGCGCACCTTGCGTTGACTGCCCACTCTCTCTCTCGCAAACGGCCCAACGGCCGACACAAGATAGATCACAGCACTGCCGCGGGGACAATCTCCTGCAGTGGCGTGCTAGCGGCGCGCATTTCTCTTGTTGCCCCGAGCGCGCACCGGAGCCTTGCTCTGAGCGCGCCCCGGGACGGGGTGACTGTTGAGTGTGTGTGTGTACCGCTGGAGGACGGCGTCAATAAACGTCTCCTTTGTGAACTTGGAGGCCTGTTTCTTGCGGCGAGCCGCTCTCCTCTCTGCAGAGGTTGAACGCCGCCTCCGCGGTGCCCCAGTGTGCGTGTGGTGACGGCTGATCGGGGCCCTTGGCTCGCGCGAAGCTCGAACCCGCGGTGGGTAGTGGCCTGTGCCTCATGAGAAAACCATAAGCTAGAGAAAAAGTTTTTCCTAAACGGCGAGAGGGGCATTTTACATACCCTCCTGAGTCCATCATGTCCTGGTGAATCAAAATACACAGAGCGACACATTGCCGGTGGCAAGCGCATACATTTCTTGTGCAAGCTTTTTTTGGGACCGAAAAAAGAAACTTGGGGGAAAAATGAAAAAGTAGGAAACAAACAGACAAATGCCCCTCATACATGAATCCCCACGAACACAGACAATCAAAAACATTAGATGACACAATGATGCTCGCGAAATCATGAACTAAACCTGCTTGCAAGAATGCACGCACTATTTAGTGTGCAGTGCCGCGGAAACACATGAAACCTGAAACTATCTTTCGGACGTATAGGTGGACCAAACTGAGGCCACCAGTGCTTACAGGCCAGAAATGTTTTTATGCTTCAAGATTAAAAACACGAATCCCACACAAAAGTTGCGAAAACTCTTTGGAAACGCTGTTTGTAACGTTTTGTGCAACGAATAATTTCCAGTGCACAATACATATTATTGACGAGAAAAAGATTGCATGCTGTCGCCCTGTGAAAAATCAAGACACCATGGGCCGCAAAAGTCTGAGCATAGCGCTGAAGAGGTCGCACGCGGTCATGCCAGTATTGTGCACTGTGATTATACGCACTGAAAAGAACTCCGAAGTACTGCGGTGGCCTACTTGTCCATTGCATACCTGCCTATTCAGCAAGTGTCGTTCTCCACATACGAAACCATAGACCGCAACTTAAAAAGATAAAGCCGAGCTCGTGACACTGAGCAAAGTCTTCAGTTGAACGAATAACTTCATCGATGCTTGGCTTATCACAGCAAAAAAACACGAGGTCATCCGCATAGGCTAATTACTTCAGTTCGTTACCCACATTACGAAAACCACTGGCGGCTGCACTGTTTATAACACTTAGACAGAGGAGCTCCAAGCATAAAGTGAACAGGAGTGGGGTCGACAGTGGGCAACCCTGTTTCACAGAGGACTGAATGCGTGCTGGTTGTGAGTAACAGCCATTAACAACCAAGCACGTGGAACAGTTTTTGTAAGAAAGGCTACCCAAGTCGAAAGAATTAAATTAAGTTTCACGTGAATTAGGAGATAAAAAGAAATGAATGGGACATCAGATGGAACGCCTTTGCCAGGTCAATTAGCAGCAGTGATAATTCTTAATGAGTGTCACTGCAATACTGACACAACGCGCGCGATACATGTAGATTAGAGTGTGTTGTCCTACCCCTCAAGCCGCATGTTTGATGTGGTCCAATCAAATCAGACATTGCAAGCTGTAATCGATTTGAGAGGACTTTACCGAATATCTGAAAAGCAGCCTTAGAAAGCGTGTTAGGAATGGAGCCGTCTACAAATTGTAGTTTTTTTCTTTTCGT
This sequence comes from Amblyomma americanum, assembly GCF_052857255.1. Lineage (NCBI taxonomy): Eukaryota > Metazoa > Arthropoda > Arachnida > Ixodida > Ixodidae > Amblyomma > Amblyomma americanum. The sequence goes on from NC_135498.1 coordinate 209,653,747, forward strand.
CACTTTTCAGTATTAATACAGTATGACTTTCGGCAAATGACTGTGGAAAAAATGCAACATCAATAGTGGTCTAAAAAATATGAAGTAGCACAGGGAATAGCAAAAATTTAAATATCTTGTAAAATTTCCCTCGGAGGCCGAGAGATCCCGGAGTTTTCCAAAAGTGGTAATTGATCAGTTGCATCTTCCACATCACCAGAGGTTATGGGACCACTTATTATCACACCTTTATCCTCCGAAAGGGGCGAAATCATAGACACCCAGCGCGCTACACGACATGTGCAGCAATGCTTGACGCGGCAGCAAAAATGAGGAGTAGGGTTTTGGACATTCTGTTACTATTTCATCTGTACTTGTGACCAGGCCGGCGCCACAGTAGAGGTGAGGGACACGCTCGGAGGTGACGTGGCCATGCTCATCAGGCAAGGCTTGTCTAGTTGGCTCCAGAGTGCAAAGCATAACTTCTGCGGGATCACACATCGGCCGCCCGGAAGCTTTCTGCATAGAACCTTTGAATGTGGCACTTTACAATTGCAATTTCTTGTGTGTCAACCCTGGAGCCTCCCATTCAAGTCCGTGCAAATTACAAAGGCCCTTCACTATGCCTAAAGTAAGGCCTCGTGGAGCCGAACTCAAGAACCACACCTCGAATTTTCGCCTAAGCACCTCCCTATCTGCAAATAATCGGGCCGTCATTGTCAAGCAAGTTTCCAAAGTTGCCCTCATTCGCTGCTTAAAGTCCTCCTCATTCAGCAACAAAGAATTAAGCTTCCACGGTGCCCACTGTGCCTTAAACTTGGGACGAGCATACTCTCTAGTCAGCGCAACGACAATGGTATTTTCAGATTAAGAAACAGGTACGGCATCACAGGAAATGTGCCTTTTACGGAGATCTGCGGAAATGTAAATCCTCTCCGGACGTGAATGCGAGGCTCCTCCAACAAATCTGAAGGCAGATGATAATCCAGCTTCAATTAAGTCTGTGTTTTCAGTTATTCCCTATGAAATAGCAAGGCTCTTATCGGCGTTCTCGCTTCCACCTACACGGTAGTGTGAGGCACACACGCTGCTAAAATCACCCATGAGTACCACACATCGGTCACTGTCTAGAAGAGTTGCCATACCAAGAAAGAAAACAACTCGCTGCACACGCTTATTTGAAGCATACACTTTGATCAACTTTGACGATTCAAAAGAGCTACAACTGGGGCTAGTTGGAAATGCATCCAAGGCGGATTTAAAGTGGTGGCGAAGGCTGGGCCGAAAAGTGGTTTAGCGCGACTGCAGCACAACCAGAGGATGGGGGGCAAAACACTCATATAAAGAAATGATAAAGCTACAAAATTGGAATGTAATCTGCCAATAGAAAAGAAAAAATATATTAGCACCTTGTTTTATGAAAGAGGTAAGTCATTTTATTAAAACCTGGTAAATTTTGTATTTTTGCAACACTCTTGACCTGCCCCCTATTCATGAGTGTGCGGTGCATTACAGCGCGTCTTTGCAGGCCTTGTTTCGATACCCGGCTAACCCGGCCACGCCAGTGTCTGGAAGTGTTGCTGCCTTTCTATGCTGCCCCTCCTTTACCAGTCACTTTCATTGCGTTCCCAATTGCACATTAACAAGACCATAACTAGCAGGAACTCGAGCACACAAGGCGAGCACATTTGACTGGCAAAGGTTGGGGCGCGCTGAAAGGCAGCAACCTTCGAGAGGTACGGGCTCGAAAACGCGGATTCTACAGAAAGACCGCATTATAATTCGCGCCAAAGCATACGTATGCGTGAGTCATTCTACGTCACGTTTGCGTAGTTTGCCCCCCAAAATCCAGGGGGCGCTGGAGTGCCCACGAGCCGCCATTTTTTGGACCAATGGGCGTCTATGGAGCCTTCGCTACCAGTGTACATCTACCTTGATGCATCCTTGAAGGTATTGGTGAGCGTTACCAAAATACGGAAAGGGACGAACACACAAGACAAGCGCTTTCTAATTATCTGAAGGAGCAAGCCTATATACATATATTAACGTCAAGTCATACACAGAAGAGGGAAGAGCACACGACGCTGACAAGAGCTTTATGAAGGAAAAATATATAATAATAAAATATCAACACGTGCCTTTACAACAGCCGAAGATTGCTATTCCTGAGGTAGTTTAATTCGGTTCTCCCTAGCATCACCGAAGGAGAGCTGATTCACTGGTTATCTAGAGCAACGTGCATAGCGAAAGCTTCGATAATTTCGCGTTCCCGTCTGTTTCTGGCCCTACCTATTACCTTGGTGTTGTTTAGCATCGGGGTGCATTTGCAGTGTGCGCAATGTGGTGCCAGGTTTCCTGATTTGACGATTCGGTTGACGATTCGCCATGCAGCCGAAAGTCACAACATATCAGGCGTCTTTCTGTGTCAACCTGTTACATAAATCTGGAAACAGAGAGGCTCTTTCCGAATAATAGAAAGAAGCCAGCCGAAAGGCTTACCTAGTGCGCCTGTGATGTGCACAGGGAATTGTCGGTGGATTTTTGAACCGGGCTTGTCGACAGCGGGAGCGTTGCGCGTGCCAGCTCAACGTTGCGCGTATGCACGTGCGAATTGCGTGTGCGAAGCGACGGCGACGAAGAGCGCGGCAAGCACGAGGAGCGGAAAGCTAACGTGTTAGAAAACCGAGCTGTGAAAGGAGACGGCACAGCGGAGATCGGGTCATTCAAGCGTGGAGGTGGCAGCCGTCGGACGTTGGGTCCGTGCTGCCGAGGATCTCCCTTGGATCTCCGACGCAAGCCTCCTGCGTCCCTTTCAAGTTTGGATGTGGCGGCTACTGGATTGAGGGTCTGTGCTGGCGAGAGGCTCTCTTGGAAAGCCCAGATTAAGCCTCCGGCGTTTCGCGACGATGTACTGCCACGAGTCGCTGGTGTTGCGTCGAAGGAAGCGGCGGAAAGGAGCCAGGTGGTAGTAGAAACGGAGAGGAACACAGGGAGACAACGGTGGATTGTAGTCAGCAGCCCGAGGAACTTGGAGGCAAGAGAGAAGCGTATCCAGCGTCCGCCCTGTCTGCAAGGCATCCTTGCTTTACCTGGGACGCGCAGTACCTAGTGAACTCTTTCCTTTTATTCTGTATTGTTGTACGTGTAGTGTTGCGTGCTTCATACAAAGGAGCAGACAAGTTTCCAGGGGCGAAGCGACGTTTATTCCCACATGTTCGTCGGTGTGTGGCTAGTCGAGATAAGCCCACGCACTGGTTGCGGCGCACGCCTTTTATTCGTTTTGCGCGCCTGCGCATTACGACTGCGGTGATAAGCCGGACACCACATCCCTGCCCTTTTATATTGGCTAATTTAACAAGTTAAACTCCAGCTTTATATCTCTCCGGTGGTGGACGGTCTCTAGTCGGGTAGCGTCTTGCACCCGCTGTCTGAACCTCTTGCGAAACGGCAAGGTCACTGGTGGTACGAGCGGAGGATGTCACTGGATCAACGCTTGGTGGAGACGCCAGGAACTCGTATCCCTCCTGGTCAGATGGCTCGCGGTCCGAATCCGCGGTCCGCGCGAGCAGCTGGTCCTTGTGGCGACGCCAGGTGAAACTGCCTCTGTGTGTGGTAGCACGAACGGTAAAGAACAAAGGGCCGGACTGCCCCACAGCAATACCAGGGACCCGGTTTGGACTGTCTCGATAATTACGAGCCATCACCTGGTCACCGACTGCTATGTCACGATCACGACGTGGGCGAGGCATGAACTTATTATATGCAACCCTTCCTCCCACCACTGGCTTGACAACATCGAGTCGATTTCGCAGCCGTCGTCCTAGTAACAAGTTTGCTGGTGACTCAGTTGGTGTCGCATGAGGCGAGTTGCGATAGACAAGCAAAAACTTGTGAAGCCTCAGATGTAATGTGTCCTCTCCGCTAGACTTACGAGGAGCGTCTTTAAGTGTTTGAATAAAACCCTGTGCAAGCCTGTTTGAGCTGGGATGATACGGTGCTGTAAGCACGTGACGTCAACCCAATTCTTTTACAAAAAGCTTGAACTCTTCGGAAGTGAACTGCGGGCCGCTATCAGTGACAATGATTTCTGGGAACCCAAACCGCGCAAAGAGCTCTCTCAATTTGTAAACTGTAGCATCCGAAGTAGTCGAGCGCATAAACACATCCGGCCACTTGGGGTGCGCGTCCACGACTACAAGAAACATTGCGTGCAAAAAGGGGCACGATGCCTGGGTGCCCTTCGTGGAGTCCGTCCAGCAGCAAGTTGCGCAACTTTGCCGGCACGATCACTCGCATCCCGAACGTGATGCAGTCTTGGTGAACTGTGAGCTTATTGCGGCAGTCAAAAGAAGGCTTCAAATTTTTTTCAGTCACAGACGCCGGCCACCGAACATTTATGAAATCCATCACTTTACAAAACTAGGGGTCCCGAGCTGCTGTTCGAGCAATGTCCTGGCTTGAAACTGCCATTGATTGCAACCGCAATAAATAAAAAGTTTCATCTCTTTCTTGGGTTTCGTCTTTGACCACTGATAGCGACAGGCGCGAACAGAAATCGGCTTCAGCATTCTCGCTTGATCTTCTGAAGGTACTGAATACTGGTAAGCTGACAATTTGACGGCCCAGCGCAGCAAACGCGCTGCTGCTGCCGGTGGTTGGGCTCAAGATTGTCTGAAGGGGTTTATAGTCTGTGACTAAGGTGAACGAACAACCGTAAATGTAGAAATGAACCTCCTTAACACCAAATATTATTGAAAAGGCCTGTTTCTCAAGTTGGCTGTATTTTCTTTCGGCATCGGTCAAGGTACGCGATGCGAGAGCGATTGGCTTTGTGCTACCATCATCTAGAACATGAGACGGAACCGCACCTAAACAATAGTGCGATGCGTCGCATGATAGCTGCAATCGTTTGCACCGGTTGTAATGCGCCAATGTCGGCGTAGAGGCTGGCAAGCTCTTTATCTTGGTGAACGCTGCCTGGCAACGCTCATCCCAGCACCACGGGGCGTTTTTACGTAGCAATCTGAAAAATGGTTGCGCCACCGTTGCTAGGTTAAGAAGAAACTTGCCGTAGAAATTGGCTCCCAGGAAAGACTGCAGCTGCTGCCTGTCTTCAGGGGCTGGAGCCTATGTGAGTAAGTCAACCTTCTCCGTCGTTGCCGGGATACCCTGTGCGCTGACTCTGTGTCCGAGATAGCGACCCTCCTTTTGGAAAAACGAACACTTCTCTTTCTTGACCCGAACGCATCTTTGAAGAGGTTGTTTTAACACAGCTTTCAGATTGGTGAAATGCTCTTCGTAATTTTTACAAGTCACCAGAATGTCGTCTACGTCGCAGCAAACCCCGCGTAAGCCCTTCAGCATGGTGTCAATAATACTTTGGAAAATCCCAGGTGCGGACAAAATTCCAGACGTGAATCGATTAGCAGCAAACAATCCTTTCTGTGTATTCAACGTAAAGTATCGTTTTGTAGACTCAGACATGACCACTTGCTCATAGGCTCGGTTGACATCAATCTTCGAGAAATTCTTACCTCCAGACAAGGCTGTGAACAGGTCGTCTACCTTTAGTAATGGGTAGCTTTCGACATCAAGGCACGGGTTAACTGTCGTCTTGTAGTCGCCGCAAATCCGTATGCTGCCCTCTTGCATAATTACGAGTACCGCAGGCGTAGCGTATTCTGATGTCGTAACCGGCGATATAATTCCCAGTTCTTCCATTTTAGCCAATTCAGCGTCGGAAGCTTTTAGCAACGCGAACAGAACATTCCTGACTTTTAGTAATCTCGGCTTCATATCAGGTTTAAGATAAAATTCGGCGCGCTCTTTCGTTATCGTGCCTAGTTCGTCTTTGAAAAGAGGTTGGTACTTCGCCAGCAATGCGTCAAGCCTTTATTTTACGTTGATACGAGTAGGAGTGTCTAACCTCGTAATGTTGTTCAGGTTCCATATTTTCGCCCACTCCAGCCGGACGGCGTGGAGCCACTCCCGGCCCAGTAGAGGAGATCCCTAGTGGTCTACGACGTAGAGTGGAAGAACTACAGAATGGTCGCCGTGCTGCACGTTTACCGAGGAGACCCGCTGGGGTCGTACAAGAGCTGCAGTGTAGGTACGCAGTTTCTGTAGTAGGCTCCAGTACGGCAGCAGGAAAGAGCTGACGGAACTGCGTCTTTGACATGACGTAAACAGCCGCCCCGGTGTCTTGCTCCATGTTTACCAAGACACCGTCGATGGTCATCTGTACGGTGAGAGGGTCGCTCTGAGATGCCGACACGCCGTTTAGACTGAGGGTCGAAGCTTTCCGCGCCACAATTCTCAGCATCTTCACGTTCTTTTTCATTGCTTTTTTCTAGAAAAAGTCTTACCACTGCTTCGGCAGGCTATCTGGATATGACTTTTTTTGTTGCAACTGAAAAAGGTTGCGCCCAAGTGAGGGCATGCTTCATTCCTGTGTTTTGGCAAACCACAGCGAAAACAGCCTTTGCATGTTTTCTGCGCCTCAGCTTGCACCTTGTGCACATCGCCGACTGCGGCGTTATTGCCACGGGCCTTAGCAGCACTCTTCTTAGCCGCTTACATTGCAAGAGCCCGCTCCACCGCTTTCTGGAACGTAAGCTTGCTATCTTCCGTGAAAAGCACTCGCTGAATATCTTCTCGTAGTAAGGCGCATACGAAGCGGACCCGAAAAGACTTGTCAAGGGCGCTTCCAAACTGCAAATTGCGGACGTTTACGAAGCTCGGCTACGTAACTAGATAAGGACTCGCCTTAGCGTTGACACCTCCGGTGAAACAGCCCGTTCTCCAATGACGGACGGCTTCAGGGACAGGTGGTCGCTCAGAACTTTCTTGAGCTCTTCGAAACTCTTCGTAGAAGGCAGTTCTGAAGCAGTTAATGACTTCAACAACCCGTAGGTCTTCGCACCAATAATGCTCAAAAAGCCGTGTACCTTGACGCTGTCGAGAACTGGGCTGACCATCAGGAACGACGTAAGCCGCTCTTCGTACGAAGCCCAATCGCTGGCGGATTCATCGAAGGGTTCCAGCTGGCCCAGTCGCCCAGTAAAGTGCGTCACTGCTGCCTCGGCGCCAGTCATGACGACAGTCACAGGCTCCGCACACTGCAAAAAGACAGTTTTCTTCACCGTGCGAATTTCGGAAACACTTGCCTTCGAAACTGAAGAACGACGTCATCAAATCTCATACTCGTCGCCAGTTGTCGTGTTGCGTGGTTCATGCGAAGGAGCAGACAAGTTTCTAGGGGCGAAGCGACGTTTATTCCCATATGTTCGTCGGTGCGTGGCTGGTCGAGATAAGCCTGCGCGCTGGGTGCGGCGCGCGCCTTTTATTGGTTTTGTGCGCATGCGCAATACGACTGCGGTGATAAGCCGGACAGCACAGTACGCGTATTGAATGCGTGTTTTTGTTGTTTTCATTTCGTATCGGCTCTTTTCCAATAAATTAAAAATACGGCTTCGTTATGTTTTGCCTGATCACTTTGTAGTTTTGTTCGAACCTGCACGCGATAGCGTTCCCCTTCGGCAATCGGGGACGCGTTACCGATTCGCGACAATTGGCGTCCGCATGACAGGACGAAGCTGTGGATTTTGTTCCCTTTCTTGGGTCCGTAAAAAGAAACGATTAGCGTGCTAAATGAATTAATTGATTTAGGCAAAGAGGGGGGGTTGTAAGACGCCGAGCTGCTTTCGTGGGTTGCCGCTGAGCGTTAAAAGAAACGCGGTACACGTGCAGCCGAACGCGAGTATGCCAAGGTGCAAGCAAAAGTGGAACGCGAGCATGCAAGGTCGCTAGCAGAGGCTCAAGATCGTAGATTGCAGCTCCAACTAAGGCTCGTAGAAGCTGCTGGGGGTAGTCGTGAACCCGCATCGGGGCCCTCAGCAGCGGTTAGCTCACACAAATTGATCCCGCCTTTCGACGGTCGCAGGGATAATTTGGACGCATACCTCAAACGTTTTGAGTGTATCACAGAAGGGCACAGCTGGCCGAAGGAAAAGTGGGCTACCGCACTCAGTATGTCTATGGCTAGGGATGCTCTCATGCGTTCGGTCGATTGCCTCCAGCACATTAAATGGACTATGACAAGGCAAAGCTAGCCCTCCTACAACTTTTTGGGATCAGAGCAGATGGTTATCGCGACAGGTTTCGCGAGAGTAAGCCGCTTGATAAAGAAACAGGCAAGCAATACGCAGCACAGTTCACAGTCTTTTCGATCTATGGGTCGAGATGTCGGGTACGGCCACAACATACAATGACTTACGTGACTTCGTGGTGGCCGAACAGTTCATGAGGAACTGCTACAGTCCTCTTGTGATTTTCCTTCGAGAAAGTGAATGCAACACGCTGCACAAAATGGCTGAGGCAGCAGACGAGTTTCTAGAAGCCCAGTGGCAAAGAAGCTTGTATTCTTTCAAAGAATCGGTCGAGGGGGGCATCCCGAGAGAGAAGGATGTACCATCAAGGAGACAGTCAGGTAGGTGTCTCATTTGTAATCGACCTGGACATAAAGCCGCCGACTGTCACTCTAAGCCAAAGCAGCTTTATTGCGTTTATTTTCAAAAAACAGGGCATGGTATAAATTCCAGCTCAAGAAAGCACGAAAACCAGAAGCAATCGTCCAGATGTGTTCAGCTAGAGTGTGTTGCACCTGAAGCGGTGTCAACAACAGCAGGTAGGCTTCAACCAGCTGAGGATAAGATGTTGGTCGGTCTTGTCTGGACAAAGCCTGCAGACGCACATCACATGCCTGTACTACAGGGAGAGCTCCAATGCCTATCCGTACGTTTTAAGCGGGACATGGGGAGCAACTGGGTTGTTGTGGGAAAAGCCCTAGTTCCTGACTGCTCTCACCGGCTCGAGATCGACGGTGTTCCTTGTTGATCGCACTTGTCTAGCAGTTCTCCTTATAGCTTCCTGTTATTTCACTGGCACGGCCCTGGTGAAATGCATGGAGACATCGTTCTACGATGTCATAATTGGAAGTATACACGAGGCCCTTGAGCCTTCAAATCAAGATATTAACTGGAAGAAATCGGAGGGCGTTGCACTTCACTAGCCGCACGGTTTTGGATCCAAATGTTTTTATGCAATGCCTTGCAGTTTCGAAATAAAGAATGCGTTGACTTTGCCTTTCACTTAAATTCTGTACTGGCACAGCCAATGACGAGATTGCCAGAGAAAATGGTTAGGGGGAGAGCCCAAGAGTGGTTAGCGCTGGAAACGAAGTTTAAGGACGATGTAGGGAAAATTCTGCTTTAAGCGTCGGTCCCATGCCATTCACCAAGGAGATGCTAGAAAAATAGCAAAGGGAGGACAAGTCATTGAAGTCGTGTTGGGTAAAAGTAGGAAATGTGGTCTATGGCTAGCACAGCACTACGCACTCGTATTCTGTAGAAAAGAGTTTGCTGCACCGCCTGTATCATCTCGCCTCTGGCAGAAAGGTTCAACAGGTAGTACTTCCCAAGTCTTGCAGATCGCAGGTGTTAACGCTTGCCCACGATAGCCCGTTGGTGGGGCATCAGGGCACTAAGAGGACTGCAGATCGAGTTCTGGAGGACTTTTACTGGCCAGCAGTGCAGGAGGAGATTAAAGGTTTGTCAAGTCGTGCGACACCTGCCAAAGAACGTGCCCGAGACGCAAAGTCGGGAAATCTCCATTGGGACGCATTCCTCTTAGCGAAACTCCTTTTCATCGGGTCGCTGTCGATATTATCGGTCCGCTGTCACCCACATCGGTGAAAGGAAATAGATATGTTCTCACTCATGTCGATTTTGCAAAGAGGTATCGCGATGCCGGGGCTCTGCGAAAGATAGATTCAGCGACCATGGCAGAAGGTTTGTTGGAGAAGTTTTCACGAATAGGTTTCCCGAAAGAGATCCTCTGTGACCAGGGGTCCTGTTTCACTTCCGAAACGCTGAGAGAGCTCAATAATCTCTTGGCGGTGAAACATCTCGGCACAACCCTTTTCCATCCAATGTGCAATGGAATGGGGGAGAAATTTAGATGCTGCGGAAGCTCGATCAGGAGCACCCCAAAACATGGGACCATTATATCGCTCCGCTTCTGTTCGCATACAGAGAGGTACCGCAGGCGAGTCTGGGGTTTTCTCTGTTTGAGTTGATATTTTGGACGGCATGTGCAAGGACCGCTTGCAGTCCTCAAAGAGCTCTGGACAAGGAAAGAGATGAGAGAAGACACGAAGACGACACATGGTTATGTTATCGTTTTAATAGAACGTCTCGAGCAAACTGTGAGAGCTGCGAACCAAAATTTGTTGCATGCCTAACCGTCTCAGAAGAGACACTACGACAGGAACACCAAAAAGAGGAAGTTAAGGGTTGGAGATCATGCCCTCATTCTTTAGCGGAGTAGCCAAAATAAACTCCTGGTTAAGTGGAAAGGTTTATTCATTGCGCCTGGCAAAAAGAACGACGTGGATTAATGGTCTGACTTGAACCATACTAAGAAGCTATTCCACATCAATATGCTCAAACGGTACCAAGAGCGTGCGTCTCAAGAGACCGTGCAGGCGTCATCTTTCGTCGTAATCGAAGAAGCTGACTCAGAAGAACAACTGCCTACCCTTAAGGACGCACCAGGGTAAAATAATTGAAGCCGTGCAGATCCCCAGGCAGCTCGATGAAGACAAACAGCAAGAGATTCAGAGCTTACTTGACACGTATGCCGACATCTTTTGCGAGGTTCCCGGGAAGACTAATCTAGTAGAGTCTCCACTCAGGTTCTCGACTTTTGAAGTTGTGAATACCCCGCACTACCCATTGCCTTTTGCCACGAAGGAAGTGGCCGAAAAGATAGACAAAATAATCAAATTAGGGGTCATTAAGCAGAGTTCAAAACCTCCATACAACTCCCCTCTCGTTCATATTAAAAAGACAACGCCTACCGGAATTCTAAAGACAGCATGAGCTATCTTTACGCGCCCGATGCGCATTCTGTTACATGGCATAGACAATGTCGTCCATTACATCGACAATGTTGTCGTAGCGACTTCCTCCTGGGAACAACATGTTTGACTTTAAACAGGCTGTTTAGCAGGGTATGCGATGCCGGCATTACGACCAAACCGCAGAAAAGTGAAATCGGAACCAATCACATCTCTTTTCTTGGACACCAGCTTGGAGAAAGGACAATCCGACCGTCGGAAACAGTGGTGGAAAAGTTTGTAAACGTAGCGCTTCCGAAGACTAAGAAGGAAGTAGGTTCCTTCTTAGGGCTTGCCGGATACTGCCGAGATTTTATCTGACAAAGTCCAATGCTCGTGGAGTCCAAAGCTTATGAATGCATTAACTTCCAGGCCCGTAATAAGAGCTCCTATTCTCAGTAAGAAGTTCGTGCTTCGCACAGATGCTTCCTTTGTCAGCATAGCCGCCATTCTCCTGCAGGAGCACGATGGAATCCTCCACTCGGTATCATATGCGAGTCGAAAGCTGTTACCTCGCGAATCTCGGTACTCAGCGATTGAACGAGAGTGTTTGGCGATAGTTTGGGCGGTTTAGAAATTCCTTATATTCTTGTACGGGACGTTCTTCATCATTCAGACTAACCACCAACCCTTGCAATATGTAACAAAGGCAAAGGATTTGAACAGCAGTGTACTGCGTTGGAGCTTAACATTACAAGAGTATACCTTTCGTGTAGAGTACATCAAGGGCTCCGAAAACGAAGGCGCCGATTGCATGAGTCGTACTTAAAGTACCAGAGAGTTATGCCCAGTGTACAGTGCTAATATCCGGTGTGTAAGCACTCGGATGTTTGATTGTTTTTTCTATAGGGATGTTCTGAATTCCGAAGGATAGCGGGTACGATGAACACGGATTATTTCAGATTTGTCCGGTGCACATTGCATACCGCTGTTCTGAAGAAAATGCTTGACCACGGTTGTGGCTGTTTGTAGGGCTTGCTCTTTGGTGGCGAGGGATCCTCGAGTTAACCAAATGGTGATGTCAACGACATAGATGATATATACGATGTCGGAGAGTGTAGACGGCTTGTGGGCGAGAGCGGTCATCGTTATATTGAAAAGTAATTACGATAGGAGAGCATCTTGTGGAGTGCCCTTGTCAGGTATTTGGAAGAGAGATCATCTAGTAGATCCGATACCTATCGTGGCTGTGCGGGCATTGATGAAGATGGAGTTATGCTGGAACATGCGAGATCCACAGTGTATCTGATTTAGACCTTTTAGGATTGCAGAGTGGAAAATCGTGTCAAAGGTGCCCATAGTGTCCACTGTTAGAGTAAGGTGCTCTCCGCCGATAGGTATCCCCATGAGGACTTCGTGTCTGAGAAGAAGAAATGCGTCTTGCGCAGAAAGACCCGGTCGAAAGCCGAGAATAAAAGGGGGAAAGAGATGATGATATCCAATACATTTTTTGCAGGCGAGTTTGGATGTATTCGCTGGTATAGCTTGCCCAAGCAGGAGGTGAGCGACATGGGCCTGACAGCAGAGAGGGAAAGTGGCTTGTTTGGCTTAAGGATGAGTTTATCATCTGCGTGCTTCCACTGAGGGCGTATTTTGCGTTTGGTCCACAGTTTATCAATGATGCATTGGGTAAGTGCTTGAAAAGAATCATTGGAGAGGTTGCGTAGCATAGCGTTAGTGATATTGTTGGCAGCTGGGGCGTCATAACGGCTACAAGCGCAGGCAGCTTCGAAGACCTTTTCATAAGTGATTAGCGCGTCGTATTCCGGGTTGGTGTGGCTGGTGTAAGTGGCAGATTAGGTAAGTGGCTGTCGAGCGCTGAAATACTCGGAGCGGAGGGTGTCCAGAAGCTCTTAGTGACAGTGAATTGATAGGCTACTGCATGCAAGTTTCTATTGATAGGGCCTTTGTTTTTTCAGGATGTAGAAGGCTGTTCAGCATGCCCTGTTTTCGAAGTTCTCAGGATGCCTCGAAGGGAGTCGCAAAAATTATGCCAGTTTTGGGTGGAGAGATGCGAAGCATAGTCCTGAGCTTGTAAGGTAAGCTGCGCTATGTGCTTTTTGAGGGTGCGATTATGTCGTTGTCGGCGCCATCTCTTTAGCTGGCCATGCCGGGCCTCCCAGAGGTGAAGACGATGAGTGTCGACTGCGGGATTGTCAACGGTCTATTGGAGGGTTTGCGTGTGCGATAGCTCGGTCTTAAAGAGCGCCTGGGTCCATGCCACGATATCAGTAATGCCACTGAAATGGGAAGCCGCGGCTCTGCAGGCTTCCCAGTTGATGATCTTGATGATGCCGAGGAGCATCTGGTCCTGTGGGGACAGTATGCTGATTAAGAGTTTGTAATGGTCGCCTCCTATGGTTTCCCATTCGTTAGTCCAGGTAAGGCGGGGGACATTCTTACAGAAAGTGAGATCCGGACAGGTGTCACGGAAGACACTGTTACCTAGCCATGTGGGACTGAGAGATCGATTATTTAGGTCAGGCGGTGCAGCGTCCACGGCATCCAGGAGAGTGGTCCCCTTGGATGTGTCGAGTTGGTAAGCCCAGACGGTGTGGAGAGCATTAAAGTCGCCGAGTACCACGACATGGTTACGTTGGGCTATGAGGTGCCATTTCGAGAGCAGGGGACCAAACGGAGCGTGTTTTTCTTGAAGAGACTATACACCGTGAGGATCGACGTACGATGCTTGTGGGCCTTTCAGGTAATAATTTAGATGAATTGATAACCGATGTCGGACGAGTTGAGGGCATGGGCTGTAGCAGCTATGATTTTCGAAAGCAGAATGGCTACATGGAATGCGAGGTGAGTCTGAAGCGTGTAATAGCCTCGTATGCTAATGGGCCCTTTGCCCACTTGAAGACAAATTACGCCAAAGGGGTGGGGACTCAGGGCGGAATGCATATTTTGGAGAACACGTGCTGCTTTAGGACGAAAGGAACATATGCTCCAGTAACAGATTTCAAGGTGGTAGGTCAGTGTCACATATAATAGGGAGTCTAAAACTAAAATAAAATTATGAAGGAAAGCGGTGTGAAGAAGGCGAAGAGGTTGGCGATAAGGATGACGTGGATTAACCGAAGACTAAAGAAGATGAAGAAGAAGCATTCGGTGAGGTGGAGAGAGATGTTTGGTGGAAAGGGAAGAATAAGAAGGCGACGACAAGGCTTGCATGGACTAACGCCAAGGCTATAAAAGGGCGAGGGAGAGCGAGGCACGGGCGGAAGAACAAAGAAGTGGAGGCTCGGGCGAATCAGGGACGCTTCGGCTGGAAGAGAGCACCGCCGGCTACTGCTCCGGTGAGATCGCGTTCCACGACTCCGCATCGTGGACTTCCTGCCGTGCCTGCGCCCGTTCCGGGGTGTCAACAGAGGACGCTACCACCTGCTACGGCCAGGGGTGTCTCCAGCGCTCTGGCCGCCCATCCGGGTGGTGCCCCCACCGCCAGCAACACCGGCATCACCTCCACGGGCGCTTGGACCGGGACTTGTACGACGCAGCCAGTGACGCCAGCCGCAGCACGTCCAATGCCATCTCGACGCCAGCTACTGGACCCATACAACGCCGCAGCTGCACCGAACCCACCGTGAGCACGAACGACAACCGCTAACAGTACAACGCTAGTAGTCGACACTATTATCAGTGTTCCCGGGTCATGTGTATTGATAATCTGTGTTTTGTGTTAATTTTGTTAGTTTTGTGTGCTAGTGTGTGTGTCACGTAGGGTGTATTAATGTGCTTCTGTCTGGGCACACCTGTCCCATAGTACATTCTTACGGTCCGAGTGTTCTCCGAGGAGATCCATGACAAAGCAAAGTGGCGAGCCTGCCAGGATTTAATTCCTTGTTTCTTTTTTGCTTTGTCTCGGATTTTTCCAATATGTCGACGGCAGAAAATATGGATTTGGCAAAAACGTTAGAACAGGCGCTCAAGCTAGGGTTAAGCAAGGAAAAGGCGATGCGTCTCTATGACGAGAAGGGAAAGAGGAAGAAAGAGGAGGCAGATAGGCAGAGAGAGGAAAGGGCGCAAGCACGCGCAGACGCCGGCGAAGCAGATGAGAGAGCTCGCGAAGCAGGTAAAAGAGCTCTCGAGGCAGAAGAGCGTGAGGATAAAAGAGCTCGCGAGGCAGAACAGGAAAAAAGATAGAATGGGAGAAGTTTCTTTTGTGGAAACAGGCGCATATCGCGGGAGGATATAAGATTACGGACTGTGATCAGCGTTCTTTAGCGGGTACAGGATCTCCTAGACCAGCCAGAGTTTGTTCAAGGAAGTCGATGGCTCCTTTCGATGAGAAGAGATGATCTGTACGCATATCTGCATGCAACGATTTGAGCGGATAGCTTTGGGACAAGGCTGGGAGCGCAGTGGATGGGCCACGAAATTGAGCATGTGTTAAGTCGTTGAGGCGCTGAGTGTGTTTGGAAAGATGCCTGGTGCGGATTCCATGGAATACGAGAAAGTCAAAAAGGCACTCCTCCAAAGATTCAGGTTTACGGCAGAGGGTTTTCGTGGGAAATTTCGCACCGCGAAACCTGATGATTCTGAAACCACTAAGCAGTTTTCCTGCAGGCTGACAAACTATTTTGATAGGTGCCTTGATACGTCAAACACAGAAAAGAGTTTTGAAGGGGTGCGTAACAAGCCGGTCACAGAGCAAATTTTGCCATGTTGCAATGCGAAGCTGGCGCTATTCCTGAAAGAAAGTTGTGTTGATTGCAAGAGTTCGCCGACCCTGCAGACTAATTCCTCGAGGCTCAAGGGCTGAGAAATTTGAGTAGGGCATAGGAGGAAACCTAAAAGGTCCTAGAGACAGATGCGACGAAACCAAGTTCATATGGCGGTGTATCTAAGGCGCCAGTAAGGTGTTTTCTATGCGGCAAGGTGGGAAACCATGCAGTTGACTGCCGGACTAGTAGCGTTGCCCAAAAGACACAGGTTCTGTGTCAAGATTGTAGGAGGAGGGCTCATACTCAGGATGAGTGCCGATACAAAACTCGGGACCGAGCTGCATGCGTTGTCGACTGTCGGGCAGAACTTGTCACACCTCCTGAAGTTCCACAGCTGAAAAGAAAGCAAACGCCGCTGGAAAATTATTGTGGTGAGTGGAACACCAAAGTTAAAAACAGCAATGCCGGTGGTGGTTGGTCCAATAGGGTACCGTGCTATATTAGTTCTTAGAGACAGCGGAGCCAACACAGTTTTGGTTCGGAGAAGCCTGTTGAAGGACGACGATCTTACAGGGGAAGCGTCGGCCGTCAATCTTGTAGATAGCACAGTAAGGTACCTTCCTGAAGCCAGGATTATAGTGTTCACGCCATATTATACTGGACAGGTAGTGGAAATATGCTTATAGCAACCCATCTACGATCTCATCTTGGGAAACATAGCGGGTGCAAGAAGTGTCGAAGACCCCGATCACGAGTGGAGGATGCTCGACGCTGAAGATCACCCAAAGGAGGAAAGGTCCGCGACAGCTCAGACGGGTGATGGGGTAGTCAGTTTCTCGTCGGCAGTGGAGAAAAGAGCTCAAGCGACAGCCCGAGCAACGCAGCGTCCTCTCTCTGCTCGTTTTAGGATGTGTCTCAGCGTAACACCGGGCAAAATTGCAGTTAGGCAAAGAGGATACCGGAGCTTGAGCGCCTTCTTCGAAAGAGTCGGGGAAAAAATGTAAACAAAGAGTCCTACGTCATTCGAATATTAATTGGTAAATGGTATTCTGCACAGGAAATGCATATTTAGCTCAGAAAGGCGGGTCCAACAGCTGGTGCTGCCGAGAGATATCCGAGAGACAGTGCTACGCTTAGGACATGGCGCCATTATGGCCAGACACTAGAGTGTTCAAAAAACGGTGTCTAGGATAACCGAGGAGTTCTTCTGGCCAGATGTCCAGAGTGACGCTAAACGCTTTGATCACTCATGTGACGTTTTCGAGCGCACAGTTCCTAAGGGAAGAGTTGGTGCCGTACCTTTGGGCTAGATGCCACTAGATGAGCACTTCTCTAGAATACCCCTTGGGTCAAATAAATGTTCAGTTTGATGTACTCATGTTAACAGAAACATGGTATGACACTGCAGATTACCCTTTTTGCTTGCCCGAGTATGACTCTTGTACTCTCAATCGAGAGTACGGCCGAGGAGGTGGTGTTATGATGTTAATAAGAAAGGATATAAAGTATGAAAGACTACCTGTATATACACGTCCTTCAAGCGGCTTTGAAGTTTTGTCTGTTCTCTCGCACCGTAAACTTTTTGTTACGATATATCGCCCACCAGCAGGCAACCTTGGCACATTCTTCAACTTCCTGGACTCCCTTTTTTCATACACAAATGACAACGACCTAAGTCTCGTTTGCGGAGGAGATTTTAACATAAACTTGCTTGACTCGTCTAGTCCTGTTAAACACTTTAAGCTAATGCTAGAAATGTATTATATTAGAAATACGATCAGTTTGCCAGCAAGAGTCACGTTACAGTCCTGTACACTAATTGATATTTTTCTAACTAATTACCAGTCGAATGAGCTTAAATCTGGTGTCTTAGCTTACGATATTAGCTACCAGCTGCCGATTATTCTATGTGTCAAATCTCCAAATAAAGAAAAATTAGCACAGCGTAAAGTTACGTTCCAACGGATTTTGCCCAACCAGCTGGAAGCATTTCGCAGGGATGTCATGAGAGTTGACTGGTCAGATGTTTTTAACAGCTCGGATGTAAATTCTGCTTATGATTGTTTCATTCAAAAGTTCACTGACATTTATATATCTTGTTTTCCTTTTGTTACTATTACTTTATCCAGAAAAATAAGAAAGCCATGGATTAATGGCGATCTAATGGCAAGAATAAAAATAAAGAACGACATGTTCCACAGGTTCATTCAGACCAAAGATATCATCCTCCTGAGAGAATTCAAGAAGTATCGGAATAAGCTAAATAAAGATATTAAGAAAGCTAAAGCACATTACCTAGAAAAGTCCTTTAGGGCAGTTAAAAATAATAGTAAATCAACATGGAGGAAACTAAATGAAGTTCTGTGCCGCTCACAAAGAACTAGCCCAGTGGAAGAACTTTTGATAAATGGAATAATAGTTAATGGGGCTTCCCTAGCCGACGCATTTAATGATCACTTCGCTAGCCTCCCAACCCCTCAGCTATCTAGACATACAAAGCTCTCTAATAACCCTCCTTGCCCGCACAGCTTATTTCTTACACCTACTTCAGAAGAAGAAATTTCTTCTATATTCTTGAATCTCAAGAATTCACGCAGCTGTGACACTCAAGGTATGCAAATCGAGCCATTAAAATACGTTATTGATTGTATAGCACCTGTACTAACGCACATTTTCAATCTGAGTTTTACTACAGGTACTTTCCCGAAACAGCTTCAAGTAGCGAAAGTGAACCCAATTTATAAAAAAGGAGATCACAATGACCTCGGCAATTACCGTCCCATATCAATTCTGCCAGCGTTCTCTAAAGGATTAGAGAAACTTCTTCTGGTTCGCCTTGTTTCCTTTTTAGATACATTAGACGCATTGTCGAGCACACAGTACGGGTTTCGGAAACATCGGTCTACCCAATTAGCTCTACTTGATCAAAAGGAGTATATTTTACATAATATCGAAGCAAAAAAACTTGTGTTGGGTGTGTTCATTGATTTCACTAAAGCTTTCGATTACCTGAACAGAACCTTACTCCTCGAAAAGTTGGAATCATATAGCATTCGCGGAAATTCATGGGAATTAATTAAATCATACCTCTCTCATCGTTGTCAGTTTGTTGAGGTCAATGGTCACCCTTCACATTTAATACAAACTCACACTGGAGTTCCTCAAGGGAGTATTCTTGGCCCCCTTTTGTTTAATCTATACTTAAATGATATTGACAGTCTTGATGATCGAGCTAAGTTTGTAATTTACGCCGATGATACTAGCATATTCTTTTCTTCCGATGACAGCACTGAATTGTTTATGATAGCCAACTCTGTACTCGCTAAGGTAGCTGCTTGGGCACAGGAAAATGGCTTGGTACTCAGCATTCCTAAAACAAAAGCGATTGTTTTCCGTCCTAAGACACGACAGATTCAACCTAATTTAACGCTTAGTTTAAATAATACGGAGATAGAAATAGTGAGTGAATTTAAAACGTTGGGAGTGATCTTCACGGAACATATGTCCTGGGACAGACACGTCGATTACATCTCAAGTAAGCTAGCCTCGATTAACGGCATTTTGTACAGACATAGAGATTTCTTCCCTAAAAATATTTTGTTACTCCTATATAATTCCTTGTTTGTCTCTCATTTACAATATTGTAGTCTGGTCTGGGGTACTACTACCCTAACTAACATAAACAAGTTGTGTATATTACAGCGAAGGGTTCTTAGAATTATTACACGCTCTCAATACGATTGTGATATATACTCTGTAATGCAAAACCTTGGCATAATACGTTTTGAAAACATGTACAATTATCACTTGTGCCTTGTGCTTATCAGGGAAAAGAAAGCTAAATGCAATAGTTTATTAAGGTTTGCTGAATTAGCCATAAAAGGTCCATCACGCTACCCCACACGCAATCTCGAGTTTTGGAAAGTGCATTCCTTCCGGACTAATTATGGATTTCAGACACTAAAGTATCGAATTCCTAATATACTAATCACATACCTAAAGGATAACATTGATATTCTTGATCTTAAGTCACATGAACTGAAATCTTTATTCCTGTAATGTTACCTTTGTGTGTCCTATATATTTTTTACTTATACTTAAGCTTTGCCTAATTCAGTTGTCATGAATGCATACATTTGTGAATGCTTTCTTTGTTATGAACTATAAACCAATGTCGCCTTTATGTTGCTGTATTACATTTGTGCGCTCCTTTTTACCATTGCATTTTTCTTAGATATTAGTATCTAATCTTCCTCCCACTTAGAAACTTGTATTCACTTTTTGTACGAGCAGTACATCCCATACTTTATTATGTATTATTATGTTTTTCATGTACGAGTAGTACATTCTATACTTTATTATGTATTATTATGTTTTTCTTCGATGAAAGATGTGTCGGGTTGTCGGCGTGTACTGCTGCTGCTTTGTAGGGGACGAGGACTTGTCAAGCTGCTATCGCAGCTTTTTGCCTCGCCTCCCCCATCTTTGATGGAAATAAATGAAATACAAAAAAACCTACCCTTTCAGCGAGTGGCTATTGACATTGTGGGGCCGATCTCTCCAGTATCCGCCAAAGACAATAGATATGTGCTTACTCTGGTAGACGAGGCCACTCGTCATCCTGACGCTATTCCATTGAGGACTAATGACAGTATCCAAGTGGCGGAAGGTTTTCTGCAAACGTTTTCGCGTTATGGGTTCCCGAGGGGAATTTTTAGTGACCGGGGCTCGTACTTCACGTCGGAACTAATGAAGGAGGTTATCCGCCTTTCGTCAGTAAACAGTTACTGACAACGCCTTATCATCCCATGTGTAATGGGCTTGTAGAGCGGTTTAACGGAACCCTCAAAAATATGACCAAGAAGATGTGCAGGGAGAGAACTACTGATTGGGATAGATATATCCTAGCTCTTTTGTTCGCTTACCGCGAAGTACCGCAAACGACTCTTGGTTTCTCGCCCCTCGAGATGAATGGGAGAACCATTAGAGGTCCACTTACAATACTAAAGGAGCTGGGGGCTAATAATGCGATTTAATCGGATCACAAGACAAACTACACACGTGTTCTTGAGTTGCGGGTCAAGTTCCAGGAAACATGCAGGCTGCCACATCAAGGCCTGGAAAGGGTTCGTGAACGCTATAAGAGATACAATGCGAAGAAAGCCACTCACATAAATCTTAATCCGGGCGACAGGGTTCTTATCCTGCAACCCACGAATAATAAATTACTGATGCAGTGGAAGTCACCTTGCCGTGTGACGCGGAAGAAAAATGACACGGATTTTGAGATATTGATAGATAGCACAAAGAGGGTTTTCCATGTAAATATGTTGAAGAATTACGAAGAAAGAGTCTTGCACTGCTATACGGCCCCAAAGTAGCATGCTGGGTAGTGGTCGAGGAGACAGATGATGTTGCCGAAGTGCCCACATGCAGTGGGAAGAAAAGGGTAGGATGGAGTAAGGCACTAATAAACCCCAAATTGAATGATGGCAGACGATCAGAGCTCTACACCAAATCAAGGGGTAGGTGTTTTCAGATGTGTGGGGCAAAATGGAGGTCATATTGCTACGGTTGTGCTTGTGCTTGGAACGCTCGTGCTTGGTGCGCTCGCGCTTGGAACGCGAAGAGGACGAAGTGCGTTTCTGCTGCTGGGCTTCGCGTGCCCGGTTGTTCGGCTGCGTGGCTGTAAGCTGTTTCCCTGTAAATATATTTTTCCCTTTTGGTGTGCACATCTTCATGTTACATTATTGGTGGAGGTGCGGGGTAAACGTGGGCGAAAAAACCACAAGATCGTCGAGGTAACATAGACATGTGGACCATTTAAAGCCGCGAAGCAAGGAGTCCATCATTCTTTCGAAGGTAGCTGGCGCATTACAGAGACCGAATGGCATAACTTTAAACTGTCCCCCGTTGCGTTTCATCCACCCGCAACAGACAGTACTCCAGCAGTATCCCTTATACAGGCTGTCGTTCGCAAAGAATTTGCCAATCTTGGGATTCAACCTGTTTGCTCAGTTAGTGCCCCATATGCTCGCCGCATGTCCCCGGAGCTCGGTTCTGAACGTGCATTCTACCCTCGACGCAGCCGCAATCCAGATGAATGGAGAACACCTGATGACAGGCCCATCTGCTTTAACTGCTCCCGGGTTGGCCACATATCTCGACACTGCCGAAGCCGTCCGTCCTCGACCTACAGCCGCTACCCGCCGGGTTCTGCATATTCCCGCCGCTCTTCCCCGCCCTCGGAAACGACCTCTTCTGGCCACAACGCTCAGACCCCGCTTACCAACCGTTCGTCGTCACCTCAGCGCCGTCGATCTCCATCGCCCCGACCTCGCCGCCCTTCGTCGCCGGCCCCATATGCCCGCTCCCGGTCGAAAAACTGATGGCTGCAGCGTCTGGGGGTGATGCTGCTCTGACGACCCGACCAGAAAACCCTCCTTTAACTCTTCATGCTCCTCGGAACATCCTTAACGTCGACGTGGACGGGGTCCCTGTTACCGCTCTGATCGACACTGGAGCGCACGTCTCAGTCATGAATGCTCGTCTTCGCCGTCGCCTAAGGAAAGTGCTCACTCCTGCCCCCTCAACTGTGGTCCGTGTTGCAGATGGCGGTATGTCTATTGTCGTCGGAATGTGTACTGCTCGTGTTTCAATAGCCGGCCGCCATACTTCTGTGCTCTTCACTGTCCTCGAACACTGCCCTCATGACATCATTCTCGGCCTTGACTTTCTCACCGACCATTCCGCCCTTATAGATTGCGCCACAAGCATCGTTCAACTCGCTCTACCTGTTCCTTCAGAGCCACCGGATCCAATTGTTCACCGACTGTGCACCGCCGACTTTGTTCGCCTGGACCCCGATGCCGCCACTTATGTCCGTTTCTCCTCGGTCCCGCCAGTTCCCGATGGTGACTACATCATTACTCCGGTTCCTGATGTGCCCTTTACACGCAGTGTTGCCCTTGCGCATACAGTTGTCACTATGTCGGCAAATCAAGCGTCCCTTCCGGTTCTCAACTTTGCCTCTTACGTTCAGCCGCTCCCACAAAGTATGTCGCTCGCCACGCTGTGCCCTGCTGCCGAATGCGTCGTATCGGCGGTGAGAAGCGTCCCACCCTCGTCGAACTGCCGCGACTCTGACGTCCCACCACCTGATGAATATGCAAAAATGATTGCTGCTGACCTCTTACCAGGGCAAGCTCACGACCTTCGGTATCTTCTGTCGTCTTTTCGCGACATCTTTGACTTCGATGACCGCCCTTTGGCTCGAACATCTGTGGTCACGCATCGCATCAACACCGGTGACGCAGCTCCTATTCACAGACGACCCTACAGAGTGTCCAGTACAGAACGCACCATCATACAGCAAGAGGTGGACAAGATGCTCAGTAAAGACATCATAGAGCCCTCGTCGTGCCCTTGGGCCTCACCAGTTGTGCTGGTTAAAAAGAAGGACGGCAGCTGGCGCTTTTGCGTTGATTACCCAGCACCTCCACCAATAATGTAACGTCGTCGAAATGTCAATTCGGTCGCCGCCAACTCACCATTCTCGGACATCTAGTCGACGCTTCTGGTGTCCGCCCGGATCCTGTTAAAGTTAAAGCCGTCAAGGACTTCCCTATTCCCCAGTCTTCTACGGATGTGCGCAGCTTCGTCGGCCTCTGCTCGTACTTCCGCCGTTTCATCAAAAATTTTGCCGGCACCGCTCGCCCCCTGACCGACCTTCTAAAGAAAGACACCCCTTTTACCTGGGGCCCTGCCCAAGAGGAGGCCTTTTCTTCGCCAGTCGACTTACTCACCTCCCCACCTATTCTGGCCCATTTTGATCCGTCGGCTCCGACTGAAGTTCGCACAGACGCCTGCGGTTATGGGATTGGCGCCGTGCTAGCCCAACGTCACCAAGGGCAAGAACGCGTTATTGCATATGCCAGCCGCCTCCTTTCTACAGCTGAGCGAAATTACTCAATTACAGAGTGCGAGTGTCTAGCTCTTGTTTGGGCCGTAGCTAAGTTCCGACCGTACCTGTTTGGCCGTCCATTCTCCGTAGTGACCGATCACCACGCCCTTTGTTGGCTGTCTTCACTGAAAGACCCCACAGGCCGGCTCGGACGTTGGACGTTGCGCCTCCAAGAGTATTCTTACACTGTTCATTACAAGTCAGGGCGTCTCCATCAAGACGCCGACTGCCTGTCTCGGCACCCTGTAGAGCCGCCTGATCCTGGAGACAACGACCTCGGCCCGTGCCTCTTCGCTATCTCCGATCTGGTTAACATCGCGGACGAGCAGCGACAAGACTCTTCCTTGCGTATTCCTATTGATCGCCTCAACTGTGCCAGCCGAGATCCTTCATTGCAACTGTTCGTCATTCAGGATGGCGTCCTATACCGCCGCAACCTTCGTCCTGACGGACCTCCGCTCCTGCTAGTCGTTCCCCAGCGTCTCCGTTCATCTGTCCTAGCGGAACTACACGACCTACCGACCGCAGGCCACCTCGGCGTCTCCCGCACATACGATCGGGTCCGACGCCGCTTCTTTTGGCCTGGTCTGTACCGCTCTGTTCGGCGTTACGTTGCCTCCTGCGACCTCTGTCAACGCAGGAAGAGACCATCAACGTTGCCTGCTGGCCTTCTACAGCCTATTGACGTACCTCTCGAACCATTCTACCGTGTTGGACTCGACCTTCTCGGACCTTTCCCGACGTCCTGCTCCGGCAACCGTTGGATTGCTGTCGCGACCGACTATGCGACCCGGTACGCTATCACGCGTGCGTTACCAACAAGTTGCGCAACCGATGTCGCCGACTTCCTATTGCAGAACGTCATCCTTCACCACGGCGCTCCACACCAATTGCTGACGGACCGCGGCCGCTACTTTTTGTCCCGAGTAGTTGACGATATCCTCCGGTCCTGTGGCACGCAGCATAAGCTCACTACAGCTTACCATCCCCAGACGAACGGGCTTACCGAGCGCCTCAACAGGACTCTGACCGATATGCTATCCATGTATGTCTCGCCCGACCACCGCGATTGGGACGTTGCCTTGCCTTATGTAACATTTGCTTATAATTCGTCGCGGCATGATACCACCGGCTATTCTCCTTTCTACCTTCTGTTTGGTCGGCATCCTGCGCTGCCATTGGATACATTACTACCGAGTTCTACTGCCTCGACCACAGAGTATGCACGTGACGCCATCTCCCGAGCAACTATGGCCCGTGAAATCGCCCGAGACCGGCTCACCGCATCTCAGACCTACCAGAAGTCAGTTTACGACCGCCGGCATCGCCCAGTACACTATCCGCCGGGCTCACTCGTCCTCCTTTGGTCTCCTTCTCGCCATGTCGGTCTCTCTGAGAAACTTCTACGTCAGTACAGTGGCCCTTATCGAGTTCTCCGTCAGGTGACCGACGTGACCTACGAGATTACACCTCTTCATGCTCCGACGTCGTCCACTAGCCCTTTGACTGACGTCGTTCATGTAGTCCGTCTCAAACCGTACCACACGCCTGCTACATCATCCACTTAGCACCGGGACGGTGCTTTTGCCGCCGGGAGTTATGCTACGGTTGTGCTTGTGCTTGGAACGCTCGTGCTTGGTGCGCTCGCGCTTGGAACGCGAAGAGGACGAAGTGCGTTTCTGCTGCTGGGCTTCGCGTGCCCGGTTGTTCGGCTGCGTGGCTGTAAGCTGTTTCCCTGTAAATATATTTTTCCCTTTTGGTGTGCACATCTTCACGTTACAATATGTTGCAAATTAGACCTCTCTACAGATAGAACGAACTAAACAGCTCTAGCTTTCTCTGCAATGTATCTTTTTGGTGTTGTTGATTTGTTGTTGCTATTGTGATGCGATTATCCAAGAGAGTGTGTTGTAGACACTAAAATAATTATTAAGTGTACCGCACAGACAACGGCAGTGGTGTGTTAAGGGTCCGAAAATGCAGTTTGGCGTGCTGTGTTAGAGTTGTGCTTTTGGTGTGTGCTGGACACATGCGGTGTGTTGTGTGCTGGGTCAAGAATCGCCACAGGAAATAGTCGGTTGCCTGGAAGGCTTGAAGATAAAAATGATGTGAGCAGTTTTTCACGGTAACACTCTTGAGATAGGGGGCCCTTGTCACATATATAGGGAGTCTAAAATAAAGTTATGAAGGAAAGGGTTGTGAAGAAGACGAAGAGGTTGGCGATAAGGATGACGTGGACTAACCGAAGACTGAAGAAGGTGAAGAAGCATTCGGTGAGGTGGAGAGAGATGATTAGTGGAAAAGAGAAGAAAGAGAAGATGACTACAAGGCTTACGTCGACTAACGCCAAGGCTATAAAAGGACGAGATAGAGCGAGGCACGGGGGGGAAGAATAGAGAAGCGGAGGTTCGGGCGGATCAGGGACGCTTCGGCTGGAAGAGAGCGACGCCGGCTACTGCTCCGGTGAGCTCGTGTTCTACGGCTTCGCTTCGTGGGCGTCTTGCCGTTCCTGAGCCCCTTCTGGAGAGTGAAGTGAGGACGCTACCACCTGCTACGGCCAGGGGTCTCTCCAGTGCTGTTGCCACCTATCCAGGTGCTGCCCCCAACGCCAACAACACTGGCATCACCTCCACGGGCGCTTGGACCGGGAACTTGTACGGCGCAGCCAGCGACGCCACCAGCGACGCCAGCCGCAGCGCATCGAGCGCCATCTCGACGCCGGCTACTGGACCCATACAACGCCGCAGCCGCACCGAACCAACCGTGAGCACGAACGCCGACCGCTAACAGTAGAACGCTGGTAGTAGACGCTTGTAGCAGTGTTCCCGGGTCGTGTGTATTTATAGTCTGTGTTTTGCGTTAGTTTGTTGGTTTTGTGTGCTGATGTGTGTGTCCCGTAGGGTGTATTAAATGTGCGTTGTGATGGAAGTTGCGATGGAGGTGTAGACCTCCTGCGCCTGTTGCTGGAGTTGTTGCATAGTAAGGGGCTGTTGCTGGACTTGTTGCTGGAAAGTGACCATTTGCTGCTGCGTTTGTGTTTCGTATCGTGCGAGCTGCTGTGACAAGGTCTCCAATATATCGTTCTTCCTAAAGTCCAATTATTTGAAATGGGCAGGAGTGAAAGGAGCAGATGTTTTTTTTTTTGGGGGGGGGGGGTGGGGGGGTGGCGTGCTGTCGAATTTAGTGGAGGCGTTACTGACGCAGGCGCCGATGTGTTATGCGTCCGGTCTCCCGGAGCTTTTGTAGTGGCCTTGGTGGTTTGTGGACCTTTCTGTGTGCTAAGGCATAATATTTCTGCCTTGAGTTTGGTGATTTGTGTAGATTAAGTTTTTGGTGCAGAGGAGGCAACAAATGCCCAGCTCACCTGTGGTCTTGAGGCCGTTTCTTCCAACTGTGGACCAAACCTCTTCGTCGTCCCGGATAGTTTGCTGACCGGTGTTTTACTTCTCTTCATGCGCATTGGGGAGGAGGTCTGCATTCGGGGAGACTTTAGGGTCTCTTTCTGAGCTGAACCATCTTGGCCGACCCACTCGAGTCTTGGGTGTTGACATCTGAGCTTTCCGGGTCGTGTTTTGAACAAGACGTTGGCGGCATTCCCGTGCGCCAGTGAGGTGAGCTTCCCCGCAGGTTGCACACCTCGGGGTGCTGGGATGTCCAGAGGTTCGGTGTAGAGTGCCCCATATGTGGCAGATAGAGATGTCCGGTGTGGGGTAGATGCCGGAACGCTGGCCCACTTGGTTACAGACGTGACATACTTGCTTGGTCGGCTTCAATGGCTTGGATGAAATTCACCTGCACAGTAGATGACCGGCCGCGTAGCATTACAGGTTTCGGAGGTAAGGACGGCCGTTGTGGTGGTGCCCAGCATGCGAGCGCGGAGGACTTCCACGCCGGGAAAGGAGGTATTGAGGCCATCCACAAGCTTGGTTCCCGAAATGTTGGGTCTCCAGATGGTCTCCAGGGTCTCGACTTAGGCAGCGACGGCGTGGTCCTCAAAGAGCAGCGTAAGGCTGTCGATTTCTCGGGCTTGATTTGCCGTATTAAGATCAGATGTGCTGGTGATAATGATGTTGGAGCCCTTATTAATGGGCACACTGAGGGAGCTCATATTTATGGTGGAGTGACAGGCTTCGGCAGCTGCAATGGATATCTGGGGTGGTGAAGTTCTTGAGAGGAAGACCCTTCTTTTGGTGTAGAATAATTTTGCAGTCCTCTTTGTGTAATGGGGGAAGGCGGTCGCGGCGAGACGGAGCCTTCAAAGGGGTGGATATAGGTGGCGCATATGAGGCCGGGGTTGAGACTCCCGCCACCTTCGCTGGCTTACCTTGAGCAGGCGTTTCTATTTGCTCTGAGTCAGATAGAGTGTCCAGTCAGATGAGTCCTTCACATGCGTCCCTCTCTGTGGACCATCGTCCTGTGCCAGCGGAATGTCTGGAGGAGGAGGATTGAGCCCCTTGTCTTCTTCCTTTTCGGTGGTGGAAAGGAGGTAAAGGAGACTGCTCTGATATCCCCTCATTTGTCTGCAGCTGCTCTCTTTGTGTTTTGTGAAAATATATTACCCCTCTCACAATAGACATGTGCTGCGCTTCAGAGTCTGGGCTAAACCTATCTTCCTTTATACATCGCAAAAACATTCACCATTTAAGGCGCCAATTAAATGTTGTGGGCATTTGACCCCTCTTTCTCGGCGTATAAGGACCCGCACAAGGCATGCATGCGATGGGCGGCGTCCAGTTGTGGGCGAGCGCACCCGGCTGCACTCAAACGGCGGCGACCTTATTGCGCATGTGAGGCAGGTCCCAAAACGGCAGCGCGTAGAAATTGCACGGCACCGGTCCCGCGCTAGTAAAGCCACGCAAGCAAACGATAGTGGGGGCTCTTTCGCCCGGAGCGTTTCGGCTGTGCTGGACAAGCGTTTCCCCGGAAAGTGTATTACCGCGTCAGTGAAGGAAACTTTGCGCAAGTCCTCGCTAAAGCGTGTCCGTTTCCCGTTCGCTAGGCGAGTACGTCTCATCGCCTCGCCATTGCGGCAGGTTGCCTGGCGCCTCGGCAGCCCTCCTGATCTGCCTTTCCGCGTGTACAATTGCTTGCCTTGCTTTCGCTTACTATTTTTTCTTCTTTACCCAACCGCACGTTGACGGTGTTTTCCCGATCCACAAGATTTGGATTCTTACTTTTGTTGCTGTTAGAGTTGAAACAGTTCTGTTACTGCAGTTGCTGGTGGTTCGACGCACGGAGCGCAGCTCACGAGCCCCCCCTGGAAGAAAGCTGAGGTCTTCAAATTATAGCCATCTTTGCCATCGTCTCTGCCTTTCCCTTGCTTCCCTCATCCTTTTACGCAGTAGCTTCGTTAACATTTCATAGCATTCGTACCACGATGGTGGCGAGGCGCTTGGGAAGCCCTTGCCAACGGTAACCAAGCAATGGGGTTTCCTTTTGAGCCATATCCTATAGTGGAACCCTTCGGAGACTCCTAAAAACAAAAGGGTCCCGAAATTTAAGGACGAGGAGCACAAAACAGATCTAGAGACTAGCGGGTGCCAGAATTGCTCCACTAGACGGCTCAGAAACAGTCAGCTTTGTTTTGTAACTTTTGAGAAAGACTACGTACTGCAATCCTCTCGGTTCTTGAAAATTGTTCTTCTATGTATCTTACGAGTAGGCCACGCCGTGCATAAAAATTTAACGCTAAATGCAAAATTTAAATGTCACTAAAATGATCTACAAATAAGCTCTACAATATGCACAAGGCACTTTCTGCACTCGTGTGGCGTCTCCAGCTTTGTCCTCTGAGAGATTACATTTGCTTCAAGGAGTAGTTTTAGGTAGAAATCCGGTTTAATCTGATTTTGCCGAAACCTTATCGGGTTCAAAAAATAGGCTGCAACAGGGTTTTTCTCCACACGAAAGGTCCTGTGTATAATGTATTGCTTGTCCTGTTTGGCACTTATAAAATTGAAAAAAGAGTGATGTGGGTAAAAAAAGGTATTTTTGGAGCTGCTGTACCTACTACACGAGATACATTGTGAACATTTTTAAAAAATGCTTATTCACAGTAAGGTGGTGTAAAATGTGTGAAGACAGTGTAAAAATTAATATCAGCACTGTATTTTTAGCAGTCATTCAAAACCTTTTCGTTCGCTGCTTTCTTGAACTTTACCGAATGATATTTTATTATCCGTGAAACAATGATAGTGATTTTGACATAAGTGGACAAGTTTTTCTAGAGTGCCGGGTTAAAAGTGTGCGGTTGTATCATTATCTCTTCTTTTATCTCAAAACGTCCAAAGTAACCATAACCTTTTCCGTGTGCTAAGTGTTCAAAATATTTTTAAAGGGAGCAAATTTTGGCACTAAAGCATTGGCAGCATTTTTATACATTTGATTTTAATAGATTTGTGGTCATATCCACCAAGGCAAAAATAATACCAAATGCCTTCTTTTTAGTAATCAGCAGTTGATTATGAAAATATTAGGTGGATCTGAGATGTCGACCACCCACCTCTGCATTTTCTTTTGTGAATTTGTGAAGTTCACCCGCAACAGAAAAAAATTTGAACCCCTAAACTATGCGCTAATATTGCAGCCGCACTGTTCCATGCGTGGCTAACTCCTTTCGGCGATCATCTTTTCGTATTTTTTTCAATTGCAGAACTGTAGATGCTATCATGCTCGCTTATCCTTGTTTCCTGTGTCGGGATATATCAAACGGGGGCGCGCGTAAACTCCGTGAATGTATTTGATACTCGCACCGTAACCGAGCACTTTCTACGAAGCGGTCGTTAGCCGAGCTCGCTGCAGGTGGGCTGAGCGGCCTCGAAGATGAAAAGGGGCCTCGCTCATATCGCACCAGTTGGCACCGCCATGGCAGCTGTTGCTGCCTCCACTGGGTTCATAGGGCAGCCCCTACCTTTGCTTTTGTATGCATACAAATAGTTTGCTCAGAAATTCAATTTAAATATTGACGCAGGTTCCTCGGAGTTCTACCGAGCCTTAATACAGACCGAAAGCTGCAAATCTGTGCATTTCTTTAAACATTAATTTCTTCAGTTTTTACTTTTATTATGCTGCTATTATTTTTGTTTTAATTTCTTCGTATAGGCTCTTTACTGCTTGTTTACAGCAGTTATTCTGGGGCCTGAATCGGAAACAATTAGAGATAACAGTTAATGAAAAATACCGGAAGAATTTGCGATTCGCTGATGACATTGCCTTGCTTAGTCACTACGGAGATGAATGGCAAAGCATGATCAATGGGTTGGACAGGCAGAAACCATAGTAATGTTCAAGATTCTAGAACGTGAAAAGTAGCTCACAATCGGTAGCGAGCTGCTGTAAGTGGTAAAGTAATATGTCTACATAGGTCAGGTATTGATCGCTGATCCGGATCATTAGAGAGAAATAACTAGAAGAATAAGAACGGGGTGCAGCGCATATAGCAGGTTCTCTCACATCATGATTGGCAATTCACCAATATCCCTCAATAGAAAAGTATACGACAGCTGTATATTACCTGTACTCACCTGTGGGGCAGAAACATTGTGGCTAACGAAAAGCGTTCAGCTCAAGTTAAGGACAACGCAACGATCTATGGAAAGAAAAATGATAGATGTAACCTTAAGAGACCGGAAGCGGGCAGAGTGGGTAAGAAAACAAACGCGGGTTAAAGACATCGCCGTCGTCATCGTCAGCCTCACTACACCCACTGAAGGGCAAAGGGCAAAGGCCTCTCCCATGTCTCTCCAAATAACCCTGCCCTTTGCCAGCTGCATGCACCCTATGCCTGCAAACTTCTTACTCTCTTCCGCTCACCTAACCTTCTGTCGCTCCCTGCTGCGCTTTCGTTCTATAGGAATTCACTCCGTTAACTTTAAAGACAAGCGGTTGTCTTGCCTTCGCATCACATGCCCTGCCCAAGCCCATTTTTGCCTCTTGATTTCGACTAAGATGATGAAATGGGCTTGGGTACGGCATGTAATAGGAAGGGAAGATAACGCCTGGTCCTTAAGGGTAACGGAGTGGGTTCCAAGAAACGGCAAGAGAACTAGGGGGCGGCGGAAAGTTAGGTAGGCGGGTGAGATTGAGAAGTTCTCGGGCATACGGTGGGTGCAGCTGCCAAAGGACCGGGTTAATTAGAGAGACATAGTAGAGGCCTTTGCCCTTCATTGGATGTAATGAGGCTGACGATGACGATGACGATGATTATGATGATGATGTTACTTTTAGTTTTTATTTTTTCCATTTTATTATTTCATTCTACTATTGTTTTCATTTTTATTTTATTACCTTTATTTTGTGCTCCGCTCCCTCCCAAGGTCGTGTTGCATACCGCACGACCATGAAGACCGGGAGGAGTAGAGCTTTAGCACTAAAAGCCGCTCTCTTGCAGCCGCCGACGAGCTCTGTGGTGGCGTGCGGCCATGCTGGTGCTGTCCATGCTGGGATTCCTGTACCAGGCCTCCGAGATTGTGCAGGAGTATCTGGAGCACCGCAGCGCCGTTGACCTGCGCATCGAGGGCTCGGGAACGCTACTCTACCCAGGGCTCTCCTACTGCCTCACCAACTGGTGCGCATCCGGCAATTCGTATCTGAATCAATTAATTGCAGCTCCAAGAGAAGCGTGGAAGTAATTGCAATCTAGTGCGTAAGATAAATGGGAGTTACGGCGAGGGAGAAAAAATTTAGGAAGCGCTTGGTTTACTGAGCATGACCGGATTAAGGCAGCTATACACTGTTCTAAGAAAACGGAGGTATGAAGGTGCAAAAGGATTGTTGTGTGAAGCGACTCAGAAGTTAAGACTCGGAATTGTACTCTGAGACGATGCTTTTTTCACCTCATTCTCTAGCTTTGGTGCCATCGTTACTTGTATCCTTCGGCGCTATGTACGTACTGGGCGCTACAGGAGCGCTGTGAATCGCCGGCTGCACTACCCATGGCGGGATGACCTTACAAGAAAGGTGAATTCCAAAGAAGATGCTGACCCGAAAGACGAGGGTTCGATCCCTGCCGCGGAGGTAGAATTTCGATGGAGGCGAAATTCTAGAGGCCCGTGTACTGTGCGATGTCAGTGCACGTTAAAGAACCCCAGGTGGTCGAATTTTTCGGAGCCCTCCACTACGGCGTCTCTTATAGCCTCAGTCGCTTCGGAACGTTAAGCTCGATAAACCAAATAAGGGGCGAACGTAATTTTTCATGGTGACACAACTGTTTTTGACGTGGTGTTAGCAGCAGGCTGGTGAGCTGCTTCGAGTGGTAAGAAAATGATTGTTTAGAGTGTTGACTGCCGTTGTGCTAGGACGCAAATATATACTGATATTCTTGCGTGTTTCAAAAGCGAAAAACAAGCTAAGTAAGGTTGGGTTCAAGGTTGCTGTTAGCTTTGCGATTGTGACAGGACTAAAGGCAAAGTTCCAGGGGAAGAAAAGTGTCGGTATCAATGAAAGGGAAGGATATGAAGTTTTGCAACGAACAATATTTTTTTAACGTAGTAATAATCGGACTACAGCAGCAGCTATGTAACCACTCTTACTTTTCTCAGGCAGAGATTTTTAAAACAATTACTGGAAACACAAAAATGTGCGAAGTCTACGTTTCCAGTAGCAGCTCGTCGAATCATGTTGCCACGAGGGTGCTGTTGTGCCCAACCGTGCGGTGTCCCCATGCGCTCCAAGAGGCGACCGCACGTTGAAGACGTGCGCCTGTGCTCCCACCCAACGGCTCCCACACGAGCGCCAAACTAGGCGACAACATGGCAATCATGTGTGCCCCACGAAGTGACCGTACTGAATACGGGGTTGGCCACGCGGCAGTAGGTCCTGGATTATCTGGCGAACACTTGCTACATGAAGGCCAGCTAAAGGCCACTCAGTAAAACTAAGTGGGGTTAACAATTTCAAACGATTTCATTTTGACCCACACCGCTGCAAAATTAGAAAAAAATTAAAAAATTAAGGTATTACACAGTATTACAATCAATTACACCAAAATGCTTCATGGTCACCAACGCTACCTTTGTGTGTCTATCCTTATGATGAACTCTCGATACAAACAGAACCTATGACATGCTACAGATTTTAAAGGGACGCTTTGAGTGCAGTCTGGTTGGCCAGTTGGTTTGCTATTTCTTGATGCGTGCGTAGGCTTTCTTCTACGAAAGTAGGCTTCCTGTTTTAGGGTCGCAATCGTTTTTCTTTAGCGTTCTCACTGTAGAATGGACATCAGGTTTGCCTCGGGTTGTAGTTCTTGAGCACGACCTTTTGAACGTGAATGGGTTGGAGCGCATTTGGCAGGCACTTTGTCATCAAGAATCACAGTTCACCACCATCCTTCAAGATGTAACAGCTGTGTGTTACGAGTACTAATCTATTGGGCAGGAACGTAAAGACTAACGAAAAGGGTTCAACTTAAATAAAGGACAACGCAGGGCGCTATGGAAATGAAAATGACACGTGTAACCTTAAGAGACTGGGAAAACGCAGAGTGGGTCAGAGAAAAAACATGGGTTAATGAAGTGCTGGTCGAAATGAAGAAGAAAAAATAGCCTTGGGCAAGGCTATTGAAGGCAAGGCTATCGATAGTCGTTAAAGGTGATAAACTGAATTCCGAGAGAAGCAATCGTAGCAGAGGGCGGCTGAAAATTAGGTGAGTGGATGAGATAAAGATGTAGGCGCGGAAAAGGTCACCGCATCTGGTTCAGAACCGGTTAATTGGGGCGATATGGGAGAGGCTTTTGCCCTGCACTGTGCATAGTCATGATAATGATGATAATAATTATGATCAGCAACACTTGTTTCATGGACATTGTGGGGCAAGGAAGGCCTCCTTGTTTCTCGGTATTAGTGCCAAAACAGTGATTCTGAATTTTATTCTCATATTTCATTAGTGGCGGGCGTCATTAGCCAGACCAAACGCTTGGTGGAATCGGCAGTGCTTGATGCTCTCCAGAGTTTTCTGCGCGTTTTCTTTTTGCCTCTTGGAAATCATTTTAAAATCATTTACTGGGCGAGTTGGTATTTAAGGCGTTCATTCACAGCGCAAACACGAACACGGACAAGAGGGGAGGCACCACAAACCGCCGACTTCAACAACGTTTATTGCTGCGCGCCGCGAATACATATAGAGTACAGAGGACATGCGCAGCAATGAAAAGTAAAGTCATGCTATGTCTGGTAGCAGCGCCAAACCGCAAGGGAACATATTATCGTTAGACAAGAAAGAAAACGTAAAGCTAAAACCTAAAAAGGCAGGATGCACACAAGAAAAATACATAATACTCTAGTTTTAAGTTCTCAAGATAGGTTGCTCTTTATCGCTTAACACCACCGATGCAGTGCTGACACAGTATTCTCCTTTTTTCGCGATATCACCAACCTCAGCTATCTCCCTGGCTGTTTTGCTTACATGCTTGTGATTGATTCTACTACTTCCCAAAAAGGAAACACGTTCCTTACACTGTTAGCGATCACGGCAGTGTATGCCGATATGACGAGATGCCTCGAGGACGCTGTTGCTATGCTCCATGAGCCTCTCAATAACATGTCTGCCTGTTTGGCCAATGTAGGCTCGGCCAGAGGCAAAGGTATAGAGTAGACTACGTCTTTCGCACACTCTACGAAAGGTCGCGTGTGCCTAACAGTGCAGGAATTGCATACAGCGACGGTGGAATTCACGTTTTTGCACAGTTTGAGAGCTTGTCTGGTGCGGGAAACACCACGTGTACACCTGCTCTTTTTCCAATTTTTTTTTAACTGCCAGGTGATGGTGTGCATGTAAAGCAATACCGTCACATTTTGTCTCCAATCTGTCAGCCCCGTCGTCGTTTTGAACCACTTTCCTGCTTTCTTTGAGCATGCTCTCTGCTACCGATAACAGGAGTGTGAATGGATAGCCAGAGCTGCTCAACCGATTCACCTGGCTCGAGAACGCAGAACCTAGGCGATGCTCACACGATTTCTCGAGAGCACTGCAAAAGGAAGACCTCACAATTGCTCGTTTAACTAGTTTTGAGTGGGCTGAACCAAAAGGAAGTACAGGTTTGTTTCTTCGCGGTTCTTAAGCACAACGTACATGGTCAGCTGAAAAATAAATACCCAAGTAAACAAATCTTGTGATTTTGTTCACAGCCAATTCTTGCGTCAATATTAGTGGTTGAAGGCATTCTGAAAACATAGACAAGATATTGAGCATATGAACATATTTGCCTGATCGGACATGTCTTCTTTCAGGATTAACAAGGAGAAGCTGTGCTACCGCTACCCACAGTTTTGCAACTTCTCCGACTCAATGGTGAGCAGTTCGGCAGTGGCGGTCGCCACATTTGTTTGCGAAAAATTCGTTCGCCTGACAAGCCTAAAACGAAGCGAGTGATAAGTGCCGCAGTCAATGCAAAATCAAAATGCTGAAATGTGTGCTGGCCATCCCTTCGCACCTTCCGAATACCTCTAGCAATTTCGTGAGCAGACAGCCTATCTTTAACCTATCTGTCAGGATGTGCCAAAACTAACCCTCATCACTTTACCATTGCTGTGATGCATGAGGCAGGTACCCATTCTTGATATCCTGTGGGTTATAAACAGAATATTTCGTCATTCGGTATTTTTCTTGGCCCACTGAGTGTTCATATACAACGTGTATCCCTTTTCATGTCCTGTCTGGTGTGTGCGCAATTATTTCCAAAAATGTATGCTCCTCCATAGAGGCTACCACGCATCTCCTCAAAGGACTGCATCCGATGGGAAATAAGATGTTAACTGTCAGTATAGTGCGTAAACGTCAGCTCTGCTAATGGAAGGTGCATGTGAGCTTATATAGATGCAGACACCTTATTTATCGCTAAACGCTCACACGCTTGTACTACATTCTAGGACAATTTTTTTTTTAATTCGTAAATTGTGAAGCACTGTTGCGGAACTATTGAAGTCATTTGTCCAGTCTTCTGATATGTAGCAAAATATTTCTGTTAAAGTGTTTCCATCATTCGCATAAAACAGTTAAGACTGCTATAGCAAACCAATGAGGAACGCTTCCAAAGATAGCCAGAACGTTAATAGAAAAAAATGCAAAACTGCCGTCGGGTGTCCTGCGGATATATTTAATGTTATAGTAAAACCTTATATGAAAAAATTGCGTTCACAAACGGTTCCTCATTTAAATATGCTTTTTTCCAGAATTATTTGGTATGTATCGGCAAAGACCGAAAGCGCAATGGAGGTACACTTTTAGAGGTGAAAGAATACGGGAAACGCCTTTCAATGGAGTGTACGCTTGTCCCGGATTTCACTTGTTTTTCCATAATCCCCACACTCCTGCCAAGTCAGAACGCCGCGCACGCTCTCTACAGGAGTGGATATACTCCTTCTGGTGTGAAACTTTTGGGTGCAAAAAACGTGCTGCAGAAAGGGAGGGAGGAGGGGTCGAGTCGTGAACGCTCCATCGTGATGTAGGCGGGCTATTTACTAGAGCAGGAACGCGCGACAGCGCTTTTGAAAATACATACATTGTTACGTACTCAGCATTCACTGAACAAGTACTTGGCGTCGGTCTACAACTTTCGGTCACGGGACGGCGAACTCAAAACGGCTAGGCCGACCAGCTTCTTCTAGCTCTACGTCAAGCTCCTTCTCCGCTTTGTCGTCGACACGCCGCACGTGACACCCCCCCCCCCTTCCCCTTCGCAGAAGAAGCCCCCAGGGTTGAATTCTTTGAGCCATTCACCACCTCGATTTCTCGTGAGCAGTAATCATTAAGGCGCGAGGGGGCGTAGTTCAAATCACTTACGCGCTCCAGCGCAACAAATGGGCCAGTGCAGTGCGACAGGAGTTTGGCAGAAACCACGCTTGCGGAGCGATGTCCATAGCCATACTAAATCACCGGAGACATAGGAGATGGGCTGGCGTCGGTCGTCGTCGCGTTGCTTAAAGCGCTCCTGTGAGTTCAAATTCCGGATTCGGGTAAGTTGACGTGCTTCCTCAGCTCGGCAGAGAGTGGCGGCGAATGAAGGCTCTTCGCGAAAAGAAAAAGGAAGGACAGTGTCGAAACAGCTGCGGCGCATGCAAGCGTACAAAAGGTGAAATGGGCTCTAGGCAGTTGTCTCATGCTGAGCAGTGTTTCATGCACACGTAATGAAAGAGAGGACGCCAGCACAATTCTTGTGGTCAGAAGTGGCGTATATCACCAGCATAAAAAATGGTGAGCGTGCAGTTTGTGCGTTTGACGAGGTCATTTGTTTGGAGGTGACACGGCATCGAGTGAGGAAAATTGCATGCACAGAGACAAAGCAGCTTCTCACGACCATGCGCAGAAAACTGGCGCCCCCGATCACGGATCATAACTGGAGCAGCGCCGTGTCGGAGAAGAGAAAGCACAGAAGAAAAAACGACACATCAGAAGCAGTGGCGGACAGTATGGCGGCTGTTTTGCAGTACCATGTTAGGTGGTCTACACAAACAATAACCCAGCGGTTATCATTGGTAGACTGTCGAAAAGGTCCAACAGGTCATTGCTCACTTGCTCAAATGGTGCGGTCAAAGGTGTGACAGGGAGGGGCTGGCCGGGCAAACACGTCGTAGGGAGCTAAAAATGCTGGCATTGTACACAGCTGCCTAGGTAGCGTTGGATCGTTTCACTTATTTTGGGCAAGTAAAAATCGTTCCTGGTGTGCAGTGAAAAGTGCGGGCAAATCTCAAGCGGCCAGACGTGGCTTTGTCGTGCATCAATTAAAGAAGACGAATGCGATGGTTCTCGGGTACGACGAGAATACACCGCGCACCACCGGGAGTGAAGTTCATTTTCTAAAGTAAACCGGCGCGAACGCAGAAACGGGCTGCAGTGGAATCGCGTGCGTCGTCGAAAAGCGATATTAATGCCGTGTCCTTGTGTTGTTCGTTTTTGAAGAGGTGCACATCAGGAAACGCGGGTGAAATACAAGCGTGGTAGTCGTCGAAGTTATCGCAACCGGTCGTCGGGATCAACAAGCGCGAGAGACAGTCAGCATTGGCGTGTTGACGACCGCTTTTGTGCATGAAACTGAAGATAAAGTCTTCAAGGCGCGAGCACAGCGGGCAGAGCAGGCCGCATTAATCATGGAGGTTCACGAGCGAACAGATCCAATGATGGTCGGTGACGATGTTAAAAGCATTGTCGTATAAGTAGAAATGACAGCGTTGCATCCTAAAAACAACTCCGAGGCACTCTAGTTCAGTAACTGTGTAGTTGCGTTCCGACTGCTCATCGACCTGTTGGCGTAGGATATCACATGCTGATCTCTGCCGTGGCACTGGATGAGCACAGCGCCAACACTGAAAACACTAGCGTCGTTGTAAACTTCGATGGGCGGAAAATGGCAGAAATAGCGCCGAATAGAGCGCTTCGCCAGAAGAAATTTCAGATGGCGGAAGGCAGAGTGGCACTCAGTGGTCCACTTGAATGGCGCGTCTTTGTGAAGGAGGCACATGAGAGGAGAGGCGATGTCGGTAAATCTCGCAACAAAAGGGGCTAACATAAGAGCAAATTCCTAAAAACTTCGAAGTTCCTTCACTGACTGCGGCGCTCTGAAGTTGGTGACAGCCTCAATCTTAGGATCTGACCGGACACCGCCCTTGTCGACCCAAGTGACCGAGAACAATTGTTTGGCGTTCGCCAAAGTTACACTTCGAGTTAAGTACTACCCCCACTTTTTCAATGCGGTCAATGACGACAGTGAGGCGGCAATTGTGCTTGCGTCATGTCGTCCTAAAGATCACAACATCGTTCAAGTAGCACAAACAAATCTGCAACTTCAGACTACGCAAAATTGTGTCCATGAACCTCTCATACGTGGCAGGGGAATTGCCTAGTCCAAAAGGCATAAAGTTCAACTCATAGATTTCGTCGGGTGTT
Source organism: Amblyomma americanum (assembly GCF_052857255.1). Taxonomy (NCBI): domain Eukaryota; kingdom Metazoa; phylum Arthropoda; class Arachnida; order Ixodida; family Ixodidae; genus Amblyomma; species Amblyomma americanum. The sequence continues at coordinate 209,693,190 of NC_135498.1, forward strand.
ACAAATACTATCTTTTCTTTGTCGGTCGGGTGCGTTGGTATTTTCCAATAACCGGGTCTCAAATCAATCGAGTAAAAATATGTGGCTTGGTGAAAACTGTCGATGGCGTCGTCTATGCGGGGAAGCGGATAAACATCTTTTTCTGTGCGGGCATTTAGACGACGGTAGGCTCCGCAGAATTTCCACGTTTTGGCTTCCTTCTGCACAAAAAAACTGGAGCCTGCCAAGGACTTAAAGAATCCTGGATAACGCCGCGTCTTAACATGTCACGAACATTTCCGGTCGTTGATTGCAGTCACGTTTTAGCTGCTGGTGCTGGTGACTTTCCTCCCAGCGGCTGATAAGTGGACAGTACAGCGTACTGTCTCCGACTGCCGAGGCTCGGCGCACTACGAGGTGGTACCCAAGAAGTGGACCGGGTTGCGGTTTCTACCTGCAGCGCGCAACCGTCATATGAGGCGTCATCACGACGCAAAGGGTCCTGATGCCGGAAAACTTCACGCACAATCTCTTTCATCATGTTAGCCCTGGACATAGGAACAGCGACGTCAACGCTTGCGAGGGAGGTGACATTAGCAAGTCGCCCAAATTTTCTTGACGATACGACAATCCTTCAAGGGCTCGAACGTTCTACAGTGCCTGATGACGTCAGCAGTATTATAGAAACTTTCTTTACTGATGAGCAAAGCATAAACACCTTCAGCGATTCCTTTAAGCAAGTGTCCAACTTTATCTCTTTTCGACATGCGTGGATTCACTAGCTTTCACAATATTGCTAGATAATAGCTCTCGTTGAAGCAAGGTTTTCTCGGGGTGTTTCTTTTGGGCAAATCCCTCACCACCGCACCCCTTTGTTTCTTCTGTAAAACGCCCCATGGTAGTGAGGGAGTCTTCATGATTGTCGAAAGAAATCAGAGCAGTAGCTTCCAAAAAAGAAAAAGAAACGACGTTGGATAGCTAAACTGTAGCATCCTATTAATTTATCTCCAATTATTGCTTTAAAATTTCTTTATTTCAACCCTCACCTCTTTGTTTCCTCGATTTTCCTTCAGATTTCCCCAAGAACTCTTAGAATTCATTATTTTTTTCACAAATTACTCTATTTATATTTATGAGCCGCTCGAGATAAGCCTGGATAAATTTTGCACGGTTTGGATCCGCAACAAACCTTGGCCGATCCCCCACCGTGGGTATGTGCCATATTTTTTAGGCAAGAACAACAACCAATAGTAGTGGCTCACCCGCTCGTAATTAATAAGCCACTAGCCGACATATTCGACAGATTTTCCAGCAAAGGTCTGCGGTTCGTGGTGGCTTGCTGCGGGTGGTGCTTGCTCGGCGTCGCCGTCTTGACACATATCCGGAGGAAGTGGGGGTAATCCAATAATTCTACGGCTCCATCGAGGACCAGAGAGATCCGTCTTGGCACCCAGCAACGTCCGCCGAACTGTTGCGTATTCAGCATGCACTGGGCATGTACTTGGGCGTCCGTCTACAAAATTCAGTGACGGGTTGGTTGGTTTGCCTAAAAAAATGGCACATGCCCAATATGGGGGACTGGCCAAGGCACAGGCGATAAATTGCTTGAAACAGGAGTGTTTTAATGGGGAAAAAGAGTAGTAATAGTGTACAAGCTGGCAGATTGGACAACGCAACAACAGTAGACCTGAAAACTAGATGTTAGACGGGACAGTGGCTTTATGTGCAAATTCAAATACAACGCATGTAATGATTTCAGTTCGCACTGACCCAGAGCGGGGAGGAAAAAGATTAATAACTAAATAATAATAAAAAACTCGTAATGCAAGTAGCTGCGTTTCTAGAAGTAAAATTTGCACAGCAAAGCGTACACTCCTGTCCTGTTACCTTGTACAAGCAAATAAGCGCATTTGGAAATAACAACCGCAGCGAACACAGGCAAACAAAACTGACGAAAGGAATAGGCGCCTCCTCAAAGAAGAAAAGTGGCAGCAGAACAGAAGGTAGTGGTCTATTGTCTTAGGTTTGGCGCAAAGTGGGCACAGTGGGGAAACCGCCAGACCACATCTGTGAAGGCAGAAATTTAGCAGAACCCGGCAACGCAAACGCGTGAAAAAGGCCTCCAGTCTGCGCGCCTTAGTCTTTGTTACTCCATGGATGTAGAAGATGCTGATATTCAGGAGATGATGTAAGAGCCGAAGAAGCAAATTCGTGAAATATTTGTTGCTGCGAAACCTTACCCCAGCTCTACATGTACAGGATTGCAGGACAGCAACAATTGGGCCACAGAGAGAGGCTCTTTTCAAGGATTCTGCAGCCTCGTTTAAGTTAAATCCTATGTGCCCCGGCACCCAAAGCAACCGTACCAAATTTAGGTTGAACGGGATCAGGCTTGATGTCCTAGACTCAGTGGGTGTCGATAATGAAGAGCAAATAGACAGGGTCCGTCAAAACCGTCGACACCCCCCCCCCCCCTTCCCGCCCCTCGCTCGCCCTTCCGGAGCGGAAAAAGGGATGGCGAAATCCAATTCACAGGCGCAATAGAAAGGCGATGAAGGTAAAAGCGAAATGCAGAACCACTGCTGCCAACGATGATATTTTCTCTCAAAGTTCATGTATTTATGTGTGAAAGAGAGACTAAAGGAAGTTTTAACTAAGGCAAATGGCTAGGCCATTCCTCAGGGACGCTATCAATGCTTTTTTTTCTAAAGATGGCTGCGTAGATGGGGAATCGGGAATGAAAGTCGCGTAGTTTTCCCATACTGAAAGCGACTGCGAGAAATGACCTGCCCTGACGTCCTTTTTTCACCTCTTTACTAGAGCTGTCCTAGATATCCGAAGCGCCGCTTCCAAATACCGCAGACGCGGCCAGAAATCGTAAGATTACGGAGGTCATTTAAGACTATTGAAATGCTTCGAATGCAAAAGATTTGTTTTTTATTTTTTTTATTCTTTTTGACGCACCTACTCATTAGCATACATCCGTGAGGAAACGCATACAGTAGGATCACCCTTGTTCGCCGAAAAGAAAGGTAGTTCTATGGCCTATGGTTTGCATACTCGCTTCACAGTCAGGAAGTCGTGTGTTCGATTCCCAACACCCTATAATTTCAATTTTCTTGATACCATAGTGACGTCATCCGGGGCATTTCGCGACCACGTCTGCAGTAAACAACGCCGCGATTCGTTGCCGATGAGCCTTTTAATGCTTTCGCATTAAAAGTCGGGGGACACTTAATCTCTCCTTGAAGAGTATGACGGGACAGCGTTAGTGGATTTCTGCAGTGGCGTGAGCGTTCATGAACGCAAAGATGTTAATGGGTAACATCAGTGGCCTAGGGTCCTCTTTGCAGATAACTTTGCAAACATAGACAATGTTAATTTTTATATGATATTTCATTTTGTTTTTAATTTAATGTTATACTTTATTTTAATTTTTCATTTGCCACAAGACATAGAGGGCCTCCATTCAAACAATTCGATCGAACGTTCCCCTGTGGTCGAGGGACACCACGCTCCGCTTACGGCCAAAGGCAAACGGGCCGAGTGCAGGCTCGGCCACTTTTTTTTCAAAGCAACTCCTTTTCTTCCTTGAGGGGCACTACGTATTGGTGCTAGAATGACGTCACGACCCTGTATACCAACGAGGAAGGATGTAGTGACACCATCAGTGTTGTACTGTGACCATTATGGGGTGTTTGAATTACCTGCTGAAAGCCATGTGATTGTGACGTCGCGACCCTGTCGACCAATCCAGATTTCCCTGATAGACCAACGCCGACATCGGGTTTTCCCCTGAACGTCACACTTAACGCTATAGCGTTAAAACTGCAAGGCGAGAAATCAGTGATCGCGATGGCAAGATGCAAGTTTATGATTTATGGGGGTTTATCGCCCCAAAGTGACTCAGGCTAGGAGGGACGCCGTAGTGAAGGGCGCCGGAAATTTCGACCACCTCTGGGGCTCTTTAACGTCAAGTCAAATCAGATTTATTTACATCATCATGACGTGTACAGGCAAAAAGCAAACATTTCCGCTTAAAGGAGCCGGAGCCTACCTGCAGGGAGTACCGCAAGTACAAAAGTAAAAAAAAAAATCCATACACACTATGGAACACAATGTAATACAAGAAATTCAGTGCCATCGATATCCTATTACAAATACTTTGGTGTTAACCTTTCGTCCGATCTTTCATGGTCTTTTCATATCACATCCATATGCGCTGCGGCCTCAAAGTCATTAGGTTACATACGCCGTAACTTACGAAATTATCCTGCTAATATTCGAAAACTAGCATACCTAACATTTGTTCGACCACAACTTGAGTTCGCTTCCTCCACTTGGTCTCCTTATTACAACATGGTCACCACATTAGAAACCATTCAAAATAGGGCCGCCTGATTCATCTCTAAAAACTATAACTACCATTCAAGCGTCACTCAGATTAAAACTGATCTTTCTTTGCAATCTTTAGGCATACGCCGTGACATCGCTTTGCTAACATTATTTCACAAGTACGTGCACTCCAATAGATCATGCTCATTTCACCTAGATGTCCCATCTCGCACATCCAAAAGGTTGCACAACCATCTCAGTTTTACACGGTTCTATGGTGACACATTAGCTTTCAATTAATCAGCACTTCCGCGAGCCATCAGATAATGGAATAACCTCCCAGATAACATCGCCTCGCTGTCTAATCCGGATACCTTCCATCACCAACTAATTTCACATTTCACTGAAGCCATCTTAACATGTTGATGCAATCTCTTTCACGCGTTCTGCTACACATTGCGTTTATTTTTTTCTCTCCTTTTGTTTCTATTTCTGTTTCCAAATTTTGTTGACACTAGTAAACGCGCCATGTGCTTTTTAATTTTTTATTTTGTGTGATGCACCCTGGGTCCCTTTTTTGGATTTATTTCGGTGTTCCTATGTCAACGTTACATTTACTTACCCCTATATCAACTGTTCTGTATTATACTGAAGTGAATCCAATTTTTTACTGATCATGTATAGTACCTTGTTTTCTTGTCTTTGTTTGTCCCCTTTTAAATTTGTTGTTGATGTTTCGCCGCCACCCTTACACATGCCCTACGGGCCTGTAAGGTAGTTCAAATAAATAAATAAACTCTTCGTGCATGATCATTAATACTCATACGAGTTAACAGAGATGCAAATATCATACGTGTCACATTTTAACACAAAGGCCATACAGCGGCTTACAAAAAATACTCTCTTACAGTTTGTGAACCATCTTTAAGCAGCGCGAAACATAGGACGTAGCGGAAGAAACAAGAGACGACACGAGCGCTCTTGTCGTCTCGTTTTTCTTCCACTACGTCCTGTTATCAGCGCTGCAGAAAGATAAATCCATTCCAATTTGCCCAGTTTTTTCTTCTCGTTTTGTGAACCAGATGATTCAAGAGAAAAACGTTCAAAGATGATTTCTTGAATAGCCTAGGAACTGCATGATGCATCTTATGTCGACCATGTTCTGTACGCCATGATCGAGGAAATGTTCCAATGTTCGTGATTTCGAAATGAGTATGGCGCTTTGTTTGGTTCGAAGAATAACAATTCTATCAGGAAGTGGTCACAGTGAGAAATCAATTTTTTTATATCTTATGGCTAAGAAGAATTCGTATAGATTATGAACCGGTATAATTATGAATCGCCTAAACAGTTCGTCGGTATGTGTTAAGCACTCAGCATTTGCAATATAACGTACTGCTTTCTTTTGCAGCATCTGTATCTTGTGCAGGTTAGTTTGAGTAGCAGTTCCCCATGTAACTAGCAAGGACGACGCAACAGCATGATGGCCAGAACAAGAAGAACGATTGCTTTATTCAAGCATTCGATTATATAGGCGCGGGAACGTGTGCCGAGAGTATCTCCGCATTTAGGGTGCGCAGTCATGCTACAGTGGCCTTATCGGATACATCGCTTTCCGGTAACAAGTAAAACCTCCGGTAACAAGTAAAAACTTGTTGAAAGTTCATCGCACCACACTTAAGGATTATACAGACATTTGATTAAAACGTTCGTCATACTGAAGACGTTGCGGTGGCTTCACGGTTCGGGTCGACCTTCTCAAAGCTGCCGGTGGTATAACCGGGGTCGCAGGGTCGCCCGTTGTCGATGGTTGACGCCTGACTGTTTGCGAGGTTGGAGCTGTCGCTGTTGAATGGTAGCCAACGTCGCTGTCCGCAGGGGTGGTATTGATGTAGTCATCGCTTGCCTCTAAGAGCCGTTCGCCGGTTTGCAGTAGGTGACGGCATTGTGCCTGAGGAGCTTCTGGGCCTCCGTTTTTACCAGGTACGATCTTGGGTAGGGCATACCCATCACTTGGGCTGTTCGGGACCATGCAGTATCTCTGACCCTCACGATGGTACCATTTTGGAGAGGAGGCAAAGGCCTTCCAGCTTGTTTTTGACTGTGCTTATTGACATCGGTCGCAGTCACCGCACTGAATTCCGGGAGGTTGGCGCGAAGACGCCTTCCTTGCAGGAGTTCACCAGGGAATTGCCCGTCCTCCAGTGGCGTAGTGCGGTAAGCCAGCAGGCCCAACCAGAAATCATGCCCCGAGTCTGCAGTTTTCTTAGAGATGCGCTTCACAATCTGCACACCTTTTTACGCAAGTCCGTTAGACTGCGGGTAACGAGGGCTGGATGTAGTGTGTGAAGTCAAATTGACTTGAAAACACAGCAAATTCATAGCTAAAAAATTGCGGAGCATTATCAGTACATACTTCAACTGGCACGCCAAATCTTGCAAAGATAGCACTGAGGGCTGCAATGGTTGATCGCGCCGATGTGTCTGGCAGTTTCTGGACTTCTGGAAAGTTTGATAAGGCATCAAAAACAACGATGTACGAGTCTCCCCCGAACGAAAAAATGTCAACCATAACTCTATACCATGCACAACCTGGCACGAGTCGCATTTGAAGCGGTACCTGCGGCTGTTTGTAAGCGTATTTGCGACATGTAAGACACATTTGCACCATAGAAGTGATCGCAGCGTTGAGCCCTGGCCAAAATACGAGATGTCTGGCTCTTTCCTTGCATTTTTTCATGTCGAGATGACCTGCATGAATTCTTTGCAGCATTGTTTGACACATGCTTTTCAGGATAACCACTTTCGGTGCCTTTAAAAGTATTCCGTTGACAAATGAGAGTTCTTGCTCAAAAGGCTTGAGGTCACCTGGTACCGGTAGCCCCGACGACAAACTAGTGATTACAGACTGCAGGTAGCAGTCACGAGCAGTTGCCTCCTGCAGTTCTTTCTGCGTTTTTTCTGTGACTCTGCTGCCTAGTAGCTGGACTGCGTGAACTTCGACGTAGCCCGTGGCACCAGCCTTGTTTTGGCTGTCAGCAGTCGATTGGGACAGCATGTCAGCAAGCACAAGGTGCTTTCCAGGAATATACTGCAAGGCAAAATCATAATTGAGCAATCTCAGAAAGAATCGTTGAAGACGAGGCGGCATGTCACCGACTTCCTTTTGAGCAATTGCCAAAAGTGGCTTGTGGTCCGTTTCGATTGTCACTTTCCGCCCATAGACGAATTGGTGAAATTTTTCGTATCCGAAGCAAATTGCTAGGGCCTCTTTCTATCTGAGCATAACGATTGTCTGCTTCAGTAAGGACTCGGGATGCGTAAGCTACGCGCCGCCACTCGTTGTGACACTGCAAAAGAGCGGCGCCGACGCCGTTCTGCGATGCGTCGCAAGATAACTTTGTTTCCCTTCGCGGGTCGAAGATCGCTAACACGGGTGCGGTGGTTAAAATTTGCGTGACGCTTTTCCACTCTTTGGCGTGGTTTTCCGTCCACTCAAACTCCGTGCCAGCTTTGATAAGGGCTCTTTAAAGCGCCGTTCTTTCAGATAGCTGCGGCACGAACTTGCCGAAGTAGTTCAACACACCAAGCATACGGTGAACATCGGCCTTGCATGTTGGCACCGGCATTTGAACCAAACTTTCAACGAGCCCTGGTTTTGGCGATATGCCTTTCCCGCCTGTGATATCGCCCAGAAAACGTAGCTCTCTTACGTCGAACTTGCAATTTTTGAGGATTAAACGTTAACCCATCTGTTCCAGCAGCTTTCAACACAGCTACCAGGCGCTTATCGTGCTCTTCCTTCGTTGAGCCCCAGACTAGGATATCGTTTATATAGATAAGCACGCCAGGTAGACCATCAAATGTCTGACAAAACGCCTGCTGAAACACCTCAGGAGCGGACGAGATACCAAAGGGTAGCCTTAAGAAGCGGTATCTGCCGAAAGGTGACGCGAACGCACAGATCTTGGACGTTTACTCGTCCAGGGGCACCTGATGGAATCCAGCGTTTGCATCCACACAGCTAAAATAGGTAGCTCCAGTTAGTCGTGCTTCCAAGTCCTCGCGCCTTGGTAAGGGGAAGTGTTGCCTCTTGGCGTACATGTTTACTCTTCTGGGGTCCATGCAAACCCTTAAAGCACCGTATTTTTTCTTTACTAAGACCAGAGGGCTTACCAGTCTGTGGGCCCCCTTTCTCTGACGATGATTCCCGCACGCGTCATCCGCTGGAGTTCTATCATCAGACATTCCTGAAGTGCCAGTGGAACCCTACGGGTCGGCTGAACGACTGGAACTGCGCCTGGTTCCAGGACCATGCTGTACGGAATCTTGAAGCAGCCCAACCCTTGGAAGACGTGCCTAAAATCTTTCAAAAGTTCATACTCATGGAACACATTCACAGTGTCCACCGAGCGTTGAACCAACCCGAGCGCCTCACTGGCATCGAGTCCTAGGATGGCTTGACGCCGATTCTTTACGACGAGAAATTTGATGGTAGTCTCGGTGGCTCTCACTGACACTTTCTGTGACGTTGTTCCGTAGCTTGAAATTGCACCCCCGTTGTATGCTCGCAGCACTGAGCAGGTAGGTTGCAATGATTCTTTGGTTTGAAGCTTACGGTATATTGAAAACTGTAGCAAGCTTGCCTGCGAACCAGTGTCCACCTTGAACATAACTTTATGGCCACTTACACGTGCTTTAACTGTCCAGTCCTTCCTGTGACCATTTTGGGAGGTTATTGCAAGAATTTCAAAGTCATTTTCGTCGACTTTACCGACTTCACTGACGGTGGTCGACTTCCGGCAACAACTTGCAAAGTGGTTGAACTTGCGGCAAGAATGACATATCTTACCGAACACTGGACACTGTTTAGGCCTATGTTTACGGTTGCATTTACTGCAGCAGTACTCCTGATTATCGCGACACAGCTTTTTGTCGCATTGCTGCTGTTTTTTCGTCGAGACTGTGCGACTTCAAATACTGTCAACGCAGTCTTCTGACTTATTCCAAACTTGGCTCGTTAGTGCCGCCGATTCTGCAGCCTTGCACAATTCTTCAACGTTTAGTAGCGTTAGGTCTTTTTCGGCGAGCATTCTTTCACGAAGTTTTGAGTTATTTGTACCAAACACAATTTGGTCTCTAATCAGTGAATCGTGCTGATCCCCAAAATTGCACTGGGTTGCCTGTCTCTTTAAATCGCGCACCAATTTCTCAAAAGGCGCCTTCTCCATCTGGCTCCTTGTACGAAATACATATCTTTCATGAATTTCGTTGCTAACCTCAAAGAAATAAGCGTCGAACTTCTGCACCACAGTTCCAAAGCTTTCCTTGCTTTCTCCGGGGCCGTACTAGAAATTGTTGAAGATGTCGAGCGCTTCGCCTCCTGCGAAGCTCAGCAAGAGTGCAGCTTTTGAAGCATCACTTTTCAGGGCCTTCTCTACTGTCGTTGCTTGCAGATACAGCTAAACTTTTGCTTGAAGTGCTGCCAATTTTCCGATAGGTAGCTCGATGGACGCAAAGGTTCCGGCACCTTCAGTAGGTCCATTCCGCGCCGTTACTGCTGGGCTTCGGTCCGCGGCGGCCACTTCTGACACCATGTAACTTGCAAGGACGACGCAACAGCATGATGGCCAGAACAAGAAGAACGATTGCTTTATTCAAGCATTTGATTATATAGGCGCAGGAATGTGCGCCGAGAGTATCTACGCATTTAGGGTGCGCAGTCATGCTACAGTGGTCTTATCGGATACACCCCAGACAAGGATACATACGACATGAATAATGATTTGTATATTATTGATTTAATCGATACAGGTACATAGGAGTGCAAATTTCGCGAGCATTCCGGCGCATTTTGATAAATTGGTTGAAGTGGTGCTAATCTGACGGTCCCAGCTCATGTTCTTGTTGAAGAAAACTCCTAATGTTCTTACTGTGTCTTCCGCCTCTATAATAGAGTTGTCTATTTTTAGTCTGTCTGCTGTAACTACCCTCTGCCGGTAATTAAAAAGTGCTACTTTTGTTCTCTTACTATTTTTTGCAGGCAATATGCTGCGCTCCCTGATTTCAATTTTTTTGCACACTGTTTGCAATGAGTTATGGAACGTAATTGCTCCTAAACAAGAGACTCGGGTCGTTTGCATACAAAAAGATATTTTGGAAGGTTGCTGATACCTGTTATGTCGTTTATGTATACAACTATCAATAGTGGTCCTGAAATACTTCCCTGTTTACTCCAGCGGTTATAGGCTGAAGAGTTGAAGCATGCTGCTCTGTTGTTACACACTGATACCGACGCTGCAGGCAAGACTTTAGTAGACAAGCTGCACTGCCACGAATTCTATATCTTTCTAACTTCCTGAGTAGTATTCATGGTTGAGGCGATCACAAGCTTCCATAAATCCACAAAAACACCTATGCACATCTCTGTGTTGTCGACTGCCTCAAGGATTATCTCTTTTTTGCACAAGTAGGGCTGTTTCAGTGGACCTGTTTGTATCATTCGAGGTAGCTAGCGAACAAAATCCGTTTATTGCTGAACGTACAGTGATTTTATAGCCACAGGGGCTGTGGCAAACAAGGCGCGTATCTAGTCTTGATGAGCACGATGAACGGCCGCACCAGGCATGACACGTGTGTCTTTCCCGATACATCTTCCCTCCTGTGGAGAGTAGACGCGCAGTTGAAACTGCGGTCGTGCCGCAGGCGCTGCGGTGGTCGCCTATCTCTGGTATCATCATCATCATCATCATCATTTATTAACCCTTAAGGGTCCCGTCAGGGACATTACATAAGGGGGGGGGGGTGGTACAGGGGTGTTCAGCCGTCATACATGAATATAAATAGAATGAATATAATATAGAAGGAATATAAAAATACAGAAAAATATAGAAAATATAGAATAGAAAAAAAAAGTAGCACAAGACGAAAAAAGACAAGTAACAAATTCAAATAATCACGTCATGACAGAGTGTAGCAGAAATATAAACAAAAACAAATTGCAACTTTGGAAGTAGCACAGGATGGTCAGTTAGCAGGGCTTGGAAGCTGGCATAGGGTGCAGGAAAAAATTATTTGTTGTTGAGATGGTCGATTAGGAGCTGTCTGAATCTGGAAGGATTAGTCTCAATGATAATGTGTTCGGGGAGGTTATTCCAGCTTTCTATAGCACTGGGAAGGAAAGATTTATTGAAATAATTGGTGGAGCCGTGCAAACGCTGCATGCTTAAGGAGTTAAATAAACGACGAGATGATCGTACCGGAGCTCGTAGAAGGTTTTCTCGAAGTGCTGGAAAGTTAAAGTACAGTTTGTGAAAAAGACAAAGAATTGAAGTTTTCCTGCGAAAGGCTAATGACTTGATGCCGAGAGATGATTTCAACGCTGTGATGCTGAGCTGAGATTTATACTGTGAGGTGATGAAGCGTGCTGCCCGATTCTGGATGGCTTCGAGTGAATCTATCAAGTAGGCTTGGTGAGGATTCCATATTGTTGAGGCGTATTCTAGTTTAGTTCGAATGTACGTTTCATATGCTAGTTGTCTGGTGGCTGCTGTGGACATGGAAAGTGATCGCCTGATGAATCCGAGTGATCTGGAGGCACTAGCACATAGTTTCGTGATGTGATTAGCCCAGGTTAGGTTGGTTGTTATCTCGATGCCGAGGTACCGGTATGAATTTGTTTGAGACAGCGCTATGGAGGTCAGGGAGTACGAAAAATGAAGAATCAAACGTTTACGTGAGATGTGCATGAACTTACATTTAGAAACGTTGAGCTGCATTAGCCAGTCGGAACACCACTTCTGAATTCGGCTTAGGTCATCCTGTAATAATTCCTGATCACTGCTATTGTTGATGCGGCGATAAATGACGCAGTCATCCGCAAAGAGACGGACAGATGATAAAATACCAGATGGCAAATCGTTGATGAAGATTAAAAAGAGTAATGGAGCAAGAACCGATCCTTGGGGAACCCCGGAGATTACTCTAGTAGTTTGAGATGCATGACTGGCGATGACAGTGAATTGCAAGCGGTTGGTTAAGAAACAGTGGATCCAGGATAAGACAAGCGGGTCAAGTGACAGACCTGAGAGTTTGGAAAAGAGACGCTGGTGAGGGACGCGGTCGAATGCCTTGGCGAAATCTAAATAAATTATATCGGTTTGGAAGGCGGAGTCTTGATTTAGGTGAAGATCAGTTGTAAGTTCGAACAGCTGAGTTTCGCACGAAAAACCTACCCTGAAACCATGCTGATTGGGAAAGAAGAAACGGTTGTGGTCAAGGTGAGATGCGATGTGCGAGTATATTATATGTTCGAAAAGTTTACAAGAGATACATGTCAGTGAAATTGGTCGATAATTTGAGGGGTCGGAGCGATCTGCAGCTTTGAAAACTGGGACAACTTTGCTTAATTTCCAGTCGTCTGGAATCTGACTAGTATTAAGAGACTGGGCAAAAATGAGTTGTAAGATTTGGCTCGTGAAATATTTAGTTGCTTTAAAAATCTTAGCAGGGAGGTTGTCTGGTCCAGGGGAAGTGGATATCTTGAGATTATCTATGAGTTTTAAAATTCCCTCTGCTGTGATGGTAACAGGTGGCATAGGTGCATAGTTTAGACTTGGCACGGAAACAATGCTTGCTGTTGGCTTCTGGGTAAATACGGACGTGAAATAGGAATTCATGACGTCGGAGCGCTCGGAAATTGGAACATCGGAGCCGTCTCGTGCCTTCAGGGAAATATTGTGCGAACTGTTTTTATTGGGCGTGAGCAAGTTCCAAAACTTCTTGGGGTTTACCCGCATTATCTCAATGAGATCGTGACAGTAGAATTTTCGTTTTGAAGATCGTAATAACTGCGTGTATTCGTGCAGACTTGCAAGGTATTTGTCCCACTTCCTAGCACATCCTGATTTCTTTGCGTTACGGAATAGGCGTTTTTTCTTTCGCGACAACTTCCTCGGCGCATTTGAGTACCATGGTTTATTGGCATCCCCACAAATGCAGATGAGCGGGACGTAAGCTTCTATAAGCGATAACATTTTCTCTTTAAATAGACACCAGTTGTTATTCACGGATCTGCTATGTATGGAAATTTGAAACGTCTGAAGAAATTCTTCAAGGTGGGAGTTAATGCTTGGGAAATCGGCCTTAGAATAATCACGGATGTATTTAACAGACGGTTGGCGTATAGGAATTTCAATGGACAGGTTGAAAGTCATGATACAGTGATCACTTAGACCACTAGTACACGAAAGCGATTGAACTAATTCTGGATTGGATACAAGGACGAGGTCTAGTATGTTTGAGCCTCGAGTTGGCGCACACACTGTTTGGGTAAGGTTAAACGTAAGGACCAGATCCAAGAAATATTTTGATGGACGAGATGACGCAGTCAAGTTATCCCAATCGATGTCTGGAAAATTGAAGTCGCCACAGAGTATGAAGTTGGCATGAGAGAATCTAGACTGCAAATCTTCAAGAACAGAGTGAAGGTCGCTTATGAAAGAAGGATCCGTGTCGGGGGCTCGATAGCATGCAATTAGAATGTTGGTGCAAGAGGGAAAATTAAATTTGATGCAGAGTATTTCGCTATGGCAATTGATATCAACTGGGGTAGAAGAAAGGCTTGTTTTCACCAGAGCGAGAATGCCGCCTCCCCGACGACACTCTGTCTCGCCGGTAGGAGTGAAATGATTGGTTGTCGTGCAAAAGTTCGATATCATCTATATCGGATGTTAGCCAGGATTCAGTGAATAATGCGATGTCAGTGCTGTGGTCGTCGAGAAGCGCCTCAACCGATTCTTTTTTGGGCAGGTAACTCCGAATATTTGTCAGCAGAAGCGAAACATATTGTAGGTATCGATTGAGCGATTGCGCTGTGAAGTATTGGAATGAGGCGATTGTGGGGGTCTCGGTGTTTTCAGTAATCGCTATGGTTTTAGTTCGACAACGGAATCCGTATCTGCATTATAAGTGAAAACCTTTTTTGCCAATCAGCAGCTTGTCAAAACGAATCTTGAAAGAGGCGTTATTCCGTTGACCATAAGTGAAAAGTTTCTTTCTAGCCACGCGTACCTTGGCTGAATAATCCTCGCGGATAGAAAACGATGTATCCTTCAGCTTCGGACCAGCAAGCAATATCCCTGATTTGTCTTTGAAATGCGCTGGCTTTACAATGATTGGGCGGTTTTTGCCTACCTCGAATCGACCCAATCGATGCGCACGTTCGATCTGATGATTTTCAATTGAAATGCCAAGCTTGTCCGAGCAGAAAGAAACAACGCGTTCTTCAGATTGTGCCCAAGTTTCACCGAGATCGTCTGTGATTCCAAAGAACAATAGGTTCGAGCGGCGTAAGCGATTTTCGGCGTCATCGTACTTGGTCGTCAGCAGTTTGACGTCAGAAGAAAGTTTAGTCAAGTCCGGGGTAGCTTTAGATGCGGCATCATTTTCAGGGTTGTTTTCAACAATTTTTTCGAGTACTTCGACGCGTGATGAAGGACGACGCACAGAGTCTTCAATGGTTGTTTGTGTCGACCTGATCAAGGCGAGCTCAGAAAGTATAGTGTTCTGGCTCGATTCTATGCGTAATATGGCCTGTGAGATAGATTCGAGGGTCGGAGGGGCATCGTTTTCGGTAGGGCCTGGGTTTAGTTCGATATCTCCAGATAAAATGAGCAAAAGAGAAGCAAAATGGGCGTGAAGACAAAAGGAGGAGGCAATACATAACAATCTATGGCAAAAGACAATGGCGTCTTTGGCGTCTCTGGGGCACGACACCGCTAGCAGGAAGCGATCACTAGTGCGAAAACATGTGGCACAGGGTAGGTAACTAACCTGCAGTAGAAGGAAAGGCGTCTGCATGACCGGTTGATATGCGGTGTCGTGCCCCAAATGGCTCCAGCGGCGCAGCGGCTTTTGTAGTCGGGGAACTTCCGCGCTGGTACTGGCACCACGTTGCCAGATGAGGATCCTGCTCACCGCCGGAAGCAGCGGATGCAGGTGAAGTTCGTCGTCTGCGTGGTAGCTCGTAGACTCAACTGGCAGCCAGGCGGATTCTTCGGCGCCGCGCACAGCAGAGGGTCGCAAACGGAAAACGTTGAAAGGTGTGGAGGGGATGGTCCAGGATAAGATAGCCTGCAGTAGAAGGAAAGGCGTCTGCATGACCGGTTGATATGCGGTGTCGTGCCCCAAATGGCTCCAGCGGCGCAGCGGCTTTTGTAGTCGGGGAACTTCCGCGCTGGTACTGGCACCACGTTGCCAGATGATGATCCTGTTCACCGCCGGAAGCAGCGGATGCAGGTGAAGTTCGTCGTCTGCGTGGTAGCTCGTAGACTCAACTGGCAGCCAGGCGGATTCTTCGGCGCCGCGCACAGCAGAGGGTCGCAAACGGAAAACGTTGAAAGGTGTGGTGGGGATGGTCCAGGATAAGATAGCCTGCAGTAGAAGGAAAGGCGTCTGCATGACCGGTTGATATGCGGCGCAATGGATAATCGGCGCAATCATAATCGGCGCAATGATAATCGGTGCAATGGACGAGCCCGCACAGCCGTTGAGCTCACAGACCGTCCAGTCGTAGTCACGGGCGGCGGCGCCTGCGGAATGTTCTCAGAGCTCTCAGGCGACTCTCCAGTTGCAGCGGGTGCCGTGGGTTGCAGTGCTTCACTCGCTCCTTGGCTCTCCGAACCGTCACAATCGGCGGCTTCTTGTTGGAACGGCTCACCAGTTGTGAGCAGATGCTGTCTGTTGCGACGTAACACTCTGTTACCCTCGGTAACTACTCGATAAGACCTCGGTGCAACTGCTCCGTTAACTTGAGCTCGGCGATTCCATGTCTTTTCCTTTGCTCTCACGACATGCCAGGTTTTGAGAGGTGCTATCATCCTTCCCCGAGGGGTTGCCTAGGCTCGCTTGAAAACCAGTATGCTTGGCTGCTGCCTGAAGTCTGGGAGCAGAGTGCGAAGCCTCCTGACCTGCCACAGCTCACCAGGGGAGCAGCCATCTTCGAGCGGAGTGGATCTGTAGCTGACCAGAACTCTTTTTTTGTTTCTTCCGTTTTCTTTAGGAGTCTTTTCACAATCTGAACCTCCTTCTCGTCGAGCCCATATGATCGCGGGAACTCTGGGCTCGACGTGACGTGGTTGAAGTCGTACCTGGTTGAAAAGAGAGCAAATTCATAAGACAAAAACTGACGCCCATTGTCCGTGTGGACTCCATTGGAATGCCGCATCTTGAAAAGATGGCGCTCAACTTCTCAATTACGGCACTGAATGTTGTACGAATCAGCTTCTCCACTTCCGGGAAATTCGAATGGGGATCAAAAGCCGATAGGTACGAGCTCCTTCGCATTGAAAAATGTCGACACCTACGCGGTTCCATGCATGGGCCGCTGTAGGTATGATCATAAAGGGCTCGCTTTGCTGTTTGTACAAATATTTGCGGCCAACTGCACAGCTCTGCAACAGTTCTTTATATCTGAGTTCAGCCCCGGCCAGAACACAAGGCCCCTGGCTCTTGCTTGCCGCTTGTTCAAGTCCATGTGTCCCTCACGAATGATTTCGAGAACTTCATTTCTCATCGACTTCGGGTCTACTACTTTGCTGCCTTTAAGTACAATTGCTTTAATCAATGACAGTACGGACGCGAACGGCTTTATTACGCCCACAATGTCACTTTGGCCATTAATGTAGCGCATCACCGACTGCAAGTCCGAATCATTCGCTGCTGCGTTGGCCAGACGGGCGAGTGTTTTTGCGCTTATTAGGGTTGACATGACTGCAACCGCGCGGACTTTAACGTCTTCCGTGCCGTCCGTGTAGTCCTTAGTCTCTGGTTTTGGAGCCCTTGATCACATGTCTGCGAGAAAAAAATTTATTTCCTGGTACATACTGAAGTTCGAAATCAGGAGCCGTTAGCCTCAAGAATAAAAGTTGAAGCCTTGGTGGCATATCACCGATTCCTTTTTCTGCAACACCATTCAGTGGACGGTGGTCAGTCTCGGTAACAGTCTTACGTCCGTATACAAAGTGATGAAATTTTTCACAGCCGAACGTTATTCCCATCGCTTCGTTTTCAATCTGCGACTACCTCTGCTCTGAGCTGGTCATTACACGCGAGGCATAAG
Organism: Amblyomma americanum; assembly: GCF_052857255.1. Classification (NCBI taxonomy): domain Eukaryota; kingdom Metazoa; phylum Arthropoda; class Arachnida; order Ixodida; family Ixodidae; genus Amblyomma; species Amblyomma americanum. Next base: position 209,710,624 of record NC_135498.1, read on the forward strand.
CGACTGGCCGCCATTTTTCACCGTGGCACTGTAAGAGTGCAGCCCCCAAACCATTCTTTCATGCATCTGCCACAGTTTTAGTTTCTCTGGCTGGGTTAAAAATGGCTAGGAGAGGCACACTGCTAAGCGTGTCGCAGATCATCCTCCACTCACTAGCGTGATTTTCGGTCCACTCGAAGACCGAGTCCTTTTTTTATGAGGCTGCAAAGAAGCGTTGTACGTTCTGCGAGATTGGGTAAGTGCTTGCTAAAATAATTTGCTACTCCTAGCATTCAGGGGACCGCGGCTTTATCCGTTGGGCACGGAGTCTCCCTCGACGACTGCGTCAGCGCTGGGTTAGGCTTTATTCCATCCTGGCTAATGACGTCACCCAGTAATTTAGTTTCAGTGCCTCCAACATTGCAGTTTTCGGCATTGAAAGTTAAGCCTGCTTTTTGTGCCACTTGCAGCACTTTCCGCAGGCGCGCATCGTGCTCTTTCTTAGACGAGCCCCATACTAAAATGTCATCAATATACACTCTCACGCCTTGGCAGTGCTGAAATATTTCGCTCAGGATTTCCTCGACTACTTCTGGGGCTGATGCGATTCCGAAAGCGAGACTCAAAAACCGGTAACGCCCGAACGGAGTAACGAACGTGCATATAGTTGCTGTGGCGTCATCCAAAGGTGCCTGATGAAAACCCGCCCTTGCGTCGAGGAGCGTGAAGTACTTAGCTCCGGCCAGCTCAGCTTCTATGTCCTCGCGTCTTGGCATCTGATAACGATCTCGCTGTATGCACTCGTTGATACTTCTAGGGTCCATGCAAACGCGTATTTTCCCGTCTTTTTTCCGCACGATAACCAAAGGGCTCACTCAGTCTGTCGGTTTCTGGACCCTCTCAATGATGCCACTTCGCTCCATGAGCTCCAGCTCCTGCCTCAAATGTTCCCTCAGCGCAAAAGGCATCCGCCGAGCTGGCTGGACAACTGGCGTCGCATCCTTGCGTAGGAGCGTTTTGTACTGGCGACTTACGCGGCCGGTTCCCTGAAAAAGCTGGCGGAATTCAGTCAGAATGTCCTCACTGTTGCCGGCTGTGGTGCTTCCTTCTTTTACAGCGTCCACTGTGCGTGACACCAGACCGCGCGACTCGCATGCTAGCAGTCCCAGTATAGCTTGGTTGCCCTTTTTGACGACATAGAAGTTGATGTCCTTGCACCGGCTGTTCACGGTCATTCGTATCCTTGCCACACTGAAATGTCGAATGACACCACCACTGTATGATCGAAGAACCGCAGACCTCGGTTTCAAATCTGCTTCCGTTTTGCATTGTCGGTAAACTGAGTAGGGCAGCAAGTTGGCTTGAGATCCCGTGTCCACTTTGAAGTTAACCATCTGGTCAGGCACTTTCGCATGCACTCCCAGACCGCTCTGGCGTCGATGCTTGAGACTTACGTCGTTAATGTCAAAGCTGTCTTGCTCCTCACCAACACCTCTGATTTGCGGGCCCTTTTTGCAGCAGACTGCGAAATGGTTAACACTTCGATATATGAAACACGCTTTGCCGAACGCCGGACATCGGACGGGTGTCGTGTGTAAACGATTGCGTCTGGCGCATTTAAGATATTGCTGCTTGTCTGACGTCACTTGCTTATCGGGCTGTGCCCAGGGTTTGTTTTCCACCGCGTGGTCCGCTTTGCGAATCTGCCCAGGCCGCTTCACGACTAGCGCAACGTGCTTATCAGGCTGCGCCCAGGCCTCATTTTGTAGCAATGCTGCTTCCTCCGATTTGCAAATCTGCTCAGCCTTGGTAAGTGTCGAGTTTCTGTCTTTGAGAAGCTTTTCACGCTATCGTGGGCTACTGGTGCCAAACACTTTTGGTGGCGGAATAAAGAATCGGCTAGTCGCGAAAAATTGCAGCTCCTCGCTTGTTTTCTGGGGTCCCGCAAGAAATGCTCGAACGACTCCCCTTCGCCTTGCACTCTTGATCGGAATATGTGCCGCTGATGGACTTCATTTTGTTGTTCTTGGCAGTACTTCTTGAACTTTTTAACAAAGGTAGCATAATCTTGCTTGCTCTCACCCTCGAGAAAAAGAAAGTTGTTAAATACCTCCAATGCGTCATCTCCGGCAGTACTGAGCAGCTGTGCAGTTTTGGCGGCCGTTGTTCGGGGCTCTTTTGGAGATTCCGTTGCTGTCAGAAAAAGCTCGCATTTCTGCTGGAACAATTGCCAGTTCTTGGCGATTTTCCCAGACAAGAGTAGTGGTTTAGGAAGCTTCAGCTGTTGTTTCATCGTGTCTCGGTCGCTGCAGTCTTATCCTCAGACGGCAGGCACCGACGTGAGCTGGCCGCACTTCTGACACTATGTATCAGTCGAGGTAGCCAGCGAGCAAAAGCCGTTTATTACTGAATGTACAGTGCTTTTATAACCAAAGGTGTTGTGGCAAACAAGGCGCGTATTTAATCTAGACGAGAACTGTGACCGGCCGCACCAGGCATGGCACGTGCGTCCTTCCCGATACACTGTTCGGACGGAAACGACGTTGCGATGGATTAATGAGATTAAGCTTATTGCAGAAGTTCTTGAGTCTTTTATGAATTACTCTTTCCAGACGTTTAGAAAAATCGGCAGAATTGAAATGGTTCTATAGTTGGACATAGGGTTTTTATCGCCACTCCTACAAAACACAGTTACTCTGGAGAATTGCACTGAGTCGGGAAAGCAATCTGTTGATAACGCCATATATATATATATATATATATATATATATATATATAAGTCATTATGAGAGCAACAATATTAGGCGCATATTTAATTGGAAGAATTTGGATGCCATCAATATCGCGTGATTTTATACTGTTCAACGAGTTGAACGTAGTACACATCGCGCGTTCATCTGTCGGATCAAATTAAATGCTGCGGTTATTTCTCGGTATTTTGCAGCTCTTAGATTGGGGGGTTTTGAGAAATGCTGTCATCATCTTTAAAATATTTATTAAATGCTTCGGCAAGTTCTGTGCCATGTATTCGGCGGCCCTTAAAAACGAGATCTTTGATAACTGGCGACGATGGGGTTCGATTTAGAAACTTGTTTAGTTTTTTTCATACGTCTTCCCTGCCTTCACAGGATCAGAGCAAAAAAACTCGCTGTCCCCATTTTAATACCAAATACCATAAGCCATTTTACTCACCCTCTCCGCTACGCCCCAGAGGAGCTCAGAGGAGTATCCCCGGGCCCGCTCCCCCGACTTTGCGTCCTTATGTAGCTGTTGACCTCCCCTCATTTTCTTCCATTTTCCTCACCTACGGGCGGTAAAATTATATCATTGCCTTCGGGCCTTTTCATTTATCTTGAGATCGTTGTACGCTATTGCTGCAGGCAGAGTCTTATTATTTGTCATTCTCTTTAAGTTGCCCACCTAAAGAATGTCTTCACAGGATTCATGTTGGAACTGATGCTGCAGGAAACAACGCTCTTCATTTCTCACGAAGAAATTCAGCTTACTTCTATATTGCTTAAATACTCTGAAATCTAAAAGTGACATTTTACAAACTTTTGACAAACTTTTTATGCAATCTAGCCTTCTTTTTTATTTGTCTTATACATTAAAGGCTGATCCAGGGATTTCCGCCGTGATGATGCGGCTTTAAAAATTTTTCTGTAAATGTTCAGAGTAAATGCGCTTAAAATGGATATGAATGTTTCATACGCCTAATCTGCAGCGTGACAGTGGAGTACGCCATCCCCTCATATGGAGTAGCATGCCAGGCCGACAATCGGGTAGACCTCTCCTGTTCCATTAAAACCCCCCTCCTCCTCCATGCACTCACGACGTGCACTCACATCCCACAGTACACGGGCATCTAGAATTTCCGCTCCTTCGAAATTCGGCCGCTGCGGTGGGGATCGCACCCGCGTCTATTCGGTTAGCAGCCGAGCGCCATAACCATTGAGCCACCGCGGCGGCCACAAGATGCAAGTTCAGGCCGCCTCAGCCCCCCACTATATTTTCGATGGGGGCATCCCGTGCGTGTGCGTGTCGTTGCAATGTCCGCGTGCGGTAGAAATAGCCTTCATGGGTGCGAAAGAAACGGCGTCAAGTAATCGCGGACAGCAGCACACTGCAGAACAAACCGCTGACGACGCTCACTTATCTATGCTTGGCCGACGATAATGCGAGCCTGCGGCCTCCGGTGCGTTGTGTGCCGCCGTGAAGTGTACACGTAAATTTCGAGGGATCCTCGGTGCCATGCGAGCAGAAAGCCGACATCTTGAACATAGGCTATATTCGCTAGAAAACACGGACAACAAAAATAGAGGTGGACCGGACGAGCGCGTCCTGTCCACTTCTGTGTCTGTTGTCCGTGTGATGCCCCATTTTAAAGATGAACATCCACCAAGCAGCCCAGCTCTCCGCTTTGCTATTCCACTATACACAACACTTGAGTGAAGAATCGCCCGTGCATCGCTCATCACACCGCGCACTCTGCTGTCGATTTTAGCGTGTTTGCTCGCTAACTACGCAGTAAGTATGCAGAGAACCGTTCTGACTGACTGTGCTGTGCGCGTTGCGATTTCTATGTCAGTGAATTGCTTGCGGTGGGTTGTAAGCTGAAGCAAGTCAGGGCGGGTTCCGCCCAGGCGTGTAGCCGGCCGCCTGCCGACTTTAGCTGTCGAACACTGTTCGGCTGGTCGAGCGTTTTCTCGCGGAAAGCCCTCCCACGCGTACCGGCGCCTCATACCAAACGATAGACCGATTTCGCCAGCAGTTGAGCTGCGCCACTGCCGCCGCGATGAACTCTGGGAGTTGTGGTTCTCCGGCCGGCTGCCTGTGGCGCCCAGAATATCACCGGCGCGGTGCGTGGTGTACGGGCATGAAGTTTTCGTCGCCACACGATGTTTCTCGGCATGAATACCAGATTTGTGAGACAAGTAGTTTAACCTTAGGGGCGTCAAGTGTTTCAGCAGCTGCAAGAATCAGGGGGCCCTGGATTTTTCGTATCCTCGAAAAGAAGAAAAGGTGCCCAAAATAGATCACAGAAGCATACTCATGAGAGACAGAGAAGCTCTGTTTGGCGTATTTAGACATCGTGTCCCTGTTAATCGGTCTACACAGGCAAACGGAGAATTTTTAAGGCCCGAACCATTGAAAATCTTTTCGTGCCCCGATCAGCTTTGAGGGACCCCTGCCGACAGAATGAGGCGGTCGGATTAACTTTTGTGATGTTTTCGCAAGCCGATATTACAGCGGTTTTTTCCCGTTGTAATGTTTGGACTACGCGAAACTTTATCGTTATATTCAGGAGGCCAGAAAGCGTGTTTGCTTGACGCATGTTTTACCTCCTGATACTTCAAGCTGCCAAAATAGCGATAGCGCTTTCTGTTTCATCGAATGAGAAATAGTGACTATAGAACCGTGGAAATGAGGAATAATCTGGCTTTATTGTTGTAAATCGGTCTTTTGACAAATCCATTTCAGCAACATGCCATATTTTTTCCGGATCACTAACCCCACCTTAGGATTAAAAAAAAATAAAAAGACATCTAGTGTTTCTATCCCTTGTCGCGGTCAGGCCCTCAGTAAGAAAATAGCCGGAGCGAGCCGCACGGGAAGCTCAATGGCAGCACAGATTCTATTGTCGCATATAAAAAAGAGATCAGTGTTACAACAAAAACAATGTAGCCTAATCTGGCGCTCTAAAACCTCCCCAGTTAGCTTCTAGTTTTCTCATTTTGTACTGAACACACGCATTTTTCAATATTCCATTAGGCAAAACGACATAGACTGTTCGCAAAGCTCAGCTTTCTTGAAGTTAGGCATCCAAGCACTTAGTAATTATGTTTATGTGTTAATTTGAGCAAATAAAAGAGCCGCGTGGTCGTTTTTAGACAAGGTGCATGAGGAAGAAATAAATACAACGCTCGGTAACAGAGGATGCCCAGATAGGTACCCCGAATCTCGGTAGGGCAAAATGAAACAAGATGAAATGTGAGCACTGCCTGAGGGCTCTGAAAGGCATGCACCGCTTTGCACGGAAATGTTCTCCTGACAAAACGAGCAACACTGACGGTCGAGCACATTTTAATTGTCACCGGCAACATTTAAACACGTAGGTTCGAATAACAAGCGCAGCGTCGCCGGCGTGGCCCCTCCCCTCCATGCGGCAACGTACACGGGTAGTGAAAAAATCCCAGGCCGCTCCGAACGGCCGCGGAGCGGCTCCTCTCCACTATAGGGGCGCTGTTATCGCACGCTTGTCTAGCCGCGCTTGTGTTTACAGGGTATGCGTAGAGAGGGGGTGATGCCCCCTCTCTCTCGCTTTCCTCGATAATGAAGCAGTGAAAAAAATAGTGCAGCGTTCGCTCTTCGCTCTCCGTATTCGGCTGTGGTGCAGCGCGTCGCGGTGCAGACGACCATTCGCATAATGTGACGAACTATGCTGGCGGCCGTATTCAGTATGGTTTCGTGTGCTTCTTCCTACGTTTCGGTTTCCTGACGTACGATATAGTGCATTTACCTTCACCTAAGTTCTGCTGCGGCTCTCTGAGCAGTCAACTTTGAATTTTCACATTCAGTATTTCCAGTATTTTTGTTCAACTTTCTGGAAGCTTAGTACACTCGAACAGGGTTTGAAGACGCATTCTCTGCCTGTATTTCTGAAGAGTTTTGACTGCTTCATTATTTACAGGTTGTCATCTCGAGTATTGTGTTAATGAATAGGTTTAGCGTCTTCGCGCAGGCAAACCAGATGAAGTCGCCCGTGTGTTGGGTATTTGGCACGTTTTGTGGAAGCTCTGCTGGTATTTAATGTAATGCTACGCAGTATGCTCCAGCTATGAGGTTTACGCTTGCTGCACTTGCGTTCCTCCCTCTGCACTCACGAGGGCAAGAGGTGGAGTATTTTGCCTTGATGTCAGAATACAAGTGCCCAAACTATGAGTTCCAGGACACGCCGTCATATGGCTAGTAAAAATCGAATAGTTTAAGCGAGATGTTCTTGCACCGTTCCCTCGATGTCAGGTACCGCGCGACTCTTGGACGCACCAATGTAGTCGTCAACCCTGGATAGGCATAAAGTCGGCATCGGTATCTACCTGCCTGTAGTCGGATGTGTCTGCGGTTGGCGTTGCCCCAGGCCTGTCCACTTGGCGTTCAAGCACGTTGAGTTCGGCTTGGGAAAAGGAGCGAATCATTTCGCGCCTGGCCAGTTATGCGCATATCTACTATATACGCACGGTGTCCCTGTCAGTGAACCTGTTTTGCTTCTGCTTCCTCACGCTTGTACTGAGGAGAGCGATAAAATGGTAGGAATTTAATATAGCTAAACCGATTACGATATGCAAAAGCGGGCCTTTCCGCCCTAAACTTCTTGATTTCCTCATCGGTACACTCCAGTTGTATCTGTCTCTGATCAAGCGGCTGATCGCGCCGCTTGGTGCGGGAGCACGGTCTCCGTGACCCCGCTGAGATACCGCCAGTGTCATCTATTTAGAGATGCTGTTGCCTCCAGCGGACGTGAAAGGCGTGCCATGGACCACACAGTTTTCTTGCTCCTTTGTGTGCGCCGTTTGCCCCGGCAGACGTTTTTCCTCCCTCCTAGCTGCTTCCTCGCCTCCGCGTTAAAACGAGTGTGTCGGTTTCGGGGGCCGGCTAGTGCTCTCGCGCGCACTATCGTAATAGTGCTTTCCCTCTAAAATACATACGGTGGCAGAGCCAGCAGTCGCAGACAAGGGCATATGTTCAAGAGGATGTCCGCGCCTCCGGTGGATGCAGTCGCTTGTCAGCGAAAAGCAGGTGAATGGACAGAATCAATTTGAATGACACGGCTCCTTGCCCACCGTTTCTGCAGTATGGTATACGTGTGCCGTCTCGCACTTCAGTGCAAGTTGATTGTCTCCGCGGTTCAAGTCAGTAATTGGCCTTGCGTGCGCGGCTGCAGTGGAAGTGGTGCTCATGAATTCTGGGTAGTCAAGCTCGATCCGGAGCCATCGTCTGACGAGCTGTTGATAGCGTCAATTCATTACTTGTATCCTAAGTGTATGCAGCGTTTATTTTCATATTGTTTTCGGCACCGCGGAACCTATGACGCGCCAAACCTGACCTGCAAATAAGTGACAGTTTAGAGGGCAAAACAAGTGTATACCAGTATTTCTACTGTAACACGTCCGCAGCCACATCTGATTATCGAATAGAAGCACGAAGCAAACGAAATATGGCGATCCAGGATGTGCCACCGCCGTGGTGATCAAGTCGTTTTGTGATAACTCCCCATCACAGCTTTTGAACATTTTATTCATATATCCTGGATATCAAGGAAAACATATGAATCTTCAGCCCCACCAGCAGTTTTTCATACCTTCTAGGCCGGAAATGCGAAAATAAGGGCAAAGGCTGCGCGATAGCCGCTCATAGAAAAAGAAATCAGACACGACTGAAGCAGTCAGCTTGATTGCCGCTAATCTGTACATGAAATGTGGTCAGTGGCGAGAGAACCCGCCGTTTGCAGCCTGGATGACTTGCGTTCTTGCTGGAAGAGATGCGTACAGATTGGGATTAGGTACAGCGTGACGCGCTGCACCACAGCCGAATACGGAGTGCGAAGAGCGAACGCTGCAGGCGTACGCCGCACTATTTTTTTCACTGCTTCCTTATCGAGGAGAGCGAGAGAGAGGGGGGGGGGGGGGGGGGCATCACCCTTTGCGTATACCCTGGAAACACAAGCGCGGCGCGACAAGCGTGCGATAACAGCGCCCCGATAGCGGAGAGGAGCCGCTCCGCGGCCGTTCGGAGCGGCCTGGGATTTTTTGACTCTGTACTACGCACCCTAGAAGCGTGCACACTGAAGACGAACTACACGAGATGGGAGGTTTATCGGTGCTAGTCCGCTTTAAAACTACGCACCGCCAGACGAGAACACCGGTAAAACGGAGCACATGATATCATAAACACCAAAGCAACACCACCTAGAACTGACGGCGTGCTAACGAGGGCCGCAATCGTTCATCAGCCTCTGTAACGGAGTGGTTGTCGCCATTCCGAACCTTCCGAACGGTGTAGAAAAAGAAACCGTACGGCAATTGAGACGGAGCGAGGTCCAATTGCTGCTGCTGTTCAAAACACGCCAGTGGAACTGTGTACTTTTACCTGTTTCGCTTAGTTCTGGAACGAAGCAGCAAGTTTTGGCTTCGGTCGAGATGATATCGACAGCAGGCGCCGCAAAGGATCAGAAGACGGTGATAGAGTCGTGAGTGCGGACGCTGCGAGTGTGAGCGGTGTAGACGCTTGGCCTAGCAGCGCCAGCGGGGCCGTCTCGGATTGCGTCGCAGAATTGACCAAGGCGGGTTGTCTGGAGCCTCTCTTAGAACAGATATCGTGAGCGGCGACTTCGCGTTTGCCTCTCCTGCTTTTCGATGTGCAACGAAGAAAGGAAAGACGGATGCTTAACCGAGTTCACTGAAGTGGATATCGTAAACGACGGCTGAGCTTGCCCCTCACTCTTGCTTGCGAATGGCGCTATGGCGCCGTTGTGAGCGAATCGAGACAAGCGCTGGCTTTGCCGCCCCCTTGGCCAGCGGGAGAGAAATTTCTACCTCGACGCTGCTGCCCGGAAGGATATTCTTGAATCCCTGCCGTCTCACATCCGTCTCGCCGTCATGGTAAGTGATTCTGCGTCTTAAATGTCGTTGTACGATAAAGGCTTGAGGAGGCTTGTGTGGAGCGCTGGAGCACTGCGCTGCTGAATGAAGCAAAATATTAGCGCAGTTTTCTTAACGACGCGCTGCCAGTGTCTGGGTTGTTTTATATAACTATGCGCTCGCGATTGAGCGCCTGCATTGCCTGCGTTATAAGTTCGCCATCATGCCGCAAAGCACCGCACGAGCGCTCTGTACGAATCTGCTTGCGTCTGCACTGAACTGCACCTTGCAAGCGGATGTAGGGTTTCGGAATTTTTATTTTAGTGCTCTCCGAAGCATTTTTCTCATCTTAGTTTGGATATGCGCAACATTTTTGGCCACTGTTAATTTCATGCATGTTTGCAGAACGAGGTACGCGGCATCGCTGTTAACAAAAAAAATTAGGTTGCTTTTTCTAAAATGAGACGGTTCTCCACAAAAAAAATTAATTTTGCTTATCTTGCGTGTCGCAGCAAATGAATGTGCCCGAAGCTTCTGAAGTGCATACTTGTATTCTGCCTTCATAGATTCGGCCGCCACATTTAGAATTCCAAACTTATTACTTGTTGCTTTTAGCACAATGGTGCAATCACTTTGTCACTGGAACACGAGTGAAAGCGAGAAATAAACGGTTGTCAGATCTTGTCTTACGTACTGCGGTTCGTTGCGGCGTAACTTCGATGGGTGCACTATAAACTAGTTCTCACTATTTGTGAAAATATAGCAGCAGATTTAATTTCAAAGCATCACATACTTCATTGTCTAGTTGACTTTCAGTATTGGAGTCAGTAATTCGAACAGCCTGCATTTTTTTCATAATGATTTGTTTGGTATCAAACCTGGCTGGACATTGTTCTATACAGGTTCTAATCTATGAAGAACTCCAAGGTTGCATCAGTTTAATCTACAAGCAGTACCAAACAGTTCGGAGTTAATCCGCAAAGAAAGATGTCCCCTGCAACCCTTGTGATTGTTTTTGTGCAAATGATTGGTGGGCATAGGCAGGAACTGAAATTTTTCTACAAATATAGCAGCTCAGTATTTATATGAACTTCTGATGGCCACTTTTGGGCGCAGAATTTACTCAAATTTAAGCATTCATTTCACGAGCTTTAGCAAAGTTTGGGTTTTGTGATTATTTATTTAAGAATGGGTGCTGGCAGAAAGCACTAGTGCTTGGTTATCTTGCAAAGAGGCGGAATGCACAGTGACAGTAAGGAGCTGCTGACCCCCAAGAAATTTTGTTTAAAATTCTCGCATAGTTATTTGTGCATTAAAAAAGATAATAGTAAGAATAACAAGCCAGTGTAACTGCTGCAACTATGCACAGTTCTGTAAATAGAGTACTTTCATGACTGAGCCAGATACAGCATACTGATACGCTGCTATTTTGGGATTTGCATTGCTACTTTCTCATTTTCACGCGTGTTCACTATCACTGTTTTCAAATAACCAATAATCCAGTGTTGAGACGGATGTCGTTTTTTTAGACTAGCACGAAACTATGGAGATGCGATCACCATGATTTGCTTTTGCGACTGTGGCTTCGTCATTTTATTGACAAATGGTAATCAGGTCTGAATACGGTGCACGTATTTTTTTTTTTTTTCAGTCGGAAAAGAGTGCTTTGCTACTTCACAAGCTCTGTATAATGGCGATGCACACTTTGAACAACACCATACCACTTTTGTATTTTTAGGTCTTCATTAGACACACGCAAATATGATTCATGGGCAGCACTGATTGTTGCTTCCCGGGCTGTTATAGGTGCTCTAAATGCGATTCCCTAGAGAACATTTGCTTCTTCGATGTTCAGCAAAAAATCCTGCAGTTGCCATATGAATCAAATGTTACGGAAAAAGCAAGAGTGGAAGCTTTTTCGGCTGCAGCTGTACCTATCAATACACACTATGTATCACGCTCCCCTATGGGCAGTGGCTCACCATTGTTTCTTTTGCCTCTAGTTCGATGACAGTTAGGCTGTTTCTCCACTGGTTGCAACTAAATGAGTTTGAGCAGCTCAGTTGTCTTACTGCTAGAATATTTTTTTCAAATCTTTGGTAGGGAGGCCATTCCAGCACTTTGTTTACCTTTATGATAGTTGTGGTGGCCCACTAAATATGATCACGGCTCTAATGGATAACTTATTGTGCATTCGCGCCTCTGAAATATGGACACTTTGGTTTCCGAGCAAAATTGTCGCAAAATGATTCACTCATGATAACGAATCATGAATGAAAAAAGTTTTGATAAAAATCTTGTCACCAAGGTCTCCTCCACATAGTGATGGGCACTGAAGTGGAAGCTAGACAGTGTTGATAGCTCCAAGTACAATAGCCTGGTTGCCATTATCTTTAAAAATCGGTCATTTAGATGTCTGAACCTCGCATTTCTTTCACTTTATTCATGAAAAAATTGGGAAATTGGGTTCAGCCCAGTATTTCTATATAAAATCTCACGTTGGGGAGGGGAGGCCACCCTCATGAATTCATCCCTAGGATAGTGTAGTCATATTGTGCATGATACTGAAATGCGACAGTATTTATTTGCACTTCTAAAAGTGTCACTAATGTGAGTGATATTTCGTTTTTAATTTTGCAGGACCAAGTACTTACAGCATTCCTTCTCACATATCAAGGCACCGTTTTCCTGTTCATTGGCCAGCACCTTGTAGTGAAAATCTCATCGCTTCTGTGGGGATTCTGCTGTTTGCAGCCTTCTGGGTGTTCCGTTTGGAAAATCTAAAGAATGCACTCTGTCTGCTGACCTTTCTTGAGTGTGCTTTTAGAGACTTGGCTTAAAATAAACCACGCCTCGATGGTTTTGAGCTCATGAGTTTTTAAAAACCACTTCATCTTTTCTTCACAGCTGCCTCTTTTATTCGCCTGTACAGGATTTACATGCATAGATTTTTAGTGTTGTTTGGAACACTTTTACTGGAACGCAAATGTGCTGCTATATCTTATCAATGCTAAAATGATACAGTTGGCCAGAGTGAAGAATAAGAAAAACAATATAAGCATTAATCTGTGAGAAAACTGGGCATTTGCCAAAAAGTAAAGAGCCAAAGGGTTTGGCTTCTAAACCATGTAATAAGGCCTCTGAGCATCCCTGGACGTCCAACATTTATGGTGGTCAGGGCAAGATTTTTTGTGCCTTTAAGAGATCTGGAATGCTGGAGATGCACAACAAGGCTCAGAAGCTAATTTCTTGGGCTCTAAGCTTTGACAAATGCTGTACTTTGTTGCAAAAGGGTTGCAAGCCCCAAGGGTAGCGTTGGCCTGGCGGCCTGGGGCACAGCTGGAAACATCCGAAGGTCCCCGGCAAAGGATGAGTCGACTGGCAACAGAACAACTTGTTTATTCTGGCATCGCAAAAGAGCAGCCGGTCAGGGCGACCACGTTACTCGAAGGAAGAAATCGAAGTCTCTCTTTGGCGTCCGGGGCAGCGGCTTTTATACCCTCGGAGTCGAGGGCAAGAAGGAACGGCTCTGGATGAGGCGCCCGATACGGCGACGCTCGGACATGTTCAGACGTGACGTGCGCGTCCGCCGGGCCGGCGCCGGTCAGAACTCCTCGCCTCCCAGTTGGGGAGCTCCTCTCCCCGGCTGCCGCGCTTTGACAAGCGTGGGCACCAACGTGCACACACACACACGCACACACGACGACACGTGGCATTTAAACCTGCCTGGACGCGCTTGGCGGGAGGCGTTACGGCAGCACTGAACGGGCCCAAAATGACCGCCACTTTGAACGAAGCCCCGGCGTCCGTTGCATCCCCGCCGGCTATACCGCGCGTCGTAGGCGAAACGTAACAACTTCCATTATGTGGCAGCATGGAAAGACATGACAAAACGGGAACAGCAACATTTTGTTGACCTTAACAATCATCACCCCACTGGTTTCTTGTTCGTGCATGGCCTAATGATGGTTTTTATCTTTTTGCATCTAGCTCGTACAGGTTTCTTGGAGCAGTGTCATCATTTTTTAGTCTTCTGTTTTTTAATAGTTTTCCCGTTCTGCTGCATAACGCAGTTGCTATCTTTTATACATATCCTGCAATTAGAAAAAAAAATTAATAGTGATAATGGATTTGGTGATTAATTCAGTTTTCAAGCACAAATGAGCTTAGACACAGGTCTTCAGAAATTCAATTACTTATTTAATCACAAAGTTACTAGTCTGTAGTCTGGTCAGTTGCCATGGGAACTTTTCTGGACTTTTACTTCACTTCGTCCTAAACTGAAGGTGATAAATGCCTTTCTCCTGATCAAACAGAATGCCTGTGCCCTTATCGCTTTGACCTTTTGTCATGTGTTTTTCTTTGCTCGTAGTTCGCACAGTCACGATAATACCAGGATGATTGATTCCTTGTGTTTCATCATTATTCATTAGATGTTAGCTAGATTGAAACGCCTGTGCGCATGTGTTTCTGTAGTCTAATTTTTTCCATATAAGTTATAAGTGCTGCACTTTATTTGCGACAGGCTCCTTGAAATGGGTCGCTAACATATTTTTCGGGGCACATAAACTTTCTCTACAGCATAGGCCTTCATATATTGAGTGTAAAGTTTTGTTTTATGATGTTTTTATGTGATTGTGTGTTAAACTGAATGTATTTTATACATTTTCTAAGGTTATGTTTGTCCTTTATGTTTCTCAAGAATAAACACAAAAGTTAGAGGTTGGATACCTATGATAATTTTCTGTAGATTTAGTGGTCTGCTTTAGGATGTCTGTTTAGTATTTCTTTTACTGTAATTTGTAGATCACGATCTTGAAGTTGGCCACTTGGAATTAGCCACTGGGAATTGTCTGGTACCTAACATTTTCTTTGCTAATCTTTTCTGAGTGCACCAGTTAGCCTGAAGTGTAACAAAGAAGTTTTGAAGCCATCTTTGCATGATATTTCAAAATTTTCTATTATATCGTTCTGATTAATTTTAGATGCTGATTTCAAGTTGGTCCCTATCTCTAATACCTGTCCAAGAATTATGGTTTCAAATGTTGTTTCTTGTCCTCTATTAAAAAAATTAAATTGTAATCTACTGGTCCTCGTGACCTTTTGTTTACTTTACGCAGGCTCTTCAATTTCTTTTCAATTGAATAAGCTTGACATGTCACAGTTAAGCAGCCTTTTAATGCTGCTGGTCTTAATATTTAAGGTATGTGCGTAGGTTAGTAATTGAAATTTGTGATAATCCAGTGCAATTTGTAACAGTGGTCTCTGTAATTTAGGGTTTTCGAACATCCAATGAAATGCATATATGTCGCATGCATAATTGAAATTGTGCACAGTGTTTTGAAAACGTGCTAGTGAAAATGTTTTGTAAAGTGCTTAAAACTGCAGTCTCGAAAAAACATGTCTAACAAACTTGCACAGCTACCTTGCACTATGAAGGTAAAATCCAAGAACTATATTTTTATAGGAAAATAAAACCACGGAGCTGTGTAATCCTTACTGCGAATATTTCTGCTTTTATAGAATTTGAGGACTTATAGACTGGATGAAAATAGTACTCGAAAAATATTTTCAATGCGCAAGTGGACAACGGCATTCAGAATTTTTTTTAAAGGGTCCATTAAGGACTGCAAGAATAACGAACAGTAATGAACGGATTTTAAGCATACAATATACAAACGTATACTTTTTAAAAACTTCTAAGGGCAGATAGATAGCAAACATTATTTGTCCAATGTGGAGCTGCCCGCAAGTGGCTTCCTTGTGCACCGTTCAGGGTATTTTTATGTGCCTTTTATAGTACTTTTATGTGCCTGCGGAACAGTAAAGCATTAGACATTCACGACCTGCAGATAAGACCGGTTAAGTACGTTTTACCGATAATTAGTCCTGTACTTGCATATATCTTTAATTTAATTCTAGAGTCTGGAACCTTTCCTGAGCAAATGAAAACAGCCAGCGTATCTGTTATTTTTAAAGGTGGCGAACGTAACTTGTCCACTAACTACCGCCCGATATCTGTGCTGCCTATCTTCTCCAAGGGAATTGAAAAAATCATTTTCACTCGGATAATACAATTTTTCGATAAAGAAAACGTTATCACAGCTGCACAATACGGATTTAGGAAAGGCAGATCAACGGAATCAGCTTTGTTAGCACTTAAAGAAAATATCTTGCGGAATATTGAAAATAATTTGTTAACTGCTGCCCTTTTTATAGATTTCAGCAAGGCATTTGATTGCTTACATCATAAAGTACTCCTTAGTAAGCTGCAGTCATATGTCATTCGCGGTAATTGTTTGGCCCTGCTGGAGTCGTACCTCAGCCACAGGACTCAGTGTGTATATGTAAACGGTTATATGTCCTCCCTCCTACCAATTACTCACGGCGTTCCACAAGGTAGCATATTAGGACCGTTATTATTCAATACTTATATAAATGATCTTGTAAACATAGATGCCACAGTTCAATTTATAATATATGCTGACGACAGTACCATACTTATTCCCGAGTACAATGTGGACCGACTAATAATAAAATGCAATGAAGTCCTCCAGAAGTTATCCATATGGTCTCAGCTCAACGTAATTAAAATAAATACAATGAAAACAAAAGCAATGATATTCCGTGCCCGAAATAAACCTGTTGAAATGCATCAGTCTATTAATTTTCAGTGCCATAACATCGAAATTGTGGACGTTCATAAAATCCTCGGTGTACATTTTTCTCAGAACTTAAGCTGGGATGCACACACTCACTATCTTAGGAAAAAACTATCCTCAGTTGCAGGCATGATATCGCGTTGTCGGAGACTGCTTCCAGTAAAAGCTAAACTTCAAGTCTATAATGCTTTATTCAATTCCTATTTAAATTACTGTTCGTTGGTATGGGCCACAACAACAAAGACAAACTTAGACAAACTCCATTTGTTACAAAAGAAGGTTATCCGCTACATTGGAAATATCGATCCAACAGCCAGTACTAAAGATGCGTTTGTTTCCTTTAACATCATAAGGGTTGATAACTTATACAAATATCGATTACTCCAAACATTCTTTTTTTCCTCTACTGAAGTCAAGAACTTACTCTCATCTCTGGCATTTTTAACACTACGTAGCACAGATATACACACAAGAAGTAAAGATGTCTGGGAAATCCCCACTTCCGCACTTATTATAAACATCAATCATTAGCACATAACCTGCCATCAATGCTTAATATGTACCAAAACACAACTCGTCTGAATCCCAAGAAATTGCGCACGTACTTCATAACATTGTGAACCACATTTGATGTTATACTTAGTTTTTTTCTACTGTGCTTCCTTTGTTTACAATTTCGTACTGTTATTTATGTCAACTTGTACTATTTTTAACTATTTTTAGCTCATTTTGGCGAATATGATGCATTACATACTGTATTATGTTGCCGCAACAAGTTTTGCGTATGGTGTACATTGCTTTATATTCACATTATTTTTTTTCTCAACTTCACTGTTTCTGCCATGTAACGGTCTCCTGGGCCTCGTCAAGCTGCTCACCCAGCTTTTAGCCCAGGAGACCATTCCAGTTCTTTCTGGGAAAAATAAAGAATGATTGATTGATTATTGATTGATTATTTGTCCAATGTGGAGCTGCCCGGAAGTGGCTTCCTTGTGCACCGTTCAGGGTATTTAACTTCAGGGATTCGGTTTTTGGACCACAGTGAGGAGACGGTATACTTTTACGAGAAGAAAAAAAAGAATGTGGTGCAGGAATTTGGTACGTAGATCTGTTACGACGGTCTTGATTTCAGTTTCATTGCGTACCGTCTCCCCAACTCTGCTTTTCTTGCCCTTTGCGGACCACCCCGTCAAGATTCTTTCGGCTAACGCCGGAGCCATGGTTTGTGTATTTTTTACAGAAGTTTCGTATACACAGCGGAGTCAGATTAAAGACGATTCCTTGCCGTCGCTGGTCTCGTTTTGTTTCCGCGATGTACGGCAATACGCTGCGACGTGACTGCGACGTCGTGTGTATGCATGGCGCCACGATCGTGCAACGCAGGCATCCAGGAGGAGGTGAAGACAGGCGTCCGATGCACTTTGTATCCAGCGTTTTTGCCCTGTTCCTTACACTACTACTTCGTAACGACATGGACGGAACGTGGCTAATTGGTATATCTCAACATTGAGGTTCGATTGCTCTTTTTTCTTGATTACAAAGCACATTCGAACGTGATTATTATGATTAACGAACTAGCACCGTTCCGACTATATCGCTAGCAGTCCTAGTAGCGCTGTAAGAGGGAGCAAAATTGCAATATAGAAAAAAGGACCGCTCGCATCACCTTCTCCTCCTGGTTGCCAGCGATGCGAAATCTTGGCGCCTGCATACACAAGACGCCGCAGCCACCGCTCAGCGTATCGCCGCGGTTGAAACCTCCCATTGCTAACCGGAAGTGCTTCGTATTTTTTGGTGTAAAAATCTGCACCAAATCTGCTCCGATTGTCAACCAAAACAGCTTCGTATTTTTTGGTGTAAAAATCAACGTAAAACCTGCTCCCTTCGCCAACCGCAAGTCCTCCGTATTTTTTGGGGTGGAAATATACTCGAAATCTAACGGTGTATTTCGAACCTTGATTAGGGAGGCCGCTAGCGCTAGAGGACAAGCCAAAAACACCCATCTGAGTTGATTTGTGTTTAGAGTGTAGCCACAGCTTTGTAGTGGCTTCTCTTTTGAAGCGAAAGCTTTACTACAACAGGACCTCGTGCTTCGATTGCCGTGTGCCTAGTTTTCACCTTCAGCTGAGTAGACGTCAAACATGAAAAAGAAATTGAATCAATATCCATGACCGCGAGTTGAACTTGTGGCTGCGCGAACAGATCTCCTTTAAGGGCTGCTCAGCGCACCACACTCTCGCTCTGTGCATTGGAGAGCGTCCTCTTCATCGAGTTCCATCTGCTCCGTCCCGCGGCACTGCCTGCTCACCGTCGGCTTCTACGCAGCACAAATCCGTGCTTTCGCTCCGATTCGAATGTAGTTAACATTCTCTGTACTTTTTTCTCTTGGCTGACTACAATAAATGACATGGCGGAAATTTGCTGCGACAGTGTCTAATGCCAGTCAAGGCGGCAAATAAAGTGGGTTGTCTTGCAGACGACGCCACGAAGAACTACAACCAAGATGGCGTTTCACTGCTTCCGGTAAATGTGCGTATGCACTGTGGGTTTTGTGAAACCGGTCTGTTCTGGACAAAATAATTTTGAGCGGCAAACTATTTATGAACGCAATTTTTTCCTATTATGGAAGATATCACTACAATAATCAATATAACAGCAGATCACCCGAAGGCAGTCTTGCATTTTTTTCTATTAATGATTTTTCTACCGCGGAAAGCGCTACCAATTGGTTGCAGTTTTATAAGTTCAATTGGATCGATGGAAAAGCTTTAAAAAAGAAGATTTTTCTATATATCATACGTATCATTTTATAAGAGTATGTTACAATTTTATAATGTTAAAAATTCTTGTCCGAGAAGGTTGGGCATGCGTAATGCCTGCATGATGATGCGCGCTGTGAAATTTGCGTTCAACGAGCCTAATGAGAGGTGGTGATGCAGGCATGTGGTAGTTGTCAGAAATTTTCAAGCATAACTAAAAGCATATCCACATTTCTATTGCGCAGAAAATATGAACGACTATGCGCTCTAATCGCAGATCACACGTTGACGACGTGCACGCACGCGCGTGTTTCTGTTAGCGCTAACTAAAAACATTGCAGAGGGTTTGGAATGGCCAAACACGGAATATTGTGCAGTAGCACTAGCTAAGGCAAGCACTTAAGGTCCTTAAATCCTAAAGACACTTGACCTAAAGGCCTTTACCGTAAAGGCTTCTGATGTAAAGGCGTTTGACTTTACATCTCAGGCCACCGCGGTGGCTCATTGGTTATGGCGCTCGGCTGCTGACCCGATAGACGCGGGTTCGATCACGGCGGTCGAATATTGATGGAGACGAAATTCTAGAGGCCCGTGAACAGTGCGATGTCAGTGCACGTTAAAGAACTCCAGGTGGTCGAAATTTCTGGAGCCCTCCACTACGGCGTTCCTCGTAGCCTGAGTCGCTTTGGGACGTTAAATCCGCATAAACCAAACCTCACATCCCAATAAAAAGGTTTTTACCGAAAAGGCTTTAGACATAAAGGTGTTCACCTTGACGGTATTCACATCCCGGGCTTCCACCTAGGTGTACCCTTCACCCAGGGGTATACACCTTGCAGGTTGCCACCAATCCGGTGGGCAGGTGGGCGGCCTGCCACAAAGCAGGCTTCAGACAAGTACGTACGTCTGCCCGAAATGTCAAAGCTCTACTGTCAAAACGCTACGTTTTCCGTTTAGCATAACTGGAAAATGTGTCTGGTAGTTCTACCGCGGTAAAATAAATAAACACTTTACAATTCCGTAGCGCCGGCAGCTTGCAAAATGTAGCCAATTCGACGGCTGAAGTGTGAACGAGACCACTTCTCCGGCTGCGTAGAAAACACACGCAGCGTGAAAGCCGTTGAAAACGCGCCGTTATGAACTCGCTGCGTACAACGGCTACGCGCCGCCTCAGTTCACAAAGCGCGAGGCGAAAGATTCAGCACTCTTGTTTGCGACATACCTTACTCTTTTCCGTATGTTTTGCGCTGCTCCAATTACAGCACTCTTCGCACTGTCGCCTGTGCTCGCCGAGCTTCTCTCCTCGTAATCTGAGTGCATTTGCCCCCCTGGTGCGGCGAAGTTTCTTTCCCTCAGAAAATTCATGTATACGTCGCCCATGGCCGCTGCACGAGTGTTGAAGTGGGGCCTTATAGCTCGCTTTTGCTCATTTTTCTGGCTTATAAGAGCATTGTTTTAGGATAAAATTACATATTTGCAATCAGGCGATGCTAACTTATAAAATTAGCCTGACTTGGCATTGTCGTAAGTTTTCGCTTGACATTATCGCAAAGGTTTTGTGATTTCTTTGTTTCGGTTCTGCAGTATGATCTGTCCCCATAATCGCGAGAGCGTTCAGAGTGTTTGAGTATATGTATAAATAAAGAGAGAGAGAATGAAAAGGAAACGCAGGGAGGTTAACCAGATGTGAGTCTCCGGTTTGCTACCCTACACTGGGGATGGGGGATAGGGGTTAGAAAGATGACAGAGAGGAAAACGCAAAAAAAGGAACGTGCACACATGGAGACACACACACACGCACATGGCGTTCCAGTTAGTCTTTCACACAGGCCGGTAGATTGTAAGAAGCGCAAAAGCGCTTGCACGGCCTTCTTCTGCGACGGTAGGTCATTTCGATGTTGTAGAATTCTTTTTTCGGATAGCGGTTGGTCGTCCAGTTGGTCAAGTTCGTGGCTAAGGCATGTCCTCTGTGGACTGTACTGCGGGCAGGAGCACATTATATGGCCAATTGATTCTTCATGGCCGCAGTGGTCACAGGTTGGGGTGTCGGTCATCCCTATGCGGAATGCATAGGCTTTAGTAAAGGCAACACCCAACCAAAGTCGATATAAAAGCGTGGCGTCTCTACGGCGAAGCTGTAATGGCGCTCGAAGACTTAATGTTGGATCAAGTTAGTACAGTCGCGTATTTCTTAAATGTGGCTCATTCCATTGCGACTCGGTGCACTGCCGAGCAAGTAGGCGGAGCTTCCGTGCCGCGTCAGTTCTAGAAAGAGGAATTGGGACGTGGCGCTCCTCAGTATGGGCTGAGCGGGCAGCGTGATCCGCCCGTTCATTGCCGATAATCCCGCAGTGACTTGGAAGCCACTGGAACGTTATTTCATGGCCGGCATCACTTATATGGTGTAACCTCTCTGTAATATGGCAGATTAGTTGTTCGTGCGGTCCGCGTCGTAGAGGTGACAGTAGAGACTGCAGTGCCGCCTTCGAATCGCAGAATATTGTCCATTTGTGTGGCGGCTCATCACCAATGTGATGAAGGGCAGTTAAGAGCGCTGCGAGCTCTGCTGCCGTCGATGTTGTCGCGTGGGTCGTCTTAAATGCGATTGTTGTAGCTTTCGCTGGAATGACGATTGCCGCCGCGGAGCTGCTTGGAAGGACAGACACATCAGTGTAAATATGCGTTGAGTCACGGTAGTTCTCGTACAAATATAGTAGCGTGAGCTGTCTAAGGGCTGGTGATGACAGATCAGCTTTTTTCGAGATACCAGGTACTGCGAGGTTGATTTTTGGCTGAGAAAGGCACCATGGAGGGATCGAAGGTCTCGCAGCCGGAGTGAAACAAGCTGGCAATGATTCATCATATGCAGTTATCGTTTGGCTCAAAGATGTGTGTGGCCTGTCCGCTGGTAGAGAGGCTAAATGGTGACGAGGATTCCTGGCTAGATACTTTATATGGGTCCCGAGTACTTCAATTTCAATGTGGGTCTTGACAAGGTGGTCTCTAGCGATTGCTATCGTAGCCACTGTTGAAGCACTCTGAGGCAGGCCTAGACAGATCCGGAGCACTTGACCCTGAAGACTTTGTATTGTGCGTAGATTCGTTTTGCCTATGTTGCTTATTGCTGGCAAGCTGTATCGCAGAAATCCTAGAAAAAGCACCCTGTACAGTTGTAACACGGCACTAGGCGACATTCCCCAGGTCTTGCCAGCGAAAAACTTGAACAGGTGGCAGATGCCTGTCAGCCGTTTTTTCACGTATGATATGTGTGGGCTCCATGACAAGTCCCTGTCGATTATGACACCTAGAAACTTGTACGATCGGACCCGTCGTATTATTTGGCCATTCATCATGACACTGTAGTTTCCCATGGGTTTGCGCGTAAATGGCACTAGTGCGCATTTCTCGGAGGAAATTTCCAGGCCTCGATTACGGAGGTAGATAACAGTTTGTGTGGCGGCTCTCTGAATTCTCGCTCGCAACTGTAGGCGTGTTACTGCAGATGTCCATATGCAGATGTCATCCGCGTACATTGATAGCCTGACTGTGGTTGGCACGTGCTCAAGAAGAGCAATTAGTGTTAGATTAAATAACAAGGGGCTAAGTACACCGCCCTGAGGGACGCCGCGGTAGCTATAGTGAAGAGAACTATGGCCTTCCTCAGTGCTTACAAAGAAGGATCGCATGGATAGATAGCTCCGTATCCATTGAAACATCCGACCACCCACTACTACCTCTGCGAGAGCAGAGAGGATGGCTTCATGCGTAACGTTGTCATACGCCTCTTTAACGTCGAGGAATAAGGATGCGCAGAGACGCTTACGGCATTTCTCATGTTGAATTTAGGTCACCAGGTCGACGACGTTATCGATCGATGATCCACCGCGTCGGAAGCACGCCATGGCATCTGGGAAGGTGTTGTGGTATTTCAAGTACCACTCCAGGCGTCCTAGGACCATCCTCTCCATTACTTTGCCCACAAAGCTCGCCAAAGCGATCGGGCGATACCATGAGAGCTCCAACGGCGACTTGCCAGGCTTCAGCAGTGGAACAAGGCGACTTGTCTTCCAGGTTGTTGGTAACGTGCCATTTCTCCAAGATTCATTGTACACCTCAAGAAGAACTTCTCTCGCTCGCTCCCCCAGGTAACACAGAGCTCGGTAGGGAATTCCGTCGGGTCCTGGCGCTGATGTGCGGCTACACAAAGCTAATGCTGCCTTAAGTTCGTGGATCGAGAATGGTAGATCCAACCGGAAATCACGTGGTGGCGGGTAGCTGCTCGAAGGCGATGGAATGTTGGTAGCTGTGAGTTGGCCGGATAATCTGGCGCAGAAATCCTCTGCCACGTCAATCTCCGATCTCTTTTGAGAGAGGGCAAGCGCCTTGAATGGGAATCGCTGTACGGGAAGTGTCCGCAGCCTGCGCACCGTTCTCCATAGTTGCGATAAAGGCTTGCGTGGATCTAGCGACTCACAGAAGGCAGCCGAACGTTGCGATTCGAGCTTGTCTAACCGGCGCTGTATCTTCTTTTGCGTGCGCCTGGCGGTCCGTAGATCGTCCCTTGTTTTCGTACGTCGGTACCTTCGTTCAGCACGTCGTCGGATTGCTCGTAGTCGTTCTAGTTCCGCATCAAAATCATTAAGTTTCGAGGAGCATGTTAGAGTACACATAGTGTCTTGCACCACACTCTTGATTGCCTCTTCCAAGTCGAAAGATGAATTGGCGTCGCAGTGTTCTTCCATAATAGACTGAAATTTAGGCCAGTCCACTCTTTGGATCGTATCCTTTGTTTTGGAAGCGGTCAATACTCTGATCTTGATGTACGTGGGGATATGGTCGCTTCCGTGCGTCTCTATGTCCGCAAACCACCCTGCATGTCTGACTATGCTTCGTGAGACGAAAGCCAAGTCAAGACAGCTGCTGTACGTGGAGCCACGTAAGAACGTAGGACTTCCATCATTCAGCAGGCAAAGTTCATTACTGGAGGCGAAAGATACCAGAGCTCTGCCTCATGCGTTGATGATCCGACTTCCCCAGAGTGTATGATGGGCGTTGAAATCTCCAATGATGACCCAGGGATTGGAAGTTGAGGAAAGGACGTCTTGTAGTCTTTTGTAATAAAATCGACTTGACGGAGATAGGTAGGCGCCTACAAAAGTAAAGGCCAGATTCTTTGTCCTTACGTTTAGGCATATATATTGATTACTGTCATTAGGTGGTACAGGCTAATGAGTGTAGGTGAGGTCACGGCGAATAAACACCAAAACCTTACTGTTTTCATAAACAGCTGACGACATAAATGATCCACATCAAGAAAGCCTGATTTTGTTCGATAAGTTCGGCTCGCAAATGACGATAATGGGAACATATTGGCGTACACGAAGAGACGGAAATACGAAAGGCGCGCTTTGAGTCCGCGGGCATTCCACTGAAAAATAGCTGCTTGTCGGACCTCTTCCCTAAAAGACCAAGGCTGTGGAGCCATGATCTACTCAAGGGTTGCAAGCACCGGACTCAGAGCGTCCAGTACTTGAAGCGCACTTCTGGCAGACGGTGTGTGCATGTTGCTTAGCAGCACGCGAATGGCATTCATTAAAGGCCTAATAAGTGCTATTACTTGCTCATCTGTATTCCGCGACTCCTCGGATACAGCACTTTGCTGTACTGGGGGCGGCTTCTTCTGCGGCTCTTCTGGCGGTCGTGGTACGCGGAAGTGGCGGTCATTCCTTTGTGGAAAGAGATGTGGCAGTTTTATCCCTTCCAACATCGGTGTTCGGAGTGCTGGAAACGTCTGCTGATGATGATGCTTGACGAGGTGACTTTTCCAGAAAGCTTGATGTATTCCGCCGTGAAGACCTTCGTCGGTGACGTCGTCTTCGCCGTACTTTCACAGCGGCCTCTTTTTGGGTAGAGTTGTCTCTCACCATTTGTTTAAGAATGGTGATCTCTTTCTTGATCTGGGGACAGTCTTTGGAAGAGGCGCAGTGATCACCTTGACAGTTAGGACACTTCAACGTGGTTGCGCTGCAGTTGTCTTCTGAGTGGGGTTCGGCACATCGATGGCACACGGCCGAATTTCTGCAAACACCCTTCACATGTCCAATCTTCTGACAATTGAAGCATTGCATAGGTCTTGGAATAAATGGTCGAACCTGGTGGCGAAAGTGGCCGACCTTCACGTAGGGTGGAAGGCAGTCGCCTTTGAAGGTTATCCTCACACAACGTGAGTTGCCGAGGCGACCAACATGCACAATCACGTTGTGTTCGCTTGCTGGTTTTATGAGAATTGGTAGCTCTGCATTAGATATTTCATTGTCAATGTCATAGATGACTCCTGTTATTGTGGCACCATTCGTTGGCACGATGGATCGGACCTTGATGTTTCCCAGCTGCGTTACATGTTGTAGTATGGTCAGTGCGCTCGGGTTCAGCACATCGATTGCCAGGATGTTTCGCCTAGTGTTTATCCTAACATCCTTGATCTCATTTGGCATGGTGTTTTCTAGATACACGGAGAGTGCTTGCCTGTTGAGGACGCGCAGGTTGTCGGTAGCGTTCTGTGGCACAAACAGGATGGAGTGAGGCCATCGCTGAGGAGCTGTTTTCACAGTGTCCGAGCTGGACGCCGAAGATGAGTTGATAATTCTTCGTTTGGCATTGCGGTACTGGGCAAGTCGAAAGCTGTCTTCCGAGGACTCGTCACCTGATGCGCAGTACAGCTCTGTGTCCTCGCTACCACTCGACGTATATCCTCGCTTCCGCGAACCGATGTCCGCGGGTGAACGGGAACCGGGAGGATCCTCGGGGTGTTGTACATCCATCACCGCGATGGAGGGGGCGGTAGACCCCACAGGTGCAGTAAGAAGTCCAGGAAAACACAGAGACGGGCGAGATGTGTTCCTTAAGAGAAGCACTTCGTCTTCCTCTTCCGTATAAATAAAAAATACCGCCACTCAACCGAAGGCTGGTGTAATTAGGCCGGTGCTATGTTCTTCGTTTCGTAGATTCCGGAGCTGCGCAGCATCCTGGAAGTGGACGGCTACCTGACGGAAATAGCCACAGACGGCAACTCCATGACGCAAGCTGGCGTCGTCAATTCTCCCAATTACTTCATCGACTTCTACCTGGAAAACAGGTGCCATTTATTTTTACCCTGCTCTCTCGTTCCTAGTCTATATTAAACGAGGCTTTTTTTTTTCATCGTGTGAGAGTTACTTCAGCTTCACACAATTGACATCGTACCGTCCGCTTGGGCGGGAGACTGCACCAAAATGAAAGAAGTGTAGTAATTTTTTTTTGTTTGAAAACGTAACCACGTTTTCTGTTTTGAGATCGCGCCTACATCTACGGCCAAGGCATCTAGAGCAGAAAGGTTCACAGCCGTTATCACTGAGAAATATGACGTGCTATTTTTCTATGGTTAACGCCAGACGCATGGTCATTTGCAATTATGATACCTGCGCACATTGAAAGAATGAATGCACCTCAATATTATGTACATCAGCTCTGAGCAAAAGAGTTGTCCGTGCACTTTGTTTCAGGGATATAGACTAAAGACTAAGCAGACGGCAAGAAATTGGCAATTTTCGATCATCCGCTGCCCCCATGCTGTGAAGAGCAATGCACCGTGGGTTTATCCAAGTTCCTTCCTCTGGTACTCAGTCTGTTTGGACCAAACTTTGTACATTCTGTGCTTGAAATTGTACCGCGATTCTTTACTTCTATATTCTTTTAGCTTGAATCTGTAATATGAGGAAAGTGCTGGAAATTTCGGGCAGTAAATACAAGCTGAAGTTCATGCACCTGCTCATACAAACACTTTTTGCCAGAACTAAAGAGGACGACATCATCAGCATAAGCTGAAATCTGAATTTAATATTGTGACAAGGAGAAACCATGCATTGTTGCGCTGTTACTAATACTGAGGCTAAGTGCTTCATGATATAGGGCAAACAGCAAAGGCGGTAGTGGACTGCCTTGGCGAACAGATAATTCCAGTGATAAAGATTACCTTCGGTTAACTATTAGCATAGGAATCCTCATAGCTCGTTCTTATTCCCCTGAGCAAAATATGCCAAATATTGGCATGCTCTATTACCGCGAACTAGAAATCATGACGAACTTTATCAAATGTATTCGCGAGGTCGCTCTGAAGAAGAGTTACTTGGACGGTGTTATCTGATACTCTCTTCCACCGAACACGAAATGTGAACATGGACTTGGATGCTGCTTCCTCTGATACCGCAGACCTGATTCGGGCCTATTAAGTAAGTGACAGCGAGCTGGAGACCATTACAGAGAGCATTTGCAAAAAGTTTGTCATCTACGTTTAGTGAAATTGGACGATATCCCTCAACTGTTTTCATCTCATTTGTATATGTGCTTTTTGGAATTAATATATTGTGCATATATAGTGGGGAGCAAAAAAAATAATAAAAATCCTGAAAAACCTTCGTCAAAACAGGCGCAAGTCTGGTGGACAATGTTTTATAGCTCTCAATAGTAATGCCATTCGGCCCAGGAGATCTCTGAGCCGTCAGATCAGAAATGCCAGATTTAATTCCGAACAAACCTCGTTTTAAACGGAACGCACTATGCCGCTGCACATTGCACGTGGTCGTCTTCATCACTTCCATCTGCGGCGCGAGCAGGTAAGGTCGGCTTAACCTCGATCAGAGCCGTGTGGCAGTTACTTCAGCTTCACACAAGTGACTGTCGTACCGTCCGCTTTGGCGGGAAACTGCATCCAAATGAAATAGTGTAATTTTTTGTTTGAAAACGTAATCATATTTTCTGATTGTAATATTGTCGGCCGACGTTCCGCGACCAAAAAAAAAAAACCAAAGCTATGCCTAGAGCCAACAAGGCTGAACACATGCTTTCGCACGTGTACTGGGTTTAGCCGTTAAAACCGACCAGATTTCTGCTGGTTTTTCCCGTAATAAATAAACAATACGAAAGCATCAGGAAGAGAGCCGCATTGCAGCTTCACTTCTGAACAAGGGCGTTTCGACCGCTTCATGGCCAAACTGCGTTGAGGCAAAGGAAAACATGCAAAGAGGTGAGAAGATAAGGTTTTAATTACACTCTAGCCCCCTTATGAAGACCGCAGTTATAACGGACGCTAGCTTATTACGGACGAGGCAGTCATTTTCACATGCAACTAAGAAGCGTGGCCGCACAAAGTTGTGTCGATCGAGGTGCACAAACTCCACCCCACCTTCGAAAATCTAGCGCTTCCTCAGAGACAGTAACACAACAAAGTATCTAAGTCCCTGTAGCGCGAACCCCTCTCTTCTTTGTAAAGAACGCCGCGACTTGAGAAAATAGTAATGAATACAAGGCAAATACAACGCAAATGAAACTAATTTTTAGATTCGGCTTTCGAAGTGTTGGCCACGGACGGCGACTCTTGCGCTGCTATGAGCCCCACCAAGCCTCACGTTACAACCCTCCTGTACACGTGCATGGAGAGCAGCGACCTGCGCCATCCGTTTGCCATCCGCAAGTCTCGCAGGCCGAAGTGCTTTTCGAGCTACGTCCTCGTACACTACACCGATTTCCAACCCGCTCACAACCTCGAAATCCGCAGTCGAGAGCGAATTTCTCAATACATGTCTTACCTTCGGTTTCTCTCAACTGATTTACTCCCCTACAAGACATAATAGTAAGTCTTCCAGCTTGCTTGATCTTTTGCTCGCCACACGCACTGACAACGTTTCTGAGCTGGCATTCTTGCTAGAGCTAAGCGATCACTTCGTTATTCACACAACATATAAGTCACAATTACCATGTCCAAAAAAAAGTCAGAAACAAAATCACCCTTTACTACAGAGGGTATTATGTCGCGTTTAATTGCGAACTAACACAGTTTTGTACCCCGTTTTTTGCAAGTTTCACAGTCGTACAGTGGAAGCCAACTGGTTGTTAAAATCCAAAATGCCGCAACTCATCAAATCCCACATTCCCACCATTAGTGTAACAGAACGATCGTCTTCACCTCGTTTAAAAACTCACTAAATCTACTCAACAAAAAAAGGCTCTATCGCAGCGCGAAACAGTAAAACAAACCATGAGCACGGGAAAATACTATCGCATTGACAAAGAGTTTAAATCCCTAGCTGCTAGAACTAAACGTTCATTTTTTTTCATCTGCACTACCTCATATGTTGCGTATTAAGCGCGTCAATTTTGGAAGGTTATTAACTCATGTTCAAAAACACCTATATCATTATGCGACCAAAATAACCTTGATATTCCCAATTATCATGTTCCATTAACAATAAATCTTCTTTAAAATTTATCAGGTCTTTCATCAAGCAACCCTGCTTCATACATTGCCTGGACGCAGGGACCGTACCATCGTTCTCTACTGGACTTCATCAAATCAGCTAACCTTTTTCCATTCATTTAATCTCTACTACATCATTCATCACGCCTTCCCCCTTCATGGATGCCCTAGGGCAATAAATTTTGCTTAAAAAAAATAACACTAAATTCGTCTTTTTGTTCTGTTTTCACCACACAACCGGACGATAACCTTCCTCATTTTCCCGAATTTCAATATCCTGTTATGCCTGCAATAGCTTTCGATTCTCGTGGAATTTGCAAATTAATTGAAGGTCTGAAGTCTTCATCTTCCACCGAAATAGATGACATAAACTCGAAAGCGCTTAAAAGTACAAAAGAAACCACCAGCGTTATTTTGTCAATACAATTTTTCAACAGCCACTTTCAACTGTAGTGGTCACGCTGGATTGAAAAATGGGTAAGATCATTCCAGTCCCTAAAAAATGTTCTTCATTGACTAGTCTTGACTTCCGACCCATTTCCATACTGGCATTTGTTCTAAACTAATGGAGCACGTCATCTTTTCTCACATTATCAATTTCCTTATTTCCAATAAATTCTGTCATCCCAGCCAACACAGTTTCCTTAAAAGTTTATCTTGTGACACACAATATGCTCTTTTTATTAATGATATAAGCTGTCAATTCTGTCTGAACATAGCGGTAGACTGTGTGTCCTTAGACTTCGAAAAAGCATTTGACAAGGTCCTCCAAAACTGACTCTTCTTGAAACTTTCACGCTTAATTCTTCATCCCTTAGTTTATACTTGGTTATGTAACCTCCTAACTGGCCGTCATCAGTTTGTTTGTTTGCACAAATAACCACTCTTCTTCTTGTTCCCCCCCCCCCCTCCCCCTAGCCGCCGCAGTGGCTAAGTCGTTATGGCGCTAGGCTACAGGCCCGAAAGATGCGGGTTCGATCCCGGCCGCGGATGTCGAATTTCAATGGAGACGAAATTTCTAGAGGCCCGTGTACTGTGCAATGTCAGTGCACGTTAAAGAACCCCAAGTGGTCGACATTTCCGGTGCCTTTCTCTACGGCGTCCCTTATAGCCTTAGTCGCTTTGGGACGTAAAAATCTGATAAACTATCAACTAAACCCATTTCCCCAGTGACCTCCGGTGTGCCACATGGTTCCGTTCTTGGTCCCCTCCTTTTCATAATATATATTAACGACCTTCCTGATGGTATTTCTTCTAGCGTACGACTCTATGGTGACGATTGTATTATTTACAGGCCCATTAGAAATAACTCGGACGTCCTTGCTTTCCAACGTCTCTTAATCTCTGTGAAGAAGTGGTGTGAAGCTTGGCTAATGTCACTTAACATTACAAAAACCATCTCTTTCCACCTTAGTCACAGCTGTGTAACCCCTAACTGTACTGTTGGTAACTCCGTAAAATCACCTGTGTCGTCGTGCAAATACCTTGGAGTTATTTTTACACACAACCTTTCGGGTCCTCTCAGATTAAAAGAATTACTAACGATGTTAACCGCACCCTTGGCTTTCTACGCAGAAACTTGAAATCCACCTCCGCATCTGTAAAGATTATTGCTTATGAGTCTCTTGTTAGACATAAACTGGAATATGCATGCACAGTTTAGGAGTGTCATCAAATTAATCCTTCTAACAGCGTTGAGTCAGTCCAGGACCGCGCTGCTCGTTTTATCTACAATGGCTATTCATATTACGCCAGTGTCACATCGCTCAACCTAATGCAGATCTTCCGAACCTTGAAACCAGGCGCAAACTTGACAGGCTTAGTCTCTATCATACGATTTTTCATTTTCCACTTTATTGTACCATCGTTTCACCTGCACGTCGCCATTCTTCCCGTGCAAACCACTCAACATCTCTATACCCAGCGCATGAGCGCACATCGTTGCATCTTCATTCTTTCTTCATACAAACAGAGAAGGACTGGAATGACCTGCCCGAAGAACCTGTGCGCCACTCCAATGCTGCCAATTTCAGGACTGCTACTGAACACGTCATTATTCACTGAACATGCCCACCCGTCATGTAAAACCTTACTTAGGAGCTTTTGAGGAATAATAAATAAATCGCTAAATGGCTGGAGGACATACGATATTTGTTTATTATACGAGTGTGCCACTAGACATTATATTAGGAGGAGGGTATTGGAATGATGCGCACCTGTTCGCCGAATGGTTTTGCTCATTTCAAGCACTATATCCCCGAAAACAAAATAAGGAAGTTCCTGCTCACGCGCGGCAACTGCGCGTATAGTACCATGCGCGTTCTTCCCTGACTGCAGTAGCCATCGAATGCTACGCGAAATAAAAGCCGCTCGACAGGGGCTTCGTTCACGCGCTCTAAGTGCCCCGTTGGCGGCGCGTCATGCTGGTTGGGACGAGATGCCGACGTCCCGGTTAGGATATCTTTGTTTCCCGCCGTGAAAAATGATTAAAGCCACATGGATGGGCCTGACTACTGTGGAGTGCAGCACC
Organism: Amblyomma americanum; assembly: GCF_052857255.1. Lineage (NCBI taxonomy): Eukaryota > Metazoa > Arthropoda > Arachnida > Ixodida > Ixodidae > Amblyomma > Amblyomma americanum. The sequence continues at coordinate 209,742,483 of NC_135498.1, forward strand.
AAAAGGTTCAATGAGGTAGGATTTATGCGCCCAACGGCTCTGAACACACACGAGTTGAGGCTGACTTGGATTACGGCAGTTTGTCGTTTATGAGAAACTGGCTGAATATTAAGTAGTGTAGGATGACCTGATTTGCCCGCGTGAAGACACCCACATAGCGGCGTCATGCAGCGACGAAGCTCCAGTACGCGTAGTATAAACACTCGCAAAATGCCAAGAGTATTATGAATGTGTTGACGAGGCAGCCAGCGTAGCAACGGCTGCCGTTAACACTTCCACAGTGATTAGTTATAGCACATCTCTAAAGCACCTTGTTATCAACATCTCGGCGAGGAGCACATGGCCGTGCTGGCGACTTTGGAAATCGCCCTGATAAGCTCTGCTCTTGTGTAAGCACGGGCTATTGTGTGCGCTCGCTGGTTGCCGCTGAGGAACTCGCGACCAGGCGTCCAAACAAGAACATCCAGTTATTGGTAGCTAAGATTCGAGGGTCGTTCTTAGGGCTCCACCGAAGGCGCCCCATCGTCCGAGACGGCATAACGGACGAGATCAGGCAACCCTTGACTTGAGAGGAGGTAAACTTAAGCTTTACACAAGAATTTACATAGTTACAAAAGACTGAGCAGCGAGCACAATTACATGGCACTGGCTAAGGGAACATTATCCCTCCTTGGCATCGCCGAAGATGCAATGGATCCAAGTCTAGCTGAGAACAATCATCCTAGCCCACATTTTGAATCACCCAATCACAACTAACTTAACATATGACTGGTTTACAAACTGCATGGCACACCTTCCAATTTCCGCAAGGTTCAGAACCCTCTCCTAAAATACACTGTGCAAAAAGAACATCAACATTGCTTTTAAAAAATTGGCATTCCGAGAAGGGGCGCCAAAATAATTGACCCCCTTGGTTTCGTGCCACGCCCAATACTTCCACAGTATTGCACGAACTCTTTCCCCTGCGAAATTAAAACACATGAAAAGGCATCAAGAACACTCCAACGTGGCGCCGGCTTTCTGAAGACTCGTGACCCTGGCGGCCCGCACCAGTAGGGCAAGTGTCAGCCTCAAACGAGCCGCTACCGCCGCGAGTAACGCGCAGAAGCGCTAAACCGTGTTTCTATACTACTCGTCTTCACGACGACTCTTGATAGGCGTCCCCCGAAATGCGGCCAGTGGCACAAACCCTGCCGTTGCTGTTCTGGAACGCGCACCGGCATCCCTGTTGTCCGGCTGTGTTTCGTTACGCTAGACCGTTTCCCGAGAGCCGTTGACACACAATGTCCTCGGGCGTTGGAGCCGTCACAGAGCCTGATCGACGCTTCCTTGCTGACCGTACGTCACGCCTAATGGCTCGCAGTCAAGAGGAAGTCCCTGGACCCGTATCTTCCAGCGGTGTTGACCCTTAAAAGGCTCTGCCGACTTTCCAACCTAGACCGTCTTTGTCAGGACGAGGGGGCGGTCGGCGTATGGCGGCTTCGACGGGGTGACTGCTCCCATCGCTCTTGGCGCCTCTGGCGCGAAGCAACTCCGTGGAGGGCAATTAGCAAACCGTGCGACCCTACCCGTTTTCGCGCGCGAAGCCTCATCGTTCCCGCTAACGGGGCCTGGGGGGCTCCCAGGAAACACACCCCCATCCTTTCTTTTAACTCTGTCGCTGCCTGTGCTGGTCAACGTCTTCCTGCCTCGCCTTGGCGCTTCTTGCCGACACACCCGACGGGGGTTAAAGAGGAGATCGCCGCTTAGGGGGGCCGAGACAGCAACAAAGAGTCGACAGTTGACAGCTGTGCGGTGCGAAGCCTTGTTTCGGTGCTCTTCGGATTACGCGTGGTGACCGGAACCTGACGGACGGACGACTGCGAGAGCGCCGTGACTACGACAAACCGATGATTTCTTTCCTTTAATATTTTGAGAGCTTAGATTTAGGTTAGTTTCAGATCTATGCTTGTTAGGTGAAGTGCTCGCGAAAGAGCAGTTCAGTTAAATAACGACCGGGCCTTTTTCCGGCCGGCAGCTTTAGATTTGCAGGACTCATTTGTAAGTTAACTGATTTAGACAGGTAGTTAGTATTCCTTTCTAGGTGATTGGCTTTTGCGGTAGGCAGTATTTTATTTGAGCACATGGTTGCAAATGTTTTTTTTTCTTTTCTAGCATTTTGTGGTAGTAATAATAGAGTGCTGCTAAGATGATCAAGCAACTAAAGGTTAATTGCAAGGAGTGTGAAGCGTCGGTGAATTTTGAAGAAACGCGGTTCGAATCTGTAGATGAGGCCGAAGGCGCGGATTTTATGGGCAAATCCTGCGTATTAAGTGCACGCCTGGACAGGGCTGACGAAGCGAACACCAGCCTAGCGCTACGTATGGATGCCCTAGAAAAAAAGCTGCAGGTAGAGAGGGCAGAGAAGCGGAAACTTCAAGACCAGCTTAGGCAAGTGTTAGAGGCAAAAATGGCTGACACCGCCAAGCGAAGCCACATTGGCGGACATTCCAGCGCCAGCCACGTGGATGGGGCCTGCGCTGGCATGGACAGCGATAAGGAATTAGGTCAGGCAGGTTCAGACAGGAACAGCTACGCACGCGTGGCAGCTAGGAAGTCTGGAGGAGATCGAGAGAAGGGGAACAAGCTAACTTCCAGGAATGAGGTCGCAGTCATGGATAAGAGGCGGCATAATAATCCGGAAGTTAGGATGGAGGAAGGGAATAGCCAAGTGCTTATCGGTGGTGAATCAAATATGAGTAGGTTCAAAAGAACTATAACGGAGCATGTAAAGGGTGATAAGCGGGTAGCAGTCGAGGCATTCCCAGGCAGGAAAATGGACGCAGTACTGAGAGAGGTAAAAAACGAACTTTCTAAGAATGTTGCAGAGCGCAATTTGGTAGTGACAGCGGCGGGGCTAAATGATGTCTTGAATGGTGAAGCCGCAAAAGTAGTGGAAAGATTAGCGGAGGGTGTTGACGATTTAAGGGCGATAGCACAGCAAGTCCAGATCGTGGTGTGCACAGTGCCGGAAGTGCAAGGACGGAACGGAGAAATTGTCAAGGACGTTGTGGCTGTTAATAGGGAGATAAGGAAGTTAAGTCAGGAGAAAGGCTTGGAAGTGGCAGACATAAACAGGGATGTGCACAGAGCAGGCTTTGGCGGAGGCTTTACACGAGATGGCATCCACTTTAATGGAAGGCTAGGAGCCGAGATCGGGTGGCGCCTGGCAGGCCGGGCAGTAGCTTGTTTAGGATGTCCACTGCGGCTCAGGGCATAGGGGTAGGTCATAGGGGCATAGGGGTAGGGTAGGGGTAGGCGACGATATTATATTGTTAGCGGATAGCCAGGAAGATTTGCAAACTTTGGTGAATTGCTGTGGAGACGAAGGAGACAGCCTAGGTTTCAGGTTTAGCGCAACTTTGTCAAGTGTGATGGGTTTTAACGGTAAAACTGATCAGGAGCTTACAATACAAGGCCATGAAATACCCCGAGTGGTCGTAAAGAAATATCTCGGGGTATGGTTAAACGAAGGGCATATGTACACGAAATATCACGAACAGTCTCTCATCGCAAAAGGGCGAAGAGATGCCGGGATAATGAAACATAGGGCATTGGGGGGGTACAACAGGTATGAAGTCCTGAGAGGTATTTGGAAAGGAATAATGGTGCCGGGGCTTACTTTCGGGAATGCGGTTCTATGCTTAAGGGCTGAAGTTCAGTCGCGATTAGAAGTAAATCAGAGAACTGTCGGAAGATTAGCACTAGGTGCCCACGGGAAAACCACAAATGAGGCAGTACAAGGGAATATGGGCTGGGCAACGTTCGAAGCACGGGAAGCTCAGAGTAAAGTACTATACTAAGAACGCCTGAAGAAATTGGACGATAACAGGTGGGCAGCTAAGGTATTTAAATACCTGTACAGAAAGAACTTTGACACACAGTGGCGGAAACGAACTAGAAAGCTGGCCAGTGAGTTTGTCAGAGACGAGGAAGGAGAAAGAAAGAGCATTAAACGACAGGTTAAAAACGTCGAAGGTAAAAATTGGAGAGATTCAATGAAAAATAAGCACAGTGTAGAACTATATCGATGCTGGAAAAGGCAGATTAGGAAGGAAACGTTTTATGATAACTCAAGAGGCAGTGCCCTCCTTTTTAAAGCTAGGTCAGGGTGTCTTAGAACGCGCAGCTACAAAAAGAAATTTAACGAAGAAGACACATGTGCGGTGTGTGGTAAATCTGTAGAAACAATAGAACACCTCATTCTAAAATGTGATGGTATCCATCCGGATGTCGATGCAGGCACAGTAACTCTTCCTGAGGCCTTAGGGTTTAGAGATAACAATAGTCGTGTAAATAAATCTGCGGTGGAAATTAGCAAAAAGCGATTGGAGGATTGGTGGCTCAAAAGCAGAGAGGTGACATAAGTTCTAAGTGTAGGAAGGCTTATCTTACAGAAAATGGAAAATTTTATTAACTACTTACAGCAGAGTTAAACAAAAATAAAGGAAAAAAACTGAGCATGGTGGCAACTACCACTTACCCGTTTCAAAGGGGACGCTCCTACCTTCCATCCATCCATCCATCAGACGGATGGTCCTCACAACGACCGGGCATCCGCCGATCTCTTACATTGGTGCTCTGTTTTGAAGCAAGCGGTGTGCGTGGGCTGATATTCTTCCCATGATTCAGCTGCAGCAGGGCGCTTGGGAGTAGGCGAGGATGTAAGTTTATACAATAATATTATTACTGCGTGGTAGTAACAGCGTTGAGCTCGAGTAGAAGTCAAAATGCAGTAAATAAGATATACTAAAACTTAATGCAAAAGCAAACGGATGATGCGAAAATACACAAGGCTTTCGCAATGCAAGGCGCTCAATATATGGGTAAATATTTCTACATTCATCATGTCTGCAACACACTTCGGCAATTTATTCCACTCCGCAAATATTTAATGACGAAATGTGTTTTAGAATGCGTTGGCGTATGCTTGAAACTCTTGTAGGATTTTGTCTTTGCTATGACGCGCACTTGGGCGTAAAAGTAGACTAGCATAATATGACTTTTTGTAGTAATTAGATTGTTATATATTAAGTAAAACAATTTCAGCCCTCTCTTCTGTGATTTTTGTTTTCTTTTACGCATTTCCTTTCCTTTGAATGGCGTTCAGTTCACTGCTGTAGAGTTTTGTTTCATGAGGATAACGGTCAGTTATCTCATTTACCTCCTCTTTTTTGTCTTTATTACAACCTTTTTATTTTTCACTTTTTTACTGTGCTCTTTGCCATATAATCGTCTCCTGGACTTCATGAAGCTTGCCTGTAGCTTCTAGGCCAAAAGGCCATCCAGTTATGTTTAGGAAATAAAGATAGATTGTTTTGTATTTTATTGTATGCCATGTGGTCTTTATAATAATAATTGCGAGTGTGAAAATAGAAGAAGTTTTTTTTTGTCTGCGTGGGCAAGAGGAACCGCTGATGGGAGTGTTCACGTTGTTTCCTTACACATTTAAGCTGACAGCTTCGGTGTCCTCAAATTTGTTTCCTCACTTATCCCCAATAGAGCAACCCATTAATATTGCTATAGCCCTCGTTCGTCGAATTGCCGTACATGTCGCTTTTGCATTTCTGGGTGAAAGTAAAGCTGGGCAATTTGGCGGCAGTCGTTCACAGACATTGTGTGTTCTGCGTGATCTCTTTTATCGTTTTGTTAGAGCGAAAGCTGTAATCCGGACGTTCCGAGCCTAGCAAAATCTTCTCTTGCGTGTCTGTGCCTAGCGCGAGCGCTCCTCGTGGCCGTCTTCTACGTACCACTGCCTAGAACGAGCGCTCCGTCCGGCGGCAGTGCCCGCTCACCGTCGCCTTCTACACAGCGCTAATCCGGAGGTTTTCACCCGAAAGAAATCGTCTTTTGCGGTCCGCTAAGGAAAGACAGAAAATTGAATCAGTCATCATGAGTGTGCCTCTGATCAGTCACTCATGCAAAGAAAAGCCCATTCTTTCGCATTAAATTGAATAATATGGGATCTGTGTGACTTTCTGCCTTTGTACTTCCGCCTTTTGTTCTTTACAATATGCTATAAAAACATTCATCACCACTTTTTAGTCCTCCGCACTTTATTCTCGGCGACAACTGCAATATTGTTTGTGATGTCTTACGATCAGGCGGGTGATTATGTGGAGTTCGGGGCTTTTCACACAGGTTACGCGTAATGTACAGACGGTCCATCTTCAAAAAGAGATGGCCGTCAGCGACTGTTATTTCATACCAGACGACTGGGTGTCCGTACTAATATCGCCGCACCAAACCTTCTTGTCCCTCTTCTGGTCTGCTTGCCGTCAGCAGTACGTGATAAATACTGGCGGAAGTGGGTTCCCGTGCCACATGTATATATAACAGCATTCTCTGAGAAATACTATTGCTAGGGGCAGAAAAAGTTGCAAGCGTATAGACCGTACTCGCAGGCAACGCCCTCTTTTCATCGCCCTTTTGTCGTCGATGATGCGAGCATAGAATACAGAGGCAAGGCACACCGCTTATCCGGCTATCCGTGTCCCCCAGGTCCATCGAGCAGTCGTACTCGCAGCTTCCCAAGTTCATGTGCTACACGCTCAGCTGGAGGAAGCACAAGGGGATGGAGTACGTGCACCAGAACCCGCTTTACTTCGGTGAGTATGAAAGCCCTCCTCATACGTCTTGCTCTGCATTGTAAGAGGCAGAAATACGACTACATTTCACTGGAATATGGAGGGGAACACAGCAGGCACCTGGTCGCCTATGGTTGCTTTTCCTTCTACTTTCTAATCAATTTAGGGCATAAAATACTTACTCGTCATATTTCCACTTGATTAACATCACTTTTTCTAAATAAAAAACATTCCCCTATGCTTTCCCTGGTTTCCGCGACTGCTGGCTTCCTTTACACACACATTTCCTAACCAGCCCACTTTTACATCACGAATCACACTTGTCTTTTACGGCGTTTTGCAAAAAACGCACCGCTATGTAACGTAGGTCCCATGCCGAAACATAGATTACTAAAGTTCGAAATTTCCAGAGCCCTTCACTACGGCGTCCCTCATAGCCTGAGTCGCTTTGGAACGTTTAACCCCCATAAACAATAGCCATAACCATTACTTAAAGGTTGTTCTCACCAGCCTCACCATGTTGGTTGATTTGGTTAGATCAGCTGCATGCTCCGAGTATGCAAATAATTCCCGTCTTTCGGTGTACCGAACGAGATAATTTGCAATTGTGACCTACACACACTGTAAGTTCCAAACTATTCTATAAACATTTCTGCGGATTGTGGAGTTGGATTGTGTGGCGAGGCAGACATTATGCACATGATAAAGTTGGATGAAAAGAACACAACCTTTTTTGTTCATCAGTTGCAGCACCAAATTTTGAATCTATTAACTGTACGTGAGGATTCATCCTCACGTCATGGCTCTTTGTTACCAAGAAAAAAGTGATTGTAGACGTCCCAGCTTGGAATTTGCAGGCATTACTTATTATAATAGTCTTTCTGCAACTGCAACAGCAATACCCACTCTTCACTTTTGTTAAAAGGAACATGAAACAGTTGCAATGTAACGAAATGTAGTGCCTTAAATTTGCTGTAAAGCAGCAACGTGCTTTTCATAACATAAACTTCAGCTATTCTTATGACCGCACCTATGGAATGCTTGATGAAATGCATGGATATAAATTTCGTTTGAACAATAGTCTCTTTTGTTTTCATTAGGATTTGTTTGCAGAAAGGATTGCGTTTTCCATGAAACTGCCGCCTTTGAATATATTTTCGTAACTGTGAGTTTTTAGGAACCATTTAACAATTTTCTTTTGTCCGAAAAGCACCGTATTTTATTATGTAAAGTATTGCTTGTGACAGTTAAACTTTCAAACTTTTCTCTATATCTTAATTTGCTTTAAGGCGCAAGATCGTAATTTGAAATTGAAAGCCGGTGAAATTGCAGGTGAGCTCAATTTTAAAAAGCCGGATTCATCATTGTCGCTCGAGATATCTAACTTGAGCATGGTGTCGAAACAGCGATAGGTATCCTGTCCCATGCTGCACATTGATAATTTGGCGCCACTTGAACAGTTATTTCGGTAAATACTCATGCACTCCATGTGTTTTATGACGTACGAGGCTCTAGAGTTTACGAGGTTACGACACGTGCAGAGCCGTGTTTTATGAACACACGACACGGGAAAGGCACATTAGGGGTGCTGGGAGACATCTTTACCGCTTCCACTATCACGCCACAATGCCGATTCCGAAATTTTATAAAGTGAATAAGGAAAAGTTGCGCAAGTTGGCTGACATGCAAGGCTGAAAAAAGCACAACATATTAGCAGGATAAATAAAGAGCTCACAGAAGACGAGGAAAAAAATGGCTGTGCTTTAGCTTTGGTTAAACCTAGAGTGACGAGATAGCTGCAACTGGCCGAGTGGAACCCGCTCAGTCGAATTGCAGTCACTCTTTCGCCGCTGCATTTCGTTCGGCGTTCGTTCTTCATCTTCGTCCCTGTATGCGGATTCACTCTTTCCCCCCTGCCCCTCTCCACTCCCCCCACTCGGTTTCGTCGGCGGCAGCTGCTCCGCACCACGTGACCAGCCACGGCACCGCCACGGCGGCCACGGCTTGGCCACGCTGAAGGCTCGAAATCCTAGCTTAATGTAGCTATAGGTACAAAAACGAGAACGGTGCTGCACTTCCAACTGATTTTTATTTGAAGAGCTCGACGTTTAAATACATTCGGTTCTCGTGACAAAAATAATCACTTTCCTCCGAAAAAGCCAGATAGATAGATAGATAGATAGATAGATAGATAGATAGATAGATAGATAGATAGATAGATAGATAGATAGATAGATAGATAGATAGATAGATAGATAGATATATATATAGATAGATAGATAGATAGATAGATAGATAGATAGATAGATAGATAGATAGATAGATAGATAGATAGATAGATAGATAGATAGATAGATAGATAGATAGATAGACAGACAGACAGACAGACAGACAGACAGACAGACAGACAGACAGACAGACAGACAGACAGACAGACAGACAGACAGACAGACAGACAGACAGACAGACAGATAGATAGATAGATAGATAGATAGATAGATAGATAGATAGATAGATAGATAGATAGATAGATAGATAGATAGATAGATAGATAGATAGATAGATAGATAGATAGATAGATAGATAGATAGATAGATAGATAGATAGATAGATAGATAGATAGATAGATAGATAGATAGATAGATAGATAGATAGATAGATAGATAGATAGATAGATAGATAGATAGATAGATAGATAGATAGATAGATAGATAGATAGATAGATAGATAGATAGATAGATAGATAGATAGATAGATAGATAGATAGATAGATAGATAGATAGATAGATAGATAGATAGATAGATAGATAGATAGATAGATAGATAGATAGTTAGATAGATAGATAGATAGATAGATAGATAGATAGATAGATAGATAGATAGATAGATAGATAGATAGATAGATAGATAGATAGATAGATAGATAGATAGATAGATAGATAGATAGATAGATAGATAGATAGATAGATAGATAGATAGATAGATAGATAGATAGATAGATAGATAGATAGATAGATAGATAGATAGATAGATAGATAGATAGATAGATAGATAGATAGATAGATAGATAGATAACCGCAAGTTCAGCAGCAGTGGGCGTTGTGAAATATGACCCAGAATGAATTTGAAAGTTATCTGCCAATCGATCGGGTATCACCACAGCTGCTTTCGAAGCCATTGGTGGCACAGATCCATCAGTAAGCAAGCGTAAATACACACGGAATGGTTCATTGGATAAATATATCGACATCGTGCAGGCACGTGCTTCCTCAATCATGACTTTGTTAGAGGTGCACCGCGGTAATCCAAGGAATGCATTGTGAGCTTCCGCTTGAATGCTCTCAAAGAACCGCAAGCAAGAAATGTCCACATTGAAGAGAACGGGGAGGCTGTATCGGATGTTTGCTAGGCACAGAGTCCGGTATAATCTTAGTAAACAGCTTTCCATTGGACTCCACTGCATGCCTGCTGTAAAGTGAAGAACATGGAAAAAGCCATTTTATACTCAAGCAATGAAGTAAGGGCGCGCTGACGCAATAGGCACCAGCTTTCTTAATAAGAAACCGTCGATGATTTCACGCTGAAGCTTTCTCTTGGCGTAACCAAGAACCTGCGCCTTGTTGAACATTGGTCTATATTTCCAAGTCCGACAATGTACATGCAGATGGCCGCTGATACTATCCTTTACAAGACTGAAGTGCTAGCGCTATCTCATTAAAACAACGCCCTGTTTGGCCAATGTATACTCTTTTACAAGATGAATACTGTAAATGACCTTTGTAGCACATTTTTTGAACTTTGTGACGTGTTAATCTTACACGAATCCTTCTTTCTTGTTATCAATGGCCAAATTTTTGCCAGCGTGAATGCTGCAGAAAAAACAACGTTTTCGCTGTATCGGCCGGCATTTTTCTTCAGTTTGCAGCATATCCTATGTAGATACGGAATTAGCTGAGTGTTTTGCTGTTTGATTTTTTATCCGCCGATTTTTTATGCCTGTTTCTTTTTTACATTAAGCTCTCACAAAACAGCTGAAATATAGTCATAAGGGAGACCAAACATGTGCAGGCGCTCGACTTGTTGATTGAAACTATCGGTCATGGGATGTGGGCAAATATTTTCCAAGGTGGCGTTGATGCAGTTCATGACAATCCCGCGTTTTATGACTTTACAATGAGCGCTATTGAAAGGGCGAAGGGTCTTTTGTGATCTAGGGTTACACATCCCGAACATGTGGTTGGTTATGAAAGTAATTCTGTGCTCTAAAAACTATATGCTGTTTCTCAGGGAAGTTCGTACGTGAACTTTAAGCCTCCTGCTGCGGCTTTGAAAGCATATTGATAATCTCCGCAACTGCGTCGTCAAGGGATGAGATATGCGAATTATCAAGAATCATTAAGTAATCATCGACATATTTAAAAATTCTTTTAACATGAAGGCACTTTAGTGAATTCTTAATGCGCTTATCATTTACTAATATCCGAAGTATCTTATCCAAGAGCGCTCATGCCTCATCTTTTCTCGAAGACAGTGACTCTGATAATATAGCTTTAACCGATACATTGCTACATCCCGATATCAAAGACAGCGAAGTTCTTTCTGGCTCCAACTCATATAATATATAGGCGTGATCGCATTCATAAGCGAGGCGGGGGCGTACTCTTAGGCATAAAAAAATCGCTCGCATCATTTGCTATCAATACCCATTCCGATCTTCAGATCATTTGGGCAGCTTGCATTATTTCCTCCATCAAACTTTTGATAGGCAACTGTTACCGCGCACCGAACTCCGATGACTCATTTTCAGATAAACTAGGTGTAAGTTTACGAGGGCATTTGAGCTGTTCCAGGCTGATGTTACTTATCTACTCGGGGACTTCAATTTTCCACAGATCGACTAGACAAAGCTCTCATCCCCTTGTACTGCTTCAACAAGCTTCAAAAATATGACTTTAGATTTCAGCCTATTTCAAAAGGTTACCCAACCCACCCGTGGTCCCCATGGATTAGACCTCATCTTTACATCAGCCCCTTACACAGTGTGTGACATAAATTACTTAGACGGTTTGAGCGACCACAATTTACTTCAACTGACAATTAACATTCCACTTCCGTTCACTGGCATCACGAAAAAAAAGATTCGCGACTATAACAGAGGAGATTACAGTCGAATAAATGATGAACTTCAAGTGTTTTCTGATTATATCCTGAAGCCTTCTATTCAAGACAGGTCAGTAGAAGATAACTGGATTCTTTTTAGAGACAAGCTCGCAGAACTTGTAAGCAAACATTCCACTTATGACGCTATCAAATGGCCAATCTAATCCCTGGTTTACACGAAAGCATCAACGCATGAGAAATAAGAAAAAACGATTGTATAGAAATTCAAAGCACGAATGTACGCCATCCACGTGGGTTAAATCTAAAACCTATCTAATCCTATATTGTTTAGCCCTCTGTGATGTAAAAAATATATATTTTTCAAAAGACCTTCTTGCGCTACTTAAGGATAATCCAAGCCAGTTCTGGAAAACAATAAGTCAGAATAGGGTCAGTAATGATATCTCAGTACATGACGTTAACAACACCCCCTACTCCAATGTGCATGGGAGAGCGGCTACCATGCGGTCGCTAAGTTCTCCATTCTGTTTTCTTGTGCAGCTTGCTGTCTACGGCTTCCCGTTCTCACCGACTGACACGTGTTATGCATCGATATCTGCTTGGGAATTTGGCCTGGATCTGCGACTACCAACAGCTGACAACGGGCCTTATCTGAGCACAGTAGACGTCATCACCTTCACGTCCGAGTCTCGTGGAACATCGACGCATCCGTCAGCGGCAGCACTGCGCCGCCCCTATTTAGGCAACTGGCATCTACGAGGCGCTTCCAGTGGACATGGGAGAGCGGCTACCATGCGGTCGCTAAGTTCTCCATTCTGCTTTCTTGTGCAGCTTGCTGTCTACGGCTTCCCGTTCTCACCGACTGACACGTGTTATGCATCGATATCTGCTTGGGAATTTGGCCTGGATCTGCGACTACCAACAGCTGACAACGGGCCTTATCTGAGCACCGTAGACGTCATCACCTTCACCTCCGAGTCTCGTGGAACATCGACGCATCCGTCAGCGGCAGCACTGCGCCGCCCTATTTAGGCAACTGGCATCTACGAGGCGCTTCCAGTGGGCATGGGAGAGCGGCTACCATGCGGTCGCTAAGTTCTCCATTCTGCTTTCTTGTGCAGGTTAGTCAACCTGAATCACTATTTTGCAAACGTACAAGCAATGTATGTTTGGCGCTCTTCCCTTGCCCACAAGTGCTTGCTGCCACCTTGAATGATTGTGTATCCACTGCAATGTTGCTGTTACTTTCCGGCGATGTAGAACTAAATCGTGGTCCTAACAAGGATGTGGACCGTCTGCATGGTGAAGTTATGGCCGCGATAGCTGCTTTATCGTCCAAGTTTGATACGACATGAAGAAATGATGAATGCCTTTGCTGAACTCAAGGTTAACCAGGAAGCGCTGTCCGACACTGTTTCAGACCTTTCTAACAGGATGACTGCTATGGAAGCCGCGGTTGAGTGTCTCGAAAACATGCCTTCTAGTATCGATCTTACTGCAGCAGTCCAAGAGGCTGTTTCAAATGAGAACGTTGCGCTCGCATCCAGACTGGACGAGCTGGAGGACCAGTCAAGACGCGACAACTTAATATTCTATGGCATCTCTGACAATTCGTCAGAAACGTGGGCACAATCGGAAGCCCAGATCCAACACTTTCTTTCCAAATGTCTCAACCTGAATTCCTCGGAAGTCGCGATTCAGAAAACTCATAGGTTAGGCAGCTTTGGAAATGGCAAAACACGACCTGTTATTGCTAAGTTTGCGTCCTATAAAACTCGAGAATATATACTTTCACAAAAATCAAAGTTTAAAGAAGGCGCTTCTATCGTCGAAGATTTTTGTAAAGCTACCCGTAAATCGCGGAAAGCCCTTAATGATTTCGGCAAGGCTAGCGGCCAATTCTATTTCTTACGCCACAAAAAATTGATCATAGGTAAAAAATGCTACGCTTATTGTGCAGCTACTGACGAAGTATGCGAAATCGGACCAGCCAGGAGTGCAATTACCCCAAAAAGAGACATCACACCACCAGGTTCACCCACCACACATTCAAGCTCAGCATAGCTATCTCATGATCAAACGCAAACAGACTGCATATAGCTTCCTTTTCACTAATGTGCGAAGTGTCATCAACAAACGTACATGACTATCGTCACATATCGATGCATGCTCGGCTGATATTGTTGTGCTCACCGAAACTTGGCTCTCAGCAAAAATAAAGAACAGCGAAATACTAGACTGCGAAAAAACATAACTTTTACAGATACGACCTCGATTTCCGAGCAGGCGGAGGTGTACTGATTGCCGTGAGCTCTGCTATCAATTCCTTTGCTATCTCTATTGATTCCCCACTAGAAATCGTTTGCATCCATGTTAGCTTTCCAACGGGTGACCTTATCTATTGCGCTTGTTATAGATCCCCATCCTCACCTACTACTTTTTGCGTCGACCTTCATGATGCCCTGAATAAATCAATTGTTCGACACCCGAAATCACACTTATTCCTACTGGGTGACTTTAACTTCCCAAACATAGTGTGGCGAAACTGTATTCCCTCCCTTAAGCAGCCATCCTCCGAGTGCACTAATTTTTTAGACACCTGCGCAGATTTTAATCTAACCCAGCTAGTTAACAAACCCACACGTACCACCAGCACATCGACTAATATTTTAGACCTCTGTTTTACTACAGCTCCAGATTTGGTCTCTCCGCCAACGTACCTGGAAGTACTGAGTGACCACTCACTGCTTCACTTCACAATTAGGAAGAATGTTCGTCCTAAGAAAATAATTAAGACCATATGTGATTACAATGCCGCCGATACCACGTCCATCACATCTGAACTAGAATCATTCTTTGCCGACTACACTCAAAACCTTTCCGAACTTACTATTGAAGAAAACTGGTCATTGTACAAAAATAAACTGATAGAATTAATAGATAGATACGTACCTAAAATTAGGCTTGTCTCAAATACTACCTCTCCGTGGTTTACCAAAACCCTACGCCGCTTATGCAACAAAAAGAAGCGTATTTTTCGTCGCGCTAAAGCATCTAACCTTCCTGAACGCTGGACAGCATATCATCGCATTCATGCTGAATATTTAATAGCTGTTAAAGATACAAAACAGAACTTTTTTGACAACACCCTCCCATCACTTCTGCAATCTAATCCGCGTAAATTCTGGAATATTGTTGGGGGCAAAGAAGATAAGGTAATTCAACTAACCCGTTCTGACAATATTTCCATTCCTCCGAACCAGTGATCTTCCGTTTTAAATGATGCGTTTGCTTCCGTTTTCCAGAAAAGTGCTAATATTGTACCGTCTGTAACTACTTTCGCTTATTTGCCAATGGATCCTATCAGTATTGACTGGGTCGGCGTGCAAAAGTTGGTTGGAAACTTGAAAATGTCTTCTTCACCCGGTGACGATGCAATCAGCTCTAAAATGCTAAAACTCACTGAACCCTACTCTTCTATTATGCTTTCAATGCTTTTTTCCCAGTCACTCTGTTCCTCAGTATTTCCAGGCGATTGGAGGGTTGGCAAGGTTGTTCCAGTACCAAAATCAGGTAACACTCATTCTCCCGATAACTATCGTCCTATATCACTCACAAGTATACCATGTCAAATTTTGGATCATATCATATACTCTCATCTGATTGATTTCCTTGAGTCTAATTCCTTCTTTTCAGCAGAACAACACGGTTTCAGGAAGATATTTTCATGTGAAACACAGCTTGTATGTTTTACTAATGACCTTTTTGCTTACACTGACTTGAACATAGATGTAGACTGCGTGTTTTTGGACTTCGCGAAAGCTTTTGATACTGTTCCCCACGATCTCCTAATTCTTAAGCTTAGCATGCTTAACATTGACCCTAACGTACTGAACTGGATTAAAAGCTTCTTATCGAATCGAACTCAATATGTCTCTGCTAACGGCTGTTCCTCCTCTCACACCTCTGTGACATCCGGTGTACCACAAGGGTCGGCACTGGGACCTCTTCTCTTCCTAATTTACATTAACGATATTCCTGAATGCATCTCTCATTCTTCTATCAGGCTTTTCGCAGACGACTGTGTCATCTATCACAAAATATCTAACCAAACTGATTCTATTTATTTTCAGTATGATCTCACAAGCGTATTTAACTGGTGTGATAAGTGGTGCATGCGACTAAACGTTAATAAATGTAAAACGATGCATGTGTCACGTCGCACTAACATCACTGATAACAAGCGTACTTATGTTCTTCACGACATTCCCCTTGAATCAGTTAACTCCTATAAATACCTAGGCATTCATATCTCACGTAACTTATCATGGCATAGACACGTCGAACATGTCGCAAATAACGCCAACAGGACTCTTGGATACTTGCGCCGAAATTTCTCTACCGCGCCTCTGCCGATTAAACTAACCCTTTATAAAACATTAGTACGACCAAAGTTATAATATGCATCTGCAGTTTGGGATCCTAATATAATCACACTGTTAAACACACTAGAATCCATTCAAAATCGTGCAGCGCGTTTTATCTTATCTAACTATTGCCGTTACGCCAGCATTACTTCTATGAAAGGCCTTACCAGACCTTTCTTTGCGCCGAAAGTGTTTTCGACTGTGTCTTTTCCACAGACTGTATCACCATGACCCTCTGTTAAAGGATCATCTTTTTTCGAGCCCTTCATACATTTCATCCCGTTCCGATCATATATTTAAAGTCGGTGTTCCATTTTCGAGAACAAAATTGTATTATAGTTGAGGGTTCGACGGAAACCCGTCTGGCGAGGGAAATTCAGCATATCCTTTTAAACGAACACTCGCCAAAGTCATAAAGGAAAAAAAATAACCGTAAGAGAATTGACGTTTCGGCACCACTACGGGTGCCTTGTTCACAATGGGATGAAAAACGAGATGGGCTGCTGCTTATGTAGGGAAAATGTTGCGTATCGTGCGGATGTATATCTCGGGTAGATTGCCCTGCGGCCGCACGATACGCAACGTTTTCCCTACATAAGCAGCAGCCCGTCTCGTTTTTCATCCCATTGTGAACAAGGCACCCGTAGTGGTGCCGAAACGTAAATTCTCTTACTGTTATTTTTTTCCTTTATGACTTTGGCGAGTGTTCGTTTAAAAGGATATGCAAAATTGTATTATGATTCTTTTATTCCTAAAACCAGCGTTGACTGTAACGACCCTCCTCCCTCCATCGCTGCCATTACCATGTTGAGAACTTCAAGAAAAATGCGTTTTCTGTCATCATATAACTTATCTTGTGTAACTATGCACTGTATTTTTTTGTTTTGTTGTACCACTCCTTTCTGTAATGCCTTCGGGCCCTGAAAGTATGTGAAATAAATAAATAAAATAGACTGTCCTAAAGCTTTTAGCAAGCTCGCTTTTCGCATCTGTTTTCGCCGAAAACGATAATTCACCGAAAACGATAATTCTAACATCCCGTATGTACCAGATTTCGGTTACGCCTACATGGCACTAGTTGACATTACACTCGATGGGATAGTACACCTGATAGACAACCTTAAATTTTCTTCTTCCTCTGGTGTTGATGAAATTAAATAAAAAAATACTAAAAAATACTATTTCTTTCTCCAGCATCATCTTACTTCATATCTTTAAGCAGTCAATATCTGCAGGTGAGCTTCCCACCGATTGGAAAATAGGAAAGGTTGTACCGGTTTTAAAAGTTGCAACAAGCACTCGCACGAAAACTACCGCCCCATCTCACTTACCTGCATCTGTTGCAAGATGCTTGACCACATCTTCGCATATCACTTGGTAGCGGCAACGACGACTGGAATCAACCCCTGAACACCGGTCTGCTTTTTCCGCAGATTACCTCATACAGCGATACTGAATCCTGAATTGCCAGCCATCCACACGTGCCTGCACCGGTGACGTGTCAACGTGCCGTACACCAGCACAAGCAACCCATCTAGATCGTTTCAACACCAGGTGGCACGGTCATCAACGCTTGGGACTTATAAGGAGCCACACTTGGCGCACCGAGATCACTTGGTAGCGGCGACGACGACTGGAATCAACCCCTGAACACCGGTATGCTTTTTTCGCAGATTACCTCATACAGCGATACTGAATCCTGAATTGCCAGCCATCCGCACGTGCCTGCACCGGTGACGTGTCAACGTGCCGTACACCAGCACAAGCAACCCATCTAGATCGTTTCAACGCCAGGTGGCACAGTCATCAACGCTTGGGACTTATAAGGAGCCACACTTGGCGCACCGAGATCACTTGGTAGCGGCGACGACGACTGGAATCAACCCCTGAACACCGGTCTGCTTTTTCCGCAGGTCAGTGTCTTGTGTGCACTTGTTCCTTAGCTATAGTCCTGTCGTTGCTGCTGCCAATTTTGACGTGTGAGTGTGTACTTGCTGAGTATGGATAAGAATCTGGTAAAATTTAAAGAGGAAATAAAAGCAGATATCCTGAAGATTAAAGACGAGGTCCGACAAGAGCTCAAGTTGCTACGTGAGGCGTCCGAGCGAGACCTTCGCACTGAACTGCGCGAGATACGAAATGAACAAAGAAATATAGTCCAAAGCATAGAATTTGCAGATTCCACAACTGAAGAACTGAAAATGAAGTTAGAGGCTGAAGTTGCAAAAAACACTGCCCTGCAAAACGAAAACCAAGCACTTCGTGCAAAGTGCGATCATCTTGAAAGTAAGGCAGAGGAATATGAGAAGAGAATGGTAAGTCTAGAGCAATACTCGAGAAACGTAAACATCGAAATCCAAGGTATCGAAAGAAAAGAAGATGAAAATGTTCTAGACATCGTATCCAGAATAGGCACTGCCATCGAATTCCCAGTCACGCCTGATGATATTGAAGTCTGCCATCGAGTTCCAACCCGCAACCCAGACAATTCAAACATAATAGTGCAATTTAAATCACGCGCAAAACGTGATGTGGTACTCAGGAAAGCAAAGAAGGCTAGGCTTACCAACACAGACTTAGGTTTCAATGGCAATGACCCCGATAATGGTTTAGCACCTGTATATGTCAATGAACATCTTTGTCCTGCGCTTAAACGGCTGCTTGGTCTGGCCAGTAAGAGGAAAACAGAACATAAATGGAAATCAGTGTGCTCGTTCAATGGCAAAATATTTGCGAAGCAGACAGAAACCTCTAAGATAATACAGATTGCTGGAGAATGCGACCTTCCAAAGATAAATTAACTATCAAAAAGCGCATTTGCCATTCAGTACGGAATATCAAGCATTTGCACTACCAGAATCCGTTTTTCCTCCCTCTTTGTCGAGCACATCTGTCCTACATTTGAACACCCATTCGGCAATAAACAAAGATGATGCTATCAATAGCCTTTTAAACCAGTTTAGCTTTAAATTTAATACAATTATGTTGACTGAAACATGGTACTACAACGGCTGCGATACCCTTAACCTATATGGGTACAGAGGATTCTTTCATAACCGTACAGACCGAAGAGGTGGTGGTATTGCAATATACTCTGATGCGACTAAAAATTTTGATATCTTGCCTGAATATACCAAAATGACTGTTGACTATGAAATGTTGGTATTACAAAGCAAGGATGAAATCCTATCTGCTGTTTACTGACCTCCCAGTGGCAACCTGGTGTGCTTTCTAGAGTTTTTGGAAGAGTTCTTGGAATATGTCTCCGAAACCTAAATGCAACTAACGTGTTCTGGAGATTTTAACGTTGATATTTTAGAAGACAGGAACGCAGCTTTCGATTTCACTACTAGATTAACCTCAACTGGTTTTACCAACATAATTTCTACAGCCACTCGCGTCACGTTGTCAAGTACATCAGCGCTAGATCTAATTATCACCAACATTGAAACAATCATCCACCGTGCCGCCACAATTGCATGTGATGTAAGCGACTACTGCCCTGTATTTATATTCTATTCGAAGTA
Organism: Amblyomma americanum; assembly: GCF_052857255.1. Taxonomy (NCBI): domain Eukaryota; kingdom Metazoa; phylum Arthropoda; class Arachnida; order Ixodida; family Ixodidae; genus Amblyomma; species Amblyomma americanum. Next base: position 209,762,184 of record NC_135498.1, read on the forward strand.
AGCAAACGGCAGTAATGTGAAAGTTCGCTATTCTTTCTCTTTTCAGTGTATTACACCTGACGCAATGGAATCGTTTAAATATCTAATAATTTTTATTTTGCCATCGTACATTTGGATGGGAGGAATGCGGGAAAAAAGCTGCTCGCAGGCAGCTTGACCAGCCCACAGCCCCTGTTTTTTTTGTTTTTTTTTTGGCAGAAGAAGCACAACAATACATCAAATCTGTAAACAATTTGGCACAGTAGTCACAGTACAAACAACAGAATAACATGAAATCACAGAAAATGAAAGTATGAAAGAAATGAAAGTATGAAAGAAAATGAAAGACCTAGAAAAAAAATCGGGTCTCCAGGTTGCGCATAAGCCCACAAACACTGTTGCGCTTTGCCTACCTGTTCCCAAAGACCGGCCGCCGAGAGAAAGAGCCCAAGGCATTGTCTACCAAATTCCATGCGCCGACTGCGACGCAAGTTACATCGGCGAAACCAAAAATTTCAAAGAATTCGGCAACATAAGAACGACGTCCGCAAATTCGCAAGAGAGCGCAATCCAGTACCCGAACATTCCGAGGACTCCGACCATAGAATCAACTTTGAAGAGACCCGCATCCTCGGAACCGAAACAAATTACCACAAGAGGCTCCTTCTAAAATCCTGGCATATCCAAACCACCCCGAACAGTATCAACCGCACAAAAGGAAACCTGCCCCCAGTATATGCCCAGGGACTTCGTTCTTCAGCGCAACGAAAAAAAGTCGCCATTCAGCACCTCCCTGCAGTGCGCCAGGGTGACTAACAGCCTAAAACCCCTCCCCCTCCCCCGCGCCTTGCGCATCACAGCTGTCGTTATTTTCACCCCCCCCCCTCCCCTCCATTCTTAAAAGAGGCTAGCTGCTGCCCTCAGTCGCCCCTGATGAAGGAGCCGAGTCGGTTTCGAGACGTTGGGTTAAAGTTAACATTTTTGGTTGGAGATGTGCAGTTTATTATAAGCGCAGATTTGAATGCTTCTGGTTCTTGGATGCAGACGATGCGGGCGGGCAGGTGGTTCCAGTCTGAGCTGGTCTTGGGCAGGAAAGAATGAAAGTACTGGTTAGTTCTGCAGCTTGGAACTCTAACTTGTAATCGGTGATCAATGCGGGATGATACATAACTTGGAGCAGTGAAAAGACTGTTTTAACGATTCATTTGTGTAATATATTTTGTGGAAAGTTAAAGTCTAGAAAGATGACGCCATAGTGAAAGGTCTTGAAGGTCTAGAGTTCGCTTCATGACTGTGACGCTAGACGAACGAGAGTAGTTAGACAAGATAAACGGGCTGAACGATTCTGGACAGATTCTAAGGCATTAAGGAGTGATTTGATGTTAGGGTCTCATACGGAATGCGCATGTTCTATTTTAGATCGAACGACCGTTTTCTACAGAAGTAGTTTTAAACTAACCGGAGCAAGTGAAAAGTTACGGCGAAGGAAACCAAACATGCGATTAGCATTGTTAGTTATGTGCTCGATATGCGTTTTCCACGAGAGGTCATTGGTAATGTATACGACAAGATACTTTTATGGAGAAACAAAAGCTAAGGGGGAGCCATTTAGAATATATGGATGCGGCTTAGTTTTGGAAGTTGTTCGTGTTACTTTCATTGCTTTAAATTTACATGCATTAAGCTTCATTAGCCAAGTGTCCCACCAAGCAGAAGTGTTATTAATGTCAGATTAAAGAACTAGGGTACCAGATGGGTTGGAAATTTCTCTGAAAATTACGCAGTCGTCAGCGAGCAGCCTAATAGATGATGTTATGAGATCAGGAAGATTTACTAATATATATTAGGAAAAGGAGATGCCCGAGAACAGATCCTTGGGGAACGCCCGATGTTACTGAAGAAAGATCAGAATTATGGTCTTTAACTGTTACATACAGAGTACGTACGACCAGCTAAAAAACACTCAATCCATATTAATACATTACTATCTATGTTTAGTTTGCTAAGTTTGAAAAGTAGAAGAGGATGAGAGACGGTTTCGAAGGCTTTAGCAAAGTCAATGAATATGTACTCAGTAATCGAAGAACGATCCAAAGCTGCAAAAACGTCATTAGTAAAAGCGATTAACTGTGTTTCACATGAATGATTTCTTCGAAGACTATGTTGATGGGCTGTAAAAAAAGATCGCAATTTCGCTCCATCCGCTGCAAATTCCGTTCCATGCCACTGATTCACCGCCAGCACATCTACATCGTCCCTCCTGCTTATCACATAGATTGCATAATAAGTACAGCTATGCCCGCATTTACGGCAACACATATGCTTTCAACTTCTCATCACTCCCGTGTTCCATCCGTCTCTGGAACGATCTTCCGGATTGCATCGCCCTGCAGGGTAATCATGACACCTTTCGCAAACATCTACTAAAAACACCTGATTGATAACGCTAAGGCCGTCATTTATATACTCACGATTCATTTAACTTCGTTTTCAGCTGCTTGAGACTATTGCCTCTTTGGTACGGTTGATGCGCAGCGTTTCTCATGTATGCCTTATATACTTTATTTTGCTTTTGGATAACTTTTTGTGGATTTCCCCTATTTTGGTTACATGACTCATAGTTGTTTTTATTTTATCACTTTTTGTGAATTGCGACATCGTATCTGAACTCACCTGTTTTTTTATTGTGTTTTGCTGTACTTTACTATGTGTTTGTATTTCTAACCGATTTTGCGCAAACTTCTGTATTTGACCCCCCTTACACAATGCCTCTCCGGAGGCATGTAAGGTATCTGTAAATAAATAAAAGAAAGAAGTCACACAGTAAGGTAGATACGTTAGAACCTATGCAAATGCCTGCCTTTTGAGTTTAAAAATGGTCACCAAAATTGATGGCCGGTGTTTCAAGATAAAATTCTCAAAGCGTTAAAAATTTATCACTGCTGACACCAGAAAAATTACGAAAAGGTAGTTCTCTCTCTGTTCAATCAACTGTCTTACGGATTTAAACAATTCATCGCGTGGTACGGAATAATAGGACTAAATTTCTTCAACGCCAACGGAGAAACCGATAACATGAGAAGCAGTCCGATTGAGCTCTTGGTTGAGCTCTTGGACGACCTCGTACTATCATAGAACCAGAAAAGGAAACCTTGTTAACTGCCTTTGCAATTACTGTCCCACTGCGGATTGCCAAAAGTTCTGTTATGAGACAATGACTCGAAACGTGAATTAGGGCTTGTTTGTTTTGCAAGAGAAGAAAGGTTCTAGGATTCCGTTTTCAGATTTCTTGACTAGACTTGCGACGGAATCGAGACGCATTTCATGTAGGAGACGAACTGCTGTTTTTCTCTGGGATTTATTTTTAAGTCTGGTTTCGTTTATATTTGTCTGCGTAGCTTGATCAGCTTTTTCTTGGTGCAATCATTTGGGCAAAACTACAAGTCCTCCATCTTCATCGAAATGAAGTGACATGCTCCTTTGAATATCTTACAGCCTTCTGATCATGAATGGATGATTTGAACTGCTACTAACGTTTTTTATCACGGAATCAGCTCCTTCCCAGGTGGCTCAGTCTTTGTCACGTTCCTTTGTCCTTCCAGCGATGTCACGTGCCATGGCCACGAGTGCATACTTTTTTGAAGCGAGCTCAAAACAAAAACTTTGGCCCTTTGTCAAGGATCCCGAAAACCTTTTCAGACATTTGCGCGTCACCAAGTACAGTGATCTTGCCAGGAGCAATGCAGCATCTTTTTCTTGGCGGAGGAAGTTGGCGGGCAGTCTGCCATAAGAACTCCGTGCTCTGTGCGGCCAGCATCTTATATTAGGCGTATTTCCTCCAACTTGTGCCCGGATATTTTGCTGTTCGTGGGTCTTGGACGAATACCTGTAGCCAGTCTTCGTAGAGTCGAACTTGGCGCCAAAATTCAGAGTTGAGGATCTTGCACAGTCGTCTCGCGTGGCCGATGGACGGCGGCACAACTCCTTGAGGGCATGAACCTTCAGGGATACCACGCCTTGCTCCAGGCAGAAATTTAGAATGCGGCACTGGCAGATGGTGACTGCATTTAGGTTCAGAAACGTAAAAACTGGACACCGTTTTGCGTAAACAACATTAACATTATTTTTTCGGCACCAAGCAACGTGTAAAAAATGTGCCCAATGATAACAAGAAAGAAAAAAGCGCCGTGCAATAATAAGCACGTCACAAAGTTCACAAAATGTGTTACAAAGGTTCGTTTATATTAATTCCTTTACTTGTAAACAGTGCACATTGGCCAAACAGGACCTTGTTTTGATGAAAGAGCTCTGGGACACTTCAATCTTGTAAAGGATTATATCAGCGGCTATCTTGCTGTCCAATGTCGGACTTGCAAACGTAAACCGTTCTTCAACAAAGCGCAGTTTTTGCGTTACGCCAAGGAAAAGCTTCATATCGAAATCATCGTTGCTTTATTTATTAAGAAAGCTGCTAACATTTGCATCAGCACGCCTTCACTATCAATTCTATGTAATGAAATGGCTTTTTTGGAGGAGTGTGATTAGGTTTTACTTCACGAGAACTGAATGTATTTAAACGTCGTGTATTTAAATAAATTGAGTTTGAAGTGCAGCACCATAAAGGCGTGTTTGTTTCATGATCTTCTGTGTGCTTTTCTTTATCTTGCGGATCTTTTCTATGTTAAGAATAGCAACCAACTGGTCCAAATTACCATGCTATTGAAAAAAGCGTGAAAGGAAACAGACGGATGAAGACAAAGAATAAGAAGTATATGCGCTAAGCCGTGTCCTCGTGATTCTTTTAATTTGTCCGTCTTCCCTTTCGCGCTTTTTTCAGCCATGAATTTAAAAAGTAAATTTGTACTTTATGGGCTTCAATTTCCCCACTTTGTTCTTTGCATTTGAAAGACGATGTAAAGTTGGATTAAGACTGTTCTAATTACAAGCATTTTAATTGAACTCTATCTTGTGATAATGTTGTTCTTACAGCACAATCCACCTGCCATGACGGCACCATTTCTCTTTTTTTCAATTTTTCAAGAACAATCTGCGTGGAATAACATAAAACATCCGGAAAATATGCTCTGCTGTATAAGTGCTCTTCTAAATGGACGTAGCAAGTCGTTGACAGATGCTCCTGAAGCTATACAGACGCGTGGTACTGACAGTGGAGAAATGTTATCGAGAAAGAGCTGTGAGAAGTAGGCAGCAGAATTTCGCTCACGGCAACACTGAGACATGAGAACAAATCTGAATTTCGCTCAAGCCTCAAGAGTATCTACACTATGTTGTTACGTGGCGGCCAGGAGAAAAAAGAGTCGTGGTGAACGATGGCAAAGAGATCATTTAATGGCCTCTGGCCTACTGCGAGCGCTCTGTCCCACGCCACTGCCACCTGCGCCGTCTTCGTCACACTACCCGGGCCACCGAGCGATCGTCCCGATCAGTAATAGAGAGACGAGCGAAATGGTGATGGGCTTAAGAGAATTGTAGAACAGTAATGACAAATTTGTGAAGTGGTGACCGCCACAGTGAAAGATGAGCGAATGAGTTCCGGTCCATGAAGCATCCGGGCGCAGGTTGCCAAGAGACAACGGCCGAGGTCCTTAGACGCACCGAACAGCCTGACCAGAGGGGTGGTGTCCTCGAGTGTGGGCAGCGTCTCGGGTAGGTCGAGTCATTCTGGGCGCGGCAACGTCGTCAGCTCGTCGTGTCTTGTGGTCCAGGCGGGGACGAGGCTTTGGTGAGCGGTGAGGTCGGTTCAGGCCTTGCGGGCTGGGACACAGCCGGGCGGGGCGGACCAGGTACACAAGGCCGACGACTACGGCAGGCGCGGGACGCCGAAGCTCCGGGACAAGGATGGCGATGATTCTCCAGCACCTCACACCAAATGTTACGTGGCGGCCATCAGAAAAATGAGCCGCGATGAATGATGGCAGAGGGGTGATTTAATGGCTGCTAGCCTAGCGCGAGCGCTCCGTACCGCTCCACTGCCAGCGTCGTCGTCTTCGTCACAATATGAAGTATACATATTCGACGCAGTTTGATTGCGAGCTTTCTAAAAGAGAAGAGAGTGAGGATGGTCCATATGGTTTAAAGAAACGTTAAAAGGTATGCTGGAAGACAGGTCACGTCCTGAGAAGAGGCAATGCTGGACCACAACATGACAGCTAATTTTTAAGCAGTACTATTCGCGGAAATACCGTAAGCATTGGGGGAAAAACGCAGTGTCCTCGGGAAGTGGTAATAAAATGGGTTCATTTGGATTATGTGGAAGGAAAAAAGGAAGCATAACATGCACAAATCGTGGAATGCAGAGAGAATGCCACGAAGCTGGTGGGCTAAGCAAATCAAGCAGGCCACCGCTCAGCAAAACACTACTTGGAAAAAGCATAGAGAAAGAAAACAGACTGAATAAAAAAAATGAACAAAAGTAGAAATTCTGATTCACATTTTTTGCCACAGTTCTAAAGAAAAGAGACCGATAATCCTTCGTCTGATTAATTAAGCGAAATAAGTAAGAGATCATTGAGGAGTTCCTTGAACCGTTTTGGACTTCTGAAAAAATCTTTAAAAAGCAGAAGCAGATTCTAGAAGCTGATGCAAACAGAAAAATGTTTTGGAATAAAACCATGATTTCACCCGATTCTCGCATCTTGAGTTCACTTTCTTACCATTTTGTGAAACTGAATTTGCTTCCCGAAGATGACTCCTAAGTGTAGCTTGTTACTTAACAAAGCTTAACGCACCTCAACGAATTCGGTAGAAGTCTTGTACATTTTCTGAAGCGGCGCTGTAAGATAGCTGTTGATTTGAGGTCTCATTTGTACTTGTTATCAACAGAATGATTTAATATTTGGGTACTTTCGAAAAGTTGGTCTTAGGAGCCAGAACGAAGGCCCTCATTGGGCATTATTTCAAGTCCCATGATGTGAATTTGAACCAGAGCAATGGCCTTCTTTCAGAATGGCCACTCGTGCTTAACAGCGTCCCATCGACAGGCCTGTCGTTGTCGCGAGCCCGCTAAGTGCATTGTGGGCCGTTTATCACGAATTCCGTGAAGCACTCTTGAAATAGTTCTGGTAGCACGCCCAGGCTGTGGGCCTTTTTCTTGCGCCATGACGTAAAGGTAAAACGCAGTGGCCCCAAAAGCGTTACAAGCTAAGGGCGCCTCACATGGCTTAGTCGTCCACATTGGCCACATCATGTTTGTGTTAGTCTTGCGCTTTAGAAGTGGAAAAAGTCAGCGCCGGATATGTGGCATCGTAGCAGACCGCGAAATTCCACTGAGCATGATTTAACTGCCACCGTGACCTTGGCTTCCAGACAACACCGCCATCCCTGCCACGTCACTTAAAGAACGCCCCTTTGTGGAGGAGAGAACCTTTCCAGATTTCTATAATAAAAGCAAGGTTATAACAGTTATAAGAGAGAAAAGCGTTATTTTGCATGCGTTTCAGCACCAACAACGCCTTCTTGCCAGACGAACGCGAGCCTGTCCTCAAGTCGCTCGGCGCTCGAACTTTCTGTTATCGCCGTAGTAAGTGGAAATCAAAATTTATTTTCGCGTGTGAACTCTGCGAAAAGCATAGCTTGTGTGTGTCTTGGCTAATGATCTCGGTATGACGATGACCGCATCGGACCTGCTCTGCAAAGGAGAAACGCATTTCAGCGCCACCGACAACCCGCACTGATGCGCACAACAGAACGCACTCATTTATAGGGAAGCGTGAAGACTTCGAAAGCATGGCGTGCAAATGGAATTACAGATTATTTCGCCCAATAATGCACTTGTGAAAAGCAAAATCTTTCATTTCGTTGAAAACGCATATTTTTTTTACGTACGCTCGCAGTCAAGACTCACGTAGAGTGCGCTTCGTTGGCGCGGGATCTGCAGGGGACCAATTTAGGGTATTTCTGAGCAGTTTATGTGTGCTGCACACAGCGTAAGCGACGTTTGTTTAGGTGGCACTGTTTTTACGGCGCCGACAGTCAAAGCGTCAACGCAACTGTGGAGGAGAATTTTTTCGGTCATATTTTATGCGGTAGAAAAGGTATAATTTTTCTTGCTTATTCAGCGTCTGCTCGCTCAGCCGCGCAAGGTTTATTGACACACTGTCGATTTTTTTGAAGAACGAAAAACCAATTCTCTTTTGCAGCCAGAACCTCCTGCACTCATTATCGCTGTATAGGACACACTGCAAAACGTACACATATAGCAGCACAATGTCGCCACACTTATAAACCCTCTAGCGGCGCCGTGCTGCGGCCGAACTGTATGATATGGCACTTTGCAATACTTGGGCATGCGAGGGGCTAGACGTTTTGTCGTCTTCCACTGTCGAGCTCTTTGCTGTCTAGCGCGTCCCAGTACGTCTAATTAAACCCTGCCCTGCGTACGCCGACCGTTTGTTGGTGAAATATTTGCTAGAGCAGCTCAGTAGCGTCCGATGTACAGGCGCGGACAGAAGTAAACGGAGCGTGCCGCACAAGAAAGAACTGCGCGTCAGCGCCGCCTATAGCCAAACCACACGTAAGCTCAAAATTGCGACGCGCATATGCAGGCCGCCTACCGGCGCAACCCTCACATTGCTCCGCTTGCCTCGCATTCGGCCGGCGTCTATGTCTTGCTGATGATGATTATGGTCGGATGGTTGCGCCCTTAGTAGCGAGCGGGCATTTCGGAACGCACAGACCGCTGCCTTGATGCCACAGATCCCGCTGGGGCGACGCTATCATTATGCCGTTTCAACTGAGACAGCTGTAGGCGCGTTTCCATCGCAAGTAGCCCCGTCCATCGAACTTTAGTTGCCTCTGGGATTCATTTCCGTCTCGCTATAGACTAAATATACCCAAAATACTCGATCCACCACAGCAGTTTCAGGTTCTTTTAATACAGTTACCGTTCATTTTCGTCATGCTCCTACGAGGAACCGATGGAGCGGCAAAGCATGCGCCCTGCGTGTCTGTCCTGCACCACATTTCTCCTACATTGGAACCTCGCCTAGAAGATCAGCTTAAAACGAGACGAAACCGCCGCTCTTGGCGCTTTTTGCAGCGCGATCCAGCGTCTCAAGGATAGTGACTGCTTCCAAATGTGCTGGATTCAGCTTTTGGGTTGCTACGCCTATATTGTCAAACAGACCATTGTCTATATGTAACCGGTAGCAGTGAAGTAATACAGCTCGCACAGTAGAGTTTGGATCTCTTGCCGGGTTCTGACGTGACTAATACTCTGATTAGTGGGTGCACACGGGTACTTATAAATGCCGAATTTTGCACGCAGGGCACGCAACAGTGACGCACTGCTGCCGCGGCATTCACATGGGTGAGACAGCGGATGCTTGTAGTCATCCTGAGATCCGAAGATGCATGCTAAGTGATTACCATGAGCTCTGCTCCGCACATGATAGCGCGATACGCATTGCACTGTCTCGGTGGCGATAAGAGCAGTATCCAGTATAGGGAGAGTTTGCTTCGGGGGAGACAGGCAGGGTGCATGCACTAGTGCTGCGTCGGCACCGGCGAATCATGAGTGATAACTGTAGAAAATTAACACAAAACTGCGGCAGTACGCCTAGTTTTTCGGGCGCGTTTGCTTGCGAGCTAGACGCAGAAGAGTCCCAGCGGCAGCAAAACTTCTAAACACGCGGGTTATTTGCGGCGCAAATGCGCCTCCAGCTGTCTCACGCGAAGCGGTTTAAAAGTAGAGCCGTCCCCGCGCAATTTGCCTTAAAGACAGCGGTCTGTGTATTCCGAAATGTTCGCTAGCTACACAGAGCGCGACCATATGATCATGATCATCATCAGCACCACATAGACGCAGGACGAATGCGAGGCAAGCTGAGCATTGAGAGGGTCGCGCCGGAAGAGGGCCTGCACATGTGCGTGGCGATTTCGAGCTTTCGTCTGGTTCAGCTAGGCGGCGCTGACACGAGTTGTTCCTTGTGCGGCGCGCTCCGTTTACTTCTGTCCGCGACTGTACGCAGACTTCGAAGAGACCACTGACGCCACTTCTTAACGCGTGGACTCGAGCACGCGTCCACCAGGTGAGCCACCCCCTGCGAGGTCTGCAGCCGAAGTTCGGCCAACTGACAATGCCGGTAAGGGCCATGCGTCCACCACGGGTAGCCAGACAATTCTGCATTCCCAGAATGCTGCGCCCTTCGTCCTTCACGCACCTTTCTCACCGCCACCGTTCAACGGTGACAGGTTGGAGGAAGTTGAAAACTGGTTGTCCAGCATTGACCGTGTGGCAGGCTTCAACGAATGGGACGGCGAGCGTAAATTTCAAAACGTCAATTTTTCAACCGAAGGACTTGACCAAGATGTGGTTTGAGAATCACGAAGCTTCTTTCACCAATTGTTAGTTTTTTCGTCGGGAGCTCGGTTAGCGGCATTCATTAGCAGCTAGAGAAAGGAAGAGGCTGAGATCGCCCTCCACTCGAGGTGGCAGCCGCATCGCCTTGCTGATCGAGGACATGACGCGACTCTTCAATCTGGCCGACCCTGCTACGCCCGAGACTAAGAAGGTACGCCCCTTTATGCGCGGCGTAAAGGAGCAGTTTCTTGCCGGACTGGTCCGCGACCTGCCAAGGAGGCCACGAGTATAGAGCGCTCTCTGCAGGAACGGAGCGCCCACTACGGTCGTAAGGCTAGTGTAGCAGTCAATGATTACTGCACGTATCTGCCGCTTCGGGAGCTTGTGAAGAGCCTTGTGACGACCCCCCATAATGCGCAGGTCCACACGGGACGGAGAGGCAATGAGACACCGTATGACTCAGTTTAAACAAACAGATATATTCAATAATTATACATGATTAAGATATGACATCAGAGGCTGGGGTGTCCGAGCTTACGTGCCGACGACTTCATGGGGACGATGGAGGGGCTCCGGAGTTGAGCTCGAACGGTTGCTGGCAGAAGCTGCACGCCGTCGGGCTTCGGCGCTGAAGGCCCCCTTGGCGAGCGATGTTGTCCTGAGCGTTCCCTCTTCCGTACTCCTTGTCGAATTTTATATCCTCTTATCCGTACATTCCCTAGGGTGAGGACGCCCACGATGGAGTGGGAGGGGCCTTGGGCTTTCACCTGGGCGCACAAACACACCACTGCACTTATAGTCTCGCCCCCGTCACGTGTTGAGTCCGAGGGAAAGAAGGTTGTCGTCGAGGTAGCGTCGGCTGTGGTAGACGGTCTATGGCCCGCTGACGGTTCCCGCGGGTCACCGACCTCCGTTCTCCATCAAATGACACTCGCCACTCAAGGCCGGAACGCGAGGTCACTAAAAGGCCGGGAAAGTGGTCCCTTGTCCTGGGATGTGCTCGGGAGGGTTGGTGATGATGCCCGCCGTCTTGTCACGGGGCCAGGCCCGCCGAAACGAGGCCCCTTTGTCCCCGGGACGGTCAGGGCAATTGGGGAAGATAACGCCCGTCTCCCCGCGGCGGCGGCGTTCGACACATGCCGACATTATGGAAAGGGGGTCCGGTTGTGCTTAAACTCCTTCGTTTTGGTCGTTCACTTTCAACGAGTATGGCTCGGTAATTGATGATGCCCGCCGTCTTGTCACGGGGCCAGGCCCGCCGAAACGAGGCCCTTCGTAGCACACACAAGGAACGTCACAGCCTTGTGCGGGAAGAACTAGAGAAACTTCAATTCGAATCCACAGCCAAGCGTCGCTGCCGCAACAAAAGTGGTCCGTGATGAAACCCAGTGAGTTCTGTAGCCACTACCAGCTCCACAGCCGGCGCCGTACGCAATGACCTATAGCGACACACTACGACGTCTTGAGCCAGTGATGCGAGCCTTTTCGCCCGTCGCTCCTGTGCCTTCTCTGCGGTAACCAATCGCAGCTGTACCCACTGTGTCGCAGTAGTCCGAGTCCACCATGCGCAAAGCGCACTTGTGGCGTGCGCCAAACAATCCGCCGCTTTGCTAATAGAAAGTAATAGTATCTTAGAAATCGCGACAACAACCTGTAAATTATTGGTTTCATGCCGCCAATGGCTTTTGAAGAAATTGCTATTACTGGTCTGTAGCCGAATTTTATGGTGAACTTGTGTCCGTAATCGAAGTGCAAAAAATTCATCTCACCCGATAGTAACGGCCATCGCCTCTTTTTCTATTTGTATATCTTTGTTATGTCTCCGCCATCTGTGTTATGCGCAGCGACCGTCCGCCAACTGTTGCCGTAATGCTGGAAGAGGGCCGAACCAATTCCATTTCTGCGGCGCTGTCAAAAATTACACGCAAAGGTGGACTTCTCTGTGTATGTCACAGACAGCTTGCCATTTCTTAGACAGGATTTCGGGCGTTTCAAAAACTTTTTCTTTTATGAGGCTTCATAGAAGGTCATCCTTTCCGTCCGATGTGTGTATTTCCCGATGCAGTACAGGGCCCTGACCATTCTATGAACGCCTGTTTTGTCCTTTCCTGAGGTATTCAGCAGTGCGGGCTGTAACATCGGGGTTATGTCTTATTCTCCCTGGCTTAAGGTGTCCCTCAAAAAGTCAATTTCGGTGACCATGAATTCGCACTTCCCATTGTTAAGCATAATTCCATACTTTTTGGCGAATTGCAAGGCTGTGCGGAGGAGGGTATCATGTTTATCTCTTGTGCTCCCTTTTATCCGCATGTCTTCGATATATATTCGCACAAGTGGAGTCTAGCGAAATATTTCATTTACAGTACTTTGACAAACTTCAGTAGCTGCAGCAATTCCGAAGGGAAGCCTCAAGAAACGGTAGCGTCCAAAAGGCGTATCTATTCTTCATCTAAGGGGATGCAATGAAAGCCCGAGCTCGCGTCGAGGCGAGAGAAGGAGCTCCACAAGTTCCGCCTTAATGTCTTCGCTTCTAGGCATTCCATTTTGTTCCCCTTTTAGGCATTCGTTAATTTTCCTGGGATGAAAGCATTCGCGGAGTTTGCCATTCCTCTTGCTGCAACAAACGGATCCAACCTATTTGTCGGGGCACTGGCTTTGAACATGATGCCTGCCCGTTCTATACGGTCGAGCTCTTCTCGGGCAACGCAAAAAGCACCCCTCGCACCGGCTGAACCACCGCTGTTGCACCATTTCGCCGAAGCATGTGGCCCTTGTGGGCTATTGTGTCGATGCCCTGCAAAATTTCAGGAAATTCCTTAGCCACTTGATAAGTGCTGTTGGTGTTCACATTGTTCACGGAATGGGACACCAGTCCAATGCTTCGCTCGCCGACAGTCCCAGAATAGCCTTTTTGCTGTGCACGATGAAGTCAAAATAACAGGTTTTATCGTTCACAAGTATCTGTAGCGTAGCCACTCTGATATGCATGATAAATTCGCCGCTGTACGACCTGGAACGGGGAGGCTTGCTCTTAGACCTGACTTCGCCGTGAGCCTTTTGAAGAACGGAGTGAGGGAATAATTTCGCCTGCGAACTTACATCTACCTTCAGGGAGAGGACTTGGGAAGCCACTCTTGTGTAGATGACCCAATCTTCTTTGCGGCCTACGCTGACATCGATGATTTTGGATCTTTTTTGCTCGTTGCGCACTTCGCTTACTCGAGGCCCTTTCTCGCAACAAGCTGGAAAGTGGCTAGCGCCACGGCATCAAAAATCTGGGATGTTCATAGAAGCGGTTGCACTTAGAACATCTGAGCTGTCTGCATGCTTTGTCCTGAGCCACTTCCTGCTCTCGTTGAGCCTTCTTTTTGCTCCTAACATTCAGCACATTGTTCTGAAGCTGAACATTTAAATTGCTAGTACATTTTGATTTGTGGTACATGGTTATCCACTTGAGCTCTGGCATTGTTTTTCCCAGCTTGTGCCTCTTCCTCTTTTGCAAATTTCCTGCGCTCCGGGTGATCACCGGCCTTTTAATTTCAGCATTTTTTCGCACAATTCCAGATTAATTCTGGCAAAGTGAGCAATGTTCCTTACCATAGAGTCACTTAAGATACTAAAACTGCAGCTTCATGCTGCAGTTCTGCAGTATTCCAGGAAGTTGATCGAAACTGTTTCCTAATATTCCTTGCTTTTATTCTCCGGAAAAAAAAGTTGAAAACATCTAGGGCGTTCTTCCGGGCAACGCTGGCAGAAGAGCGGTCTTAGCCGCCTGCGACCACGGTTGATTCCTAGACTCCTTTGCCTACAGGAACAGCTCGAACCTCTGCTTGAACCAGCTTCAGCTCTTGGAGGGTCTTCCGGACAGCACGCGTGGCATTGATGGCTCCTCTAAATCATCGTGCCAGTGCACTGCGACTGCTCTTCTACCTGCGCGTTACTGCTTTCGTGAACGCAACACCACTTCTTACGCCGTATTCCTTCGTCGAACAGCGAGCACACAAAGGGTAAGAAACAAGAACGGTTCACTCGTGATGGCTTGTCTTTATATCCCTATAGCCTGCATCACAACAGCCAAGTGGTAGAGTGTTAGGCGAAGTGCCCATACAAATATCGCATGCGCGACGGATACACACATGGCATGAATCGAGCACTCTTGCTGCTAAACCGCAAACCGACACGCTAAATATTTTTAAATACACACTCTTTGGTTGGAAAATGACACGTATACACGAAACGAAACAGTATTAGCGCATCTCATGCACTAGCACGTATCTGATCGCATGACGCTAATGACATGTTATATACCGCGGGTCAGGCTCCATGCATCTGACTGCAATGTATAAACGGGGAAGCTGCGGCAGATCGCTTGCTTTTTGGCATGCTGGCATACCAAACAATTCTAGGAAAACAGCTGTTTGGAAGGTTTTATTATAGCAATCAACGTACCCGCAGATCCCTCGTTGGCAGCTCTCAATTGTTTTGCTATTTTATTTTTGATTTCGTAAAAAAAATCCCATTGGTTTTCTTAGGCAGTGTTAACTACTCGATGCAAGCGATGGAAACACTACAGAGGAAAGATTTGGAAAAATGGACCATTACTTTCACTATTTCTATACCATTACCTTGAAGCTTTGCAGTATTCAAAATTTTTGTTCAAGAATGCTGTACATGCGTGCAAATCATCATATGGTGGTCAACTATATTCCACTGATGATTAAGCCGATGCTTGTGAAAGCATACAAAAAGTGGAAACTTGATTCATACCATCCGCGTAATTCTCACGCGAGCTGACATAAATCGCGGATAGATTTTTAGCGTCGATCCCCCTCGCCACGTTCCGCTTCAACACGATTGGAATGAACTCTTAAAGGGACACTGCAGCACGTCTTTGTGAAAATCCCGTGTTCAGCGGCGTGCTAGTTTTTCATGCTGGTTTCTGGAATATCCAACTCAAATTAGAAAAGAAACGAGTGGGAATTGTCTTTTTTTTTAGCAGAAAAATGCATCCTGCGACGCGGCGCATACCCCTGATCGCATCACCGCCTGTGATTGGTCAAGATGCAGCGGCGACGCTTAGAGGACCGATGCTTCCGGTATAGGTACGGTGCAGTGTTGAGTGCAGATCGCACCGTTCCGTGGTGTTGTAAAAGCGATTAGGACGGCTATATTTTTGCAGGTATTTTTTTGCTGGTCGTCAAAAAAAAAAAAAGGATACCCCAGCGCGTTCATTCTATGTATCCCTTAGAGACAAAACAGACGCAACCAAAACATTTCTACGCCAAGCCCAAATATGCGAGCGAGAAAAATGCGAATGCATTGCACGTGTAAAAGGCGTCAGCAAAAGCTCAGGTCTTTAATTTAGTAGTACTGTAAGCCTTCTTCAGGCTCATAAAGGAGTGGGTCTAGTCACGTGTACTTATAGATAGCACAATAAGAAATAAAAACACCAACAAAAGACACAAAAACGGTGAAACTGGCGCTAACAATCACTGTCAAATAAATTCATTTTCTTGGGCGATAAAACGTTCAACATTTTGCTAAAAGACATCAGCATTTACAGTGTGAACATTATAACTTGGTAATGCATCCACATTTCCATTGCCTTCGGAAAAAATTAGAATTTGAACATTTTACAATGCGTCCAGCATAAACTAATACATTTAGTATGGTTACCTCGGATGGAGTGACGGTGGGCTTCTTTTAAGTAATCCTCCTTAACTATATTTAATCCGTTATGATAACGGTTGAAGGGGAATTTCATTGCAGCCGTTTTGAGATGGCAAGGCAAGGTCGGAACTTGTGCAATGGTATGCATGGCTGTTATGCTTTAACGACGAGAGTTCATCAAATATGTAAACCGTAGTGCTTTGGACTGAATTTTTTCGAACTTTTCTATCAGGTACGCTTGATGAGGGTCCCAGATTATATTCGCATATTCAAGAATAGGTTGGACTAATGATCTGTAGGCAGTTAGTTTTACGTGCGATGAAGCCATTGATAGTCGGCGACGAAGAAAACTGACTTGTTTAAACGCACTGCTGCATACCTTGTCGATGTGTGTGTTCCTTTTCACATCTGGGGTTATTGTGATCCTCAGGTACTTTGCTTTATCTACGCATGGTGTTGTAAAACCGGATAACGTGTAGTTGAAAGACAGAGGAATTCTTTTCTTGTTATGTTCATGCAATGTCACATACAATAGGGAGTCTGAAATAAAAGTATGAAGGAAAGGGGTTGGAAGAAGACGATGACGATAAGGATGACGTGGATTAACCGAAGACTAAAGAAGATGAACGAGTATGCAGTGAGGTGGGAAAAGATGATTGGTGGAGAAGAGAAGGAGAAGACGACGACAAGGATTACGTGGACTAACGCCAAGGCTATAAAAGGGCGACAGAGAGCGAGGGGGGGGGGGAAATAAAGAAGCGGAGGCTCTGGCGCGTCAGGGACGCTTCGGCTGAAAAAGACCGACGCCGGCTAGTCCTCAGGTGAGCTTGCGCTCTAAGGCTTTGCATCGTGGACTTCCTGCCGTTCCTGAGCCTGTTCCGGGAAGTTATCTGAGGGCGCTACCACCTGTTACGGCCAGGGATGTCTCCAGCGCTGTTGCCACCCATCCGTGTCGTGCCCCCAACGCCAACAACGCCGGCATCACATCCACGAGCGCTTGGACCGGGAGCTTGTACGACGCATCCAGCGACGCCGCCAGCGACGCCAGCCCAAGCACGTCTAACGTCATCTCGACGCCGGCTACTGGACCCAGGCAACATCGCATCCGTACCGAACCAACCGTGAGCACGTACGCCGACCGCTAACAGTATAACGCTAGTAGTAAACGCTAGTATCAGTGTTCCCGAGTCGTGTGTATCGATAATCTGTGTTTTGTGTTAGTTTTCTTAGTTTTGTGTGCTAGCTTCTGTGTTACGTAGGGTGTAATAAATGTGCGTCTATGTGGTTACACCTGTCTCTTAGTCCATTCTTTCGGTCCGAGTGTTCTCAAGGGAGATCCGTGACAGAGTTAAGTGGCGAGACTGTGTCAGGATACATTTCCTTTTTTCTTTCTGCTTTGTCTCGGATCGTTCGAATCTCTCGACGGCAGAAAGTATGAATTTGGCAACAACATTAGAACTGGCGCACAAGCTGGGGTTAAGCAAAGAAAAGGCGATGCGTCTCCATGCCATATTATACTGGACAGGTAGTAGCTAAATGCGTAGACCAACCTATCTACAATATCATTTTGGGAAACATTATGGGCGCAAGAAGTGTCGAAGACCCCGATCCCGAGTGGAGGATGCTCGACGTTGAAGAACACCCAAAGAAGGAAAGGCCCGCGACTGCTCAGACGGGTGATGGGGCAGTAAGTTTCTCGTCGGCAGTGGAAATAAGGGCTCAAGCGACAGCCCGAGCAACGCAGCGTCCGCTCTCTACTTCCTTTACGATGTGTCTGAGCGTGACACCGTGCGAAATTGCAATTAGGCAAAGAGAAGACCCGAGCCTGCTTCGAAAGAGTCTGGGAAAAAGTGAAAAGAAAGAAGAGTCGTGCGTCATTCGAATGTTAATTCAGAAATGGTCTTTTGCACAGGGAATGCATATTTAGCTCAGGAAGACGGGTCCAAGAGCTGGTGTTACCGAGAGATATGCGAGAGACAGTGTTACGCTTGAACATGACGCCATTATGGCCGGACACCAGGGTGTTCAAAAAACGGTGTCTAGATCATCGAGGATTTCTTTTGGCCAGGTGTCCAGAGCGACGTTAAACGCTTTGTCCGCTCATATGACGTGTGCCAGCGCACAGTTCCGAAGAGAAGAGTCGGTCCACTCACCCTGGCCAAGGTGCCAGCCATCTACCTACCGCTTAAAAGAGTGTCTATTGACATTGTGGGGCCGATCTCTCCAGTATTCGCCAAAGGCAACAGATATGTGCTTACTCTGGTTGACGTGGTGAGTCGTTATCCTGACGCTATTCCATTGAGGAATATTGACAGTATCCAAGTAGCGGAGACGATCTTGATGTTCATTCATTGCACGATAATCTGACATCAATAATTACGGAGTGCGCAGTAGAAGTAGGCGGTAGGAAAGTTCGAAACGATACCGGGAAGCTATCTCAGGTGACGAAAGATCTGATTAAGAAGCGCCAAAGCATCAGGGCGTCTAACCCTACCTATAGAA
Source organism: Amblyomma americanum (assembly GCF_052857255.1). Classification (NCBI taxonomy): domain Eukaryota; kingdom Metazoa; phylum Arthropoda; class Arachnida; order Ixodida; family Ixodidae; genus Amblyomma; species Amblyomma americanum. The sequence goes on from NC_135498.1 coordinate 209,780,656, forward strand.
TAGAACTAACGGAGCTATCAAAGTTAATAAACAAGCGCAAGGTAGCCGACATAAGGAAGTTTAATATGGGGAGAATCGAGCATGCTCTAAAGAACGGAGGTGGCCTAAAAGCAGTGTAGAGGAAACTAGGCATAGGTAAAAAGCACATGTATGCATTAAGAGACAAGCAGGGCAATGTCAATAGCAATATGGATAAGATAGTTAACGTAGCTGAAGAGTTCTACACAGACCTGTACAGTAGCCAATGTAATCAGAGCGTTAATGTGAAAGACAGCAGTGCACAGCAATGCGTCATCCCGCCAGTAACGAAAGATGAAGTAAAGAAAGCCTTAGAAACAATGAAAAGGGGAAAAGCAGCTGGGGAGGATCAGGTAAGAGCAGATCTGTTGAAGGATGGAGGGGACATCGTGCTAGAAAAAATAGCCACCCTGTATACGCAATGCCTTATGACCTCGACTGTACCAGAAGCTTGGAAGATCGCAAACATTATCTTAATTCATAAGAAGGGAGACGCCAAGGACTTGAAAAATTACAGGCCGATCAGCTTACTATCCGTTTCCTACAGAGTATTTACTAAGATAATCGCTAATATAGTCAGGACAACGTTAGACTTTAATCAACCAAATGATCACGCAGGCTTTCGTAAAGGTTATTCCACAATAGATCATATTCACACTATCAATCAGGTGATAGAGAATTGCGCAGAATATAACCAACCTCTATATATAGCTTTCATTGATTACGAGAAAGCATTCGACTAAGTGGAAACCTTAGCAGTCATACAGGCATATCGTAATCAGGGGGTAGAAGAGCCTTATGTCCAAATACTGGAAGATATATATAGCAACTGCACAGCTACTATAGTCCTCCATAAAGTCAGCAATAAAATTCCAATAAGGAAGGGCGTCAGGCAAGGAGACACGATATCGCCAATGCTGTTCATTGCATGTTTACAGGAGGTATTTTGAGGCCTGAATTGGGAACAGTTGGCAATAAGAATAAATGGAGAATACCTAAATAATATGCGATTTGCTGATGACATTGCCTTACTTAGTCACTCAGGAGGTGAGCTGCAAATCATGATCAATGAGAGACAGGCAGAGCAGATCGATGGGTCTAAAAATTAACATGCAGAAAACCAAGGTAATGTTCAACAGCCTAGCAAGGGAACAACAGTTCACAATTGGCAGCGAGAGCCTAGAAGTTGTGACGGAATACGTCTACTTAGGGCAGGTATTGACAGCTGATCCGGATCATGAGAGGGAGATAACTAGAAGGATAAGAATGGGGTGGAGCGCAAATGGCAAATTCTCGCAGATCATGAGTGGCATTTTACCAATTTCCCTCAAGAGGAAAGTGTACAACAGCATAATCTTACCGGTACTCACCTACGGAGCAGAAACGTAGAGGCTAACGAAAAGAGTTCAGCTTAAGTTAAGGACAACGCAGCGCGCTATGGAAAGAAAAATGATAGGTGTAACGTTAAGAGACCGGAAGCGGGCAGAGTGGGTGAGGGAACAAACACGGGTTAATGACATCCTAGTCGAAATCAAGAAAAAGAAATGGGCTTGCGCAGGGCATGTAATGCGAAGGCGAGATAACCGCTGGTCCTTAAGGCTAACGGAGTGGATTCCAAGAGAAAGTAAGCGTAGCAGGGGGCGGCAGAGGGTTAGGTGGGCGGATGAGATTAAGAAGTTTGCAGGCAAAGGGTGGATGCAGCTGGCAAAAGATAGGGTTAATTGGAGAGTCATGGGAGAGGCATTTGCCCTGCAGTGGGTGTAGTAAGGCTGATGATGATGATGATGATGAAGTAGCGGAGGGTCTTTTGGAAATGTTTTCGCATTATGGGTTCCCGAGGGAAGTTTTGAGTAACCGGGGCTCGAACCTCACGTCGGAACTAATGAAGGAGGTTAACCGCCGTGGGGCAATGAAGAGATTGCATCAGACCTCAAGACAACATACACATACGTTCTTGAGTTGCGGGACAAGTTGGAGGAAACATGCATGTAGGCTTGCACATCAAGGCCTGGAAAGGCCACGCGAACGCTATAAGGGCTACTATGCCACGAAAGCCACTCACAACAATCTGAATCCGGTAGACAGGGTTCTCATCCTGCTACCCACGGATCATAATAAGTTACTGATGCAATGGAAGGGCCCTTGCCTTGTGACGCAGGAGAAAAATGACGTGGATTATGAGTCATTGATAAATAACACCAAGAAGGTTTCCATGCAAACATGTTGCCAAAGTACTAAGAAAGGGTTCCCGTACGGTGCGCCCCCAAGGTAGCATGCTCGGTAGTAGCAGAGGAGACAGATGATGTTGCCGAGGTGCCCACGTGCAGTGGGAAGAAAACTCTAGGATGGGATCAGGTGTTAATAAACCCCAATATAAATGAAGACCGAAGATCACTGATAAAGGCCATACTCCAAAGGAAGGGGGATATGATTTCGGATGTGCCGGTCAAAACGGATGTCATATGTTGAAAATTAGATCTCTCTACAGTAAGACCAATGAGCGTGCACAAACTCTAGTAGTGCCATAATCAATTGAAAATGAGGTTCGGAATATGTTGGAGCTTGATTTGATTGAGAGGTCGTGGTCAGCATACAATACGCCTCTCGTGGTTGTCAAAAAACCCAATGGAACTAACCGAGTGTGTGTAGATTTTCGTCGGCTAAATGAGATCATAGTACCCGTTGCCGAACCTATACCTAAAGCAGACCTGGTGTTCGCTAAGGTGTCTCACAAAAGATTTTTTTTCTAAATTTGACTTAGCTAAAGGGTATTGGCAAATACCAATGGAAGATTCGTCTAAAGAGAATACTGCCTTTTCTTGCTCGGCGGGTTTATTACAGTTTAAATTCTTCCCTTTTGGTTTGAAGACAGCATCTGCAATATTCAAGGAGCTGATGAGGAGTGTTTTGGATAGGCTCCAGAATGTAGAACACTATATTGATGACATGCGTGCAGCAACCGATGCGTGAGAAGAGCATGTAATTATGCTGGAAAAATTGTTTTATAGAATTCAGATATCAGGTTGACTATAAAGCCGGCAAAATGTGAGGTGGGCTTTGAAGCCATTTCTTTTCTCGGACACAAGCTGGGGATGGGCCGCATCGCAACGAAAGACATCTTGGTCAAAAGGCAACAAGCCCAGACACCGATGACCAAAGAAGTAGTACAGTCGTTATTGGGTTTAACGGGATACTACAGGGAGTTTTTTCCCGATTATGCCCACATAGCCGATCCGCTGGACGAACTCATTAAGAAGGGTGCAAGCAATAAGCTGAATTGGACTGCTGACCACGAGAACGCATTCGTGATGTTAAAAGTGCATATGGCAAAACCGCCCGTACTGCTTGCTCCGAATTTGGACAATGAGTTAGTGCTTCGCACTGATGCATCACACCGAGCTTTAGGAGCCGTACTCTAGCAAGAAGAGAATCGTGTGCTACATTCGGTATTTTTTCCAAGCAAGAGATTATATGCAAGTGAACGCAACTACTCCACAGTTGGAAAGGTATGCTTGGCGGTAGTATGGGAGCCGACATTCCAGCCACTTGAATACTTAACCAAGGCCAAAATGAACAATAGTACAGTCATGAGATGATGTTTGGCCTTGAAAGAATACTGATTTCAGGTGAAATATATTAAAAGCAGAGATAACGCTGGAGCGGAATTCATGAGTAGAGCCAACTCAATAGCTCTAGGTATCTCTAGGATATATGTCGTTGTTGTTGTCGTCCTGGGTATTTCTGGAATGTATCTTGTTGTGGTTGTTGCTGTTGTTGTTGTTATGTGATCACACAAGGGAGTGTGTTGTGGACATTAACATGTGTATTAAGGACACCAGACGGACAACGGCAGTAGTGTGCTAATTTTCCGTAAGTAAATTTGGTGTGGTGTGTTAGTGCTGTGCTTTTGGTGTGTGCTGGACATCTGCGGTGTGTTGTGTGCTGGGTCCACAATTGATGCAGATTGCTGGTCACTGGCCAAAGTAAAAAGATGAAAAGACGTTTCGGGAGCACTACAGCTCCCTTGTTCACTATGAAGCAATCGGCGCACGGATTCGTCCTTTTGAAGCACCCAGTAGCGTTTTTAATGATTTAGCATAGATAGGATGTAGAGTTCCGTCGTTCCTGTTTAATGTGTTAGACGATGTCTGTATGATAAGGGACTCAAGATTCTGCCGTGCTGATGTGTTCTTTTCGGTTGTTAATATCTTTACTTGATCCCAGTTAATCTCGTGGCCGGATTCTTGCACATGCTCGGCGATGGCGTTAGATGCTGCTTTCCGGTTTCGGACGTCGTTCTGGTGCTCTCTCAGGCGTCTCCTGAAGTCCTTTGTTTCACCGATATATATTGATGAGCAATCGGCGCAGTCTATCTCATATACAACACCTGGAAATCTTTCACGAGGGACCTTGTCCTTCACATTCACTAGTTCTGTTCGCACCTTGCCAGCGGGGACGTGCGCGATGTTGACGCCATGCTTGCGGAAAATACGTGCAAGCGCTTCGCTAATTCCCGCCACGTATGGGACAGCAGCTCGTTTTTCTTTTGTTTTTTCTGTGCTCTCGCGTTCTTCGGAGGTAGGCTGATTCGCTGTCATTCTTCTTTCGGTGTTCCTGATGAAGGAAAGAGGGTAGCCACAATTGCCACAGAAGATAGTCGGTTGGCTGGAAGGTTTGAAGATAAGGATGACGTGAGCAGTTTTTCACGGAAAAACTCTTGAGAGAGGGGGCCCCTTGTCACATATAATAGGGAGTCTGAAAAAAAAGTATGAAGGAAAGGGGTTTGAAGAAGACGAAGAGGATGGCCATAAGGATGATGTGGATTAACCGAAGACTAAAGAAGTATTCAATGTGGTGGGAAGAGATGATTGGTGGAGAAGAGAAGAAGACGACGACAAGGCTTACGTGGACTAACGCTAAGGCTATAAAAGGGCGAGGGAGAGCGAGGCACGGAGGGGGGGGGGGGGTGAGAACAGAGAAGCGGAGGCTCCGGCGGGTCCGGGACGCTTCGGCTGGAAGGGTGCGACGCCGGCTAGTGCTCCGGTGAGCTCGCGTTCTTCGGCTTCGCATCGTGGACTTCCTGCCGTTCCTAGGCCCGTTCCAGGAACTGAGGACGCGACAACCTGCTATGGCCAGGGGTGTCTCCAGGGCTGTTGCCACCCATCCGTGTGGTGCCCCCAACGCCAACGTCACCGGCATCACTTCCACGGGCGCTTGGACCGGGATCTTGCACGACGCAGCCAGAGACGCCAGCTGCAGCACGTCGAACGCCATATCGACGCCGTCTACTGGACCCAGGCAAAATCGCATCCGCACCGAAGCAACCATGAGCACGAATGCCGACAGCTAACAGTAGAACGCTTGTAGTAGACGCTGGTAGCAGTGTTCCCGGGTCGTGTGTATTGATAATATGTGTTTTCTGTTAGTTTTGTTAGTTTCGCTTGCAAGCGTTTGTGTCACGTAGCGTGTAATAAATCTGCGTCTGTGTGGGAACACCTCTCCCTAGTCCATTCTTTCGGTCCGATTGTTTCTAGGGGAGATCCGTGACATACATGTCGTCTTCGAAATGTTAATTTGCATGTCCCAGATTGCAAATTAGTCAGAAAAATTTTGTAAAGATGTTTGTAGTTTCAGTTTATCAGTAGTGCTACTGACAGTTGTACAAATCACAGAATTATCTGCAAAAAGTCTCATCAAAAAGTCGCAAAAAGGCTCTGCGCACAAATGAATGTCGTTCAGTTACAAGAAACAGTAGCGGGTACCACCGAGATCACTTCCAGGTATATCGAGTTGACACTGTTTATTGTGACGAACTGTTTACGGTTGAAAAGTTGGGCTTCTATCCATGCTACTACTTTCAAATCTGTGCCTATTGATATTAGTTTCAGAATAAATTTTGTATGACGAAAACTGTCAAAGCTTTGGCAAAGTCTGTAAAGATTGCATCAACCTGTACTCGAGAATCAAATACTGAGGCCAGGCCATGTATTATTTCAAGCAGTTCATTAACAGGTGACAGTTTTTTACGAAAGCCATGTTGCCTGTTGTAGAGTAGATTATTTTCTTCCACGTGTGGCATGATTGCCTTATGAATTATGTACTCTAAATCTTTGCAGCAGGAACTAATTAACGATATTGGTCGTTACATATTTACTAGCAGTTTGTTTCCACCCTTTTAAATATGTATCACCTTCGAATGCAGCCAGTTTTGAGGTACGATCGCGACTCAATTAATATTGCGCACATAAAAGGTACAATATATTCAGCGTAGCGCGTAATAAATACGTTTGAAAATACGTCTGTACCAGGGGTTTTTCGCATTGATTTGCAAGAGCAAGTTTAGGACGCCTGTTTGCGTTATCACTAGCTCGAGCATGTGGGTGGTGAGCTGTGCCGGGGCTACACTCACCGGAGTTGCGCGTTTAAAGATGGAATTGGAAGTATGAATTGAAGCAGTTCGAAATCGCTCCCTGATCTTCAACGATACGGCTGTCAGTTTCTATTTTCGAGATGGCACGACCACATTTCGATAAATACCGCCAAAACATCTGCGGTTGCATAATCATAAAATTTGACTGTCCTTGCAAAAAAATTCACTCTTGCATCTTTAATTTCCTTTCTGAGAACATGTGAAAGCTCACATATTTCCATTTCCGCCGGTGATTTTTTACTTCTGCGCATTCTCTGAAGTCTTCGCTTTAGGCGAATTATATTGCTGTATTGCGTTCGACTTGGTAGGAATAAAGTTTTCTTCGCAATATTTTATTACTTCCATGAACATCATTTCTTGAAGGAAGTGGTGCAAACAAGTCTCAAACCAACATCGAACAGCTCTTGCCCTGCCCGAAATACCGTCATTATAAAGCAAAAACTCCTGGCGTTGTGTATAAAGTACCCTGCACTATGTGCCAGGCGTAAACGTCGGGGAAACAAGGTACTTCGTGGAAAGCATGAAGCAGTATAAAGCTGACATCAAAGCAAACGAAGCACAGCATCGAGGCCCTGCGAGGCGTGTGAGCACAGGGTAGACTTTGACGGAGCTACTGCGCTGGAGACCAAGCCAGATTCGCGTACGAAACTATTGCTTCAGCCATAGCACGCTGAACAGAATCTGGGAAGTATTAAGGCTCTGTTCTACTCCGATGTTCTCGGCGCGCGCAAGCGCGGCGGTTGTGGTGGGACACGTCACGTTGGCGACGCTGCGCCGGGCTGAAAATCGCCCCTGTATACTCCAGCCGCGTCGACATGACACAGCGCTAAGCGACAAGCGGCGCGCATGCGCAGAAATCCAATCGTCCGGCCTGCTACCTCCCAGTAGCGGCTGAGCCGAGGCGCGCGGTGCATTCTGGGTTCGCGGCTTCGACGCGCCCGGCGCAGAATAGGCACATGTTCCATGTCGACGCCAGCACCGTCAGGGCGCGCCGAAGCCGCCGAACACGTCGGTGGTCAAGCGGCGTCGGAGTATAGACGGTCTGCTTTAGCCAACGTGACGTGGCAGTGCCTCGCGCGCGTTACGTCGGAGTATAACGCAGCCCTTAGTGTAGTGTGTTCTTAACCTGCACTACAGGCCTGTAGAGGTCTTTATTGTGTTTCCTTGTGTGAGAAAGCACACATTCAAATGCAGACGCGCTTTATCTGTCTGTTCCATCGCGTGGTCACTGTCCATGGACTGATGGCTGTCAACACTTCACGCAAAGCTGCACACACAAAGAGACCCGAATCGTCGCATGAAATCAGAGTGGGAAGTAGAAGCCTTTATCTAATAATAATAATAATTGGTTTTTGGGGAAAGGAATTAGCGCAGTATCTGTCTCATATATCGTTGGACACCTGAACCGCGCCGTAAGGGAAGGGATAAAGGAAGGAGTGAAAGAAGAAAGAAGGAAAGAGGTGCCGTAGTGCAGGGCTTCGGAATAATTTTGACCACCTGGGTATCTTTAACGTGCACTGACATTACGCAGCACACGGGTGCCTTCGCGTTTTGCCTCCATAAAAAACGCAGCCGCCGCGGTCGGGTTCGAACCCAAGAACTCCGGATCAGTAGTCGAGCGCCCTAACCACTGAGCCACCGCGGCGGGGCTACATAGCGAAATGCGCTTTCGTATTTCGCACAGATGTAAACGCGGAGCGATTCTACCTGTGACGCTGGGGTGAGCAGCCTAGCGCCAAATGTATTGAAACACCGATTAAAGAGAAAAGAAAAATGTAGCAGAAACGTGTCAACAGCCCGCACGGCGGAAGCAAGCAGATCGAGCTGAAGAAGAGAAAAATGCGAAACGCATTTTTGCCGCCGTTTCGTTCGAAGATAGGTTTTAATTTCAGTTTTCACTTCATACATCACGTGGTTATGCGCTCTGGGCACAAAACTAGGGCGTGACGAAATCAGCGCCCTTTTGGACCGTTTGCTTGACGCCGCGCACAAGAGCTGCTTCCTCTCTGAAGCACGAGAGCAAGCGCAAAATTTTCGCAGCAGTGTCTAAGTGCGAAGACAACCCTCGGGCGGACGTGCTCTTCTCTCACAATGGCGTCCATGCACGAGCGGAGAGAACATAGCGTGCGCGAAGCGAGCTCCTCTCACAACGCGTGCGCCACTCCCCGCGCGCTGCCGTCCATCCTCCCCTCCCTTGGTGCCAAAGCTGCTGCTGTGGTGCGCCTGCTGCCTGTTGACTTTCGGAGGGCCAGCTACCGCAACGTTTTTGAAATACGTGAAGAACAGCGACGACAGTAACAGTGCCCCTCTCCCCCATCCCCCAACCACCTCGCCATCCCCTTCCCCTGGACGCCAACAGTGATCCCAAGAATCGGGAAACATACGTCGCGTCCAGTATCCCCTCTCCAGAATATCCCATAGTAACAACCACCACCTCTCACAATGGCGCGGAAGCGCGAGCCAGAAAGAACGAGCGCACGCGCTCAAACTAGTTTCCTTCACGTGCGGCCGAGGCAGACGAACACAAGTCAGTGGCGAAGCCCCCGCCTAACCAATTACGAAGAGTCGCTCGGAGAAAGCGCTGTTCACTGGCGTCTGCAGCGCATGTTTGGCCCAGGTTGTGTCCCCTATTGTAGATGGCGCTACAAGGCTCAGTGCGAGATGTGCTGTTTTCTAGTTGCCGCCACAGATGTCATTGTGATCTCAGGGTGGTAGCAGACCCAACGAAATCTCGAAACGTGATGAGAAAGAGCTAATGATCTTAAAAAAACAAATGGTCGCGCCGGGACCCGATCCTGTTCGGTCTTGAGCCAGCCGCGTTACCGCTGGAATACTGATGACCGTTCATTCGACGTTGCAGTCTGTGGGGATTTTAAGTCCCAAAGCTACTGAAGCAATGAGGGACGCCGTAGTAAAGGGCTCCGGAAACTTCGACCACCTAGGGTTCATTACCGTTCACTGATATCGAACAGTACAGGGCCTCTAGAATTTCGCCTCCGTTGAAAATTGACCGCTACGGCTGGGATCGAACCCGCGTCTTTCAGGTCAGCAGCCGAGCGCCATAACCACTGAGCCACCACGGCGGCTGTCCATTCTGCCTTGCAGAAGGGAAGCCTTAAATCTTGTGGTGGAAAAATGAAATGAAAAATTTCAAAACAAAATGAAATAATCTAGAGAGAGAGGAAGACAAACAGAAAGGCAGGGAGGTTAACTAGGCCGTGTCCGAAAAGCTACCCTACACGTGGGAAGGGAACGGAGGGAGAGATAGAAAGGGGAGAGAACAAAGGGAGATGAACAATTTTCCACATGTCCGATGGCCATTACTTGCAGGGTACACAGGCCACACACTGATAGTTCACAACCTTGCACTAAACAACTAACGTTTTTTGGCCTTCTATGTGTTAGGCAAATAGGACACCACTCCACTGAAGACACCCATTCAGGCCATTCGGCGGAACTTATGTGTTTCGGTTTTTTTTTCGACGTTCTATAGTGTATTCACATCTAAAATGTGCTTAGTGAGTGCAACTTATATGCAAAATCGCTTAGTACGCTCGATACTGGGAGTAACATTTTTATAACAGAATACCTTGAATGCCGTGTTAACTTAGCGGCACGTCCGAGAAATAGAGACGTTAACCAGAACAGTGTGTTAATCAGATATGCCTCGTGAGGTCAGTACAGTATGGACAAGGGTGCGATCATTACACGAAAACAAATCCAGCACGTTTCCTCTAGTCGGTTGGAATCGTGTTCCTGTTTGAACAAATTGTGATAATGAAGGGGACCTTAACATTTCATGAAAGTTTCTGTGCAAAGAAAATGACTTGTACAGTAGTCCCTTATACTCTGACCATTTTTCTTTCCGCAGGTTGATAACCTCAGCAAGTATTATATACGTAGTTTTCAAATTCGAAAAAAAAATATTGCTCAACTCCACTAAGTATTGCGCGCGTCCTGTACCGGGCGATCTGAAAAAGGAACGAACAGCCACATTGAGCCTTTTTTCAAACTGAGTTTACACCGGTTTCACATGCATCGGCGTCAACATTGACAAAAGCTTTCTTGGTATTACTCTGAATAAAAAAAAATGTCCCGGTTATCTTTCTTTCTGCCCCTCTTATAAACGTCATTATTTCGACATGAGCGGCAGCAGTAGAGCTACTGAAGCAAATGCACCGTGATAATAAAGTTTACACGGGAAGCGTTAAGCACCGGGACTATAAAGTTGTTCACGAAGGATTATGGGGAAACTGTCCGTTACCATCAGTCCTCTTTACTATTTATCTGACAAAAACGGAACGACGCCTACAAACGAAGGATGTTATTGTATAATCTCCCTGCTAACCAGGTGAATTAGAAAAGATTTCTTCTCTGGCGAGTATTTGGGCAGATGATATTTGTGAATACTTGTGTAGCGGTTGTGATTCTGGGTAGGTAATTCATTAGATATAGTGAATAGTGTGAATTCTTGGATACTCTGCACCACATACCATATACTTCTGAAACCTGTGCTATTGTAGATCTTTACTTTTAGTGCATATAAATAGCGTATCCCGAGAATAACCGTTAAAATACTAGACTACACTCGCTCACAATGGAACGGCATACGACATCCAAGGTAGGAAAGTAGACAAATCTCGTAGTGGGAATAAACATGGGCAAGATGTAATTTGGAAAGCCCCAACGGCCTTCCAGGGCAAAACAGTACAAATTACGCGATAATGGGGCACATGCTAACGTGGAAGCACTTAGGTAAGAACTGCGTAGAGGTATACAAGAAAGAACCTCCCGTGGTCAGAGTTACGGAGTTGTGCTCCTACACGGCGTTCCTCACAATTCACGTGCTGCTTCGGAAAATTGAACCTCACGTACTAAGTTCCATCTTCGTCCGAGCTGAACACAAAGGAAGTAACGCAGCTTACCATTCAGCTGTACTTGTTAGCCGCAAGGGAAATTTACAGCATCATTCAGACTCCTCCGCATCACAGTGAGGCGTTATAGCCCTTTATTCGTGCGCACGAATGTGTCACGGTGCTCTTCTGCGCAGAGTTGAACTTGCTGGTGACGTGGATCCAGGAGTCAGTGGTGGAAATGGACCCGTACGAGCTTAACCTGGGCCTTCACCACGTTGACACGAGCAGCGCAGGACAGAAGCACGCGCTCAACCTTCAGCCCAGCGGATACTACACTGTCACCTTCCAGCAGGTGGGTCACTTGTCCGCGCCACAGCGGCTAGTTTTCACAGCAGACGTACTGCCTCACATTTTGTGCGAGGCCGAACGCCATGTAAAGGCAGCCGAGAAAATCTTACTGCCGGTCTAATTGGTTCATTCATTGGAGATGTTTTCTCGCTACCAACGACAGGGACTAGGAAAACCGAAGCGCAAGTTAAGTAGCAGTTTTCCAAGCATGATCTATCTGTTCACTTTGTGCTAATGTCTCTCTTCGATGAAATTGTGGCCGCACATACGTATACAGGTATAACCCGCCTTTCTGATACACCCAATCCTTGATTTTCATGACCGCCATTCTCGCTCAGTCGCTGTGGTTATCAGCCTCTCATTCTAAGGTCACGGGATAGAGGAGCGGTCGCTGTGGCCGCATATAAATAGACGCTAAAGACAAATTACTCCCGCGTACTGGAAATATGATATAGACGATATACAGCGTGAGAGGTGTGACGTCGCCCAATATGGGCACGTTTAAGCCCATGCTACTGAAGAGTCTATTCGAGATTACGGAAAGAAACAGCGCTAAGGTGCTCCGATGGAAGTAGGCGACTGAAGAAGACGCATTTAGCCCGTCTGCTTTAGAAGGCTTCCGGCACTGCAGCCCGCCTCGAAAAATCTTTGATGGCTTTCGCAGAGGGTAAACAGCTCTTGAGCGGCAGCGTCATTGGCAAATTCGCACAGGAAGACGCAGATGTCTTGACCCTACTATTTTTTTGTGATCGCTGCCTGCAAGGGTACGTCAGATTGTCTATATGAGCTGGCCAACCTTCATTGCATTTCTTAACGCGATAACAGTAAGGAGCTCGTGCCACAGATAATCCGGCCTCGCTGTCGGCGTCACGCCATCGTTGAGCATGAGCGAAAAATTCAGACGAAATCCCCAGGTCTGCAATATAGGAGGCAGGGGGCCCCACTAGGTCACATCACCTTGTGGCGTCATCACAACCTGCCCACCAAACTGTGAGAAAGCTCCCCACCATGGCAGACGACAGTTAAAATAATGATCGGTCACTCGGGAAGAACAATCTGAGCCGCACAAGGACCAGTGGTGCCAGCACCTGCCAGCGCAGGGCAGTGGCGCGTCGGTTAACCGCTGCGTCACTACGGCAGGAGTTGTATTGTGACTCCCAGGCGTCCATGACTATAATACAGAGAGTGAGAAATTCTGCAGATATCGTGATCGCGTCATAGCTTTAAGGCGGAGCCTAAGTGTCCCCTCCATTTTTATCTTTCTCTGGTTTCATTTTACAGTGGTCGTGATAGACCGGGCAATCAGTCGTGAAGAAGTCCATTTAGAGATTCGAGGTAATCGAGGCACATGATTTACAGCTCTCAATTCTGGCAGAAAGCTACAATGTCAGCCGTGTTAAAATGTGAGCCACCATTTAGGGTGTCTAGTACTCTAGAAAAATTAGAACTGAAAGACCAAACCCGCATGATCAGTGTCTTAATGTACGAAGTCCCGTGGGATAACCGATGTTCGCTCAGTTTCTTCTGAAGATCTCATTTATATTAGTAGCACAGAGGCTAGCAAGAACACAGTGGCCTTCACGATCCTTTAAAAAAGTGGTGTTTTAAAGAATGGGGTTCATCATACGCCAGCACTTTCGAGCATTGCATTTAAAAATGGAGAGTAACTCATTCAACATGAAATTATCTTTAGCTTCCATTAGAGTTGCAAAGTAAGTGTATGATATAGATTTGTGAGCTTACCAGCATAGGTGGAAGATTAAAATCATTGTTAACGGTACATACGCTCTTCCCGGTTGATAAGGTGCTTTTTATTTGTATTGTGCGACGACGTTAGTATATTAGGCCTCATAAACCTCCGTGAATACATTGGGGCATCATTCAACTGAAATGGCTTCTGACTGAAAGAAGAGGTTCAGCGTTGTGTTCCAGAATGCGCGTTCTCCGAAAGGTATGAAGGCGAATGAGAAAAAAAAAACATGTCATATAATTCGTAATTAGATTGAGTAGCCGCAAGGTAACGAACACTGTAGAAATTAAGAGAAGTCTTTCTTTATCGCCCTCTGCAAAAAATCCCCAAAATAAAATCGCATTCTTGTCTTTATTAAAAGTGTTCACTGGTTCAGGTACATTGCGAAGACGACAGTTAATTGAAGGCGCAAAACAGTTTTGATTATGAAGCCACGTATTTACACGCACAGCTTCAGTATGTAATTGATAGAAAAACGTCTTGGTTCCAGCAGAAATCGGCGTCTTGCACAATCGCGTTAAAGAATCATGACTCTTAATGCCAAATTACAGAGTTCGATACAATGGCGACGGAAAGAGCATCGCTATCAAATCCCTGTATAGACTCTTACGCGAAACAGAAAATAAGTACGCGTTAGAAAATCGAAACTGCAAAAAACTAAGTAGGCGCTCAAACTTCCTGCCTAGTGACCAGTAAAAAGGGGCGCTCAGTAAAATTTGAAGAAACCACGAAGTTTTGGAAACAGCGTCAGGAAATTCATTTAGAACAACGCTCTATTAATAGGATGGCAACAATCTCGAAGAAGAAGACACGGGCAGCTGTCCCAACCCTCATCCGCAAATAGGCTTGGAAAGAATATCATGTCGCATCGGGTCGAAATTGCAGGCCCAAATAAAAGTTGCAAATATTCGATGAAAACGGTGGGTGTAAAGCCTAGTGCAGTGCAAGACCTGGAGTACGTAATAAAGTTTTGTTTCCAGAAAGGTGTTGCAGGCCTGAGAACGAACGAAAATTGAAAACTTATGTGCGACAAAACTCAGAGCATAAAGCTTGACGACCGGAACCCGCTCCATCTACTAATGTGCACTTAAATGCATGAAGTAGAAATGCAAGATATTTAGGCAGCACGCATCACCATTCTATTCCTGCATAAAAGAGGAGAATTGAGCCCCATGAACCGAACCACAAGCCAAAATTCTTGGATCTATTCATCTGAGCGTCATAGACGCTGCCAAAATGATATATTGCCGATATAACTTTGTGCTATGCTTGTCAATGCAGAAAAAAGCAATATCGTCAGCATATCCAAGCAAGTTGACTTTACTACCCGAAACATTGAAGCCATCAATAGTGCTTTTACACAGAACACTCAAACAAAGCTGCTCCAGATAAAGGGCAAAAAGCAGCGGAGAGATTGGCCAGCATTGCCTCACAGAAGAGCGGATTGGCACAAGTTTTGACAAATCACTATAAACAATTAATGAAGTCGAACAACTGCTGCAGCGAAGTTTCACCCCTTTAAGTACAGTAGACTCAATAATTGCTCGCTCTAGAAGGAAAAACACGAATGAATGGCGAATACGGCCAAACGCCTTCGCAAGATCTACCTGAAGTGTATAGTTTATTGTTTATGGGAGTTTAACGTTCCAAGGCGACTCGGGCTATGGGAGCCGCTGCAGTGAAGAGCTCCGCAAATTTCGTCCACCTGGGGTTCTTTAGCGTGCACTGATATCGCGCTGCACACGGGCCTCTAGAATTTCGCCTCCATCGAAGTTCGACCGCCGCAGCCGGGTTCGAACCCGCGTCATTCGGAACAGCAGCCTAGCACCATATCCACTGAGCCACGGCGACGGGGGCCAATCTATCTGAAGCAAAGAAAGCTGATGAGGACCTTTTAGAATTGTACGCGCAGTGTGTACATTACTTTGAATTGAGCAGACTCTCAAACCACATGTTTGGTTAGGGTCAATGAGAACCGACATTGTGAGTTGTAGGCGATTTGACACAATTTTAGCAAACATTTTGTAATCCCTATTTCCCAACGTAATGGGCCTATAGCCCTACTAGAGCGCAGATTTTTCCCATCAGTGCATTTTTAAAATTAAGACTGTGTGACTCCTTGTAAAAGACTGTTGAAGAGCCACTATATCAAAACACATCGTAAAGACCTGTAGCAATATAGAAGTTATGATGGATTTGAATGCAATATAAAATTCACTGGGAATTACGTCAGGACGATGCGTTTTTGAGAGGGACCACTGACGGATTGCTAGTTCTACCTCCTGATGCGTGAAAGAGCCGCTAATAACGGGACAGTCCTCTGCTCATAAAGGCGTCACCGGATGTGTGATCCGCGCGATAACGTCTGTGTTTTGTGTATCAGGAGTGCTACTAAAAAACGCCGTGTAGTAAATCGCGAACACGGACATTACTTCCCTAGTAACCGTCACTGACGGCGCTCATCGAGCAATTCTTGTGGTGTCGAGAGTTCACAATGCGAAGCATGCTTGGTACGAGATCTGACTAGGGCACGCCTGTATTGTTCCGCATCATACCTTTTCAACTCACTTTTGATATTAGCACTTTGATCCGTATATAAGCCCGGCTGTTTCACATTCCAATTCATACAGCTTGCTCAAGCTTTTGTTAAGTACCTGTTCCGGATGATTCTTGTAAAATCACTTAACAGATCATCACGCTGGCAAGACGGGCGAGTTGGTGATACATACTTCTGGGAAAATAGCGCTGGTACTGTTGATATCTTTCGTTGTCGTCCTCGTCTTTTGCACTATTTTCCTAGGACTTAACAGAACCGATTTCAATAGCTATCACACCTACACATGCTGGAACATTTCCCATGCAGGAAACAAGGATATGCTGCAATAAAAACAGGATTGCGGCTCCTAGCGGACGCAGATATTGAGTTTTTGCCATTCAGAAGCAATGAGTTTAATTCCAATTTTTTATTTACATTTCACAGCACGAAAAGGAGAGAAGAACACCGAAACCAGGGTGTATAGGCATGCACCCTGGTTTCGGTGCATAGGGGAATGTTTTAATTTTTCTTAAATGTATAGTGCTGATCAGCGGGATAATAATACTTAGATTAATCAATCGCTTAAAGAAAATTACTTATAGAGCAGCAGAAAAAAACAACCATGCCCCCGGTGGGATCCTTACCCACGACCTCCGAATATCGCGTCCGGGGCTCTTACCAACTGAGCTACGGCGACGGCTGTCCAATCTGCTGCTATCGTGGGTGTAAGCGAACCTTGAGAGTATTCACCAGCGCCACCCTCGACCATAGCGGCGGACGTAGCACGTCCTGTAATACCGCGAGTGTGACGTAGAACGTCTTCTAACGGCGAGTGCGGAAACTGCGAGAGCCCTCTTATGCTACCTATGGCATCAAGACTGCCAGAACCGAGACCCCCGTTAAGTTATTAGCAGACAATAGTGTCGTCGGCGTACGTATCTCCGAAGTTTAGTGCACCTGGGAGGTCGGAAAGATATAAAAAAATTAACAAGGGTCATAAAACCGACCACTGGGACGCACTTGTCGCTATACGTTGTGGCGACGATGATACATTACTAAACTGCCGGACGACATTGATTAAAGCAACTAGAAAACAGCGCGAAAATCCGTTTGCTAAAACCGTGCTAATTTATCTTGTACAAAAGGATGGAATGGTCAACGGTATCGAAGCCTTTCTTAAGTCGAGAAATGCCACAGGCGTAGGTTTGTTGTCATTTAAAGCGAAGTTTATTTTTTCGGGAAATTAATGCACTGCAGTTGATGATGAGTGGCTTTGCGTAAACCGTGTTGCTGCGGGCAAATTATATGGCATTTTTTTATAAATCTATTAATGTCATTAGCACGATTTTTTTCAAAAGGGATATTATTAGCACTGAGCACTGATATAGATCGGTAACTTTAAGGGTTTGAGCGATCTCAATTTTTGTAGATTGCAACAACTCGGGCCCTGTTTAGCGCCCACTGTAAATTAAATTGTGAACGGTCCGTGTTACTGAGCCGAGCAACCGCCATACAATAATTAGAAAACGAAACCGGTAAAGCTTCAAGTAAAATCCCGCGCGAAAGAGACAAAACTTGAATCTATGCGAACGTGAGAGTGTCCCTGAATGCGCGTGAAGGATCGAGAAGAATGACAGGGTGCTCCTACATCGATGAGCCCTGCATCTTCTGCAACCCGTGAGCAAACACCACCGCTCTGCCCTGCGTACATCAGGACCCACGCAATCAGCCAGGTCACAGACGCAACTGAAATCACTCATTAGCACGACATGCCCGTCATAGTCAAGTAAACTAGCTATACCATCACACAGACTAATACGCTGGGCTACATTATTGAATGCGTAAACATTTACCAGTCGCCCACTTCGGTGTCGGTGTGAGAAGTGAGGCCAGAGCAAGGGTGGGCGTTTCGCAGGAACTACTAACAACCCGCCGACAAGCCGACAGGATGCGTCACAACAAGTTTAAGATTTGTCAGAAGGCTCTGTAGTGTCGTTTCGGTCTCCTCCTCATTCTCAATTTTTGTCTCTTGGACAGCCACAGCATCCAGACGCCTGCTGCGCATAAGTCGGCCGAGTTTTGTCTGCCTCTGTCGAGACATAGGACTACGTAAATTAAGCTTTGAGAATTCTAACCCCTCAGAGGCCGCCATGATGACTGCACTTAATTCTGTTGGCAGTTTCGTCCGCCGGTCAATAGACGGCGAAGCCGCATCTGAACCACCACCAGGCCTCCGGGAGCGCGAACGCCAGCACTTCCCTTTACGCTTCGCCGCTCGACGGCGGTGCTTGCTGCCCGCTGGCTCATCCTCGTGGCTTGATTCAGAGGCGCTTCAGAAGTGGCTAGTTAGCAACAGCCAGTCCATCATCCACTGGAACAGGGGCCTTGTCTGGAAGCTGCTGCTCAAGGATGGCCACAGGAGCTGCGTACGCAGCGCCACATATGTGGCCTTCAAAACGGTGACTTGTTCCTCACCAGCAGCTGAGCACTGCGTCTCGTCCAAGGCCTGCGCTGCACCAACTTCCGACTTCCTATAGTAAAACATAGGACTCTGTCACTTTTTTTCTCTTTTCTATAGGAAAAACGTTTTTGTACCTTCTGTTAACTATCGTCTGTCCAATGTACCTTAAACCATTGAATACTGTTTTATCAACCCTCAAGAATGCGATTTTCATTTGGGGATGTGTTGCCGAGGGCGCTAAAAAAGGCTTTTCTTAATTCCTAGAGTGTACGTTACCATGTGGCCACTCAAGCTGGTTACGAACCCTATGACATATTTTTTTTCTCATTGGACTTCATAGCCTGCAGATCACACACGCACGTTAGACCGCAACGCTGAATCTCTTGTTCTACCCAGAATTAATCTTTGTCGACTGATGCTCCAGATCAGGAGCAGTTATGATGGCCGGACTAGTTTCCGCTGTTGATGTCGTCCCCGCCCTTTCTGTCCTGTTGACTCCTGTCAAGCTGGCCGAGTGTAGCCGATAGCTAAGGTATTCGTAAATAATCTGTGTACACCTCCTTTGTACATACATAACCTCGTATAGTAAATACCATGTTGGAAGGAAAAAACCGCTACGATTCCTTCAGTTTTCTACCTAATACGAAGATTACATACATACGTAGTAGGAATAAGTACGTAGCTCAATCACAACTTATAGGTCACGTTGCTGATATTCAAGCAGTGTGCGGCTGTTTTATTCTGATATGCCTGCGTTAGGGGTTTTGCTAAGTCCTAAAACATATAACACACGCTAATAACGGCGTTTCTCGTAAAAGAATGATGATCGAGACGTGTGTGTTAAAGCACAGTGCCTCGCATCCAGGGCCAATTAGCGGCATATCGACACGATATTCTTTCCTCCAAAAGTGGAATTACCGGGGCCAGTTGGTTCATGACACATAAAAAACAGCTCGACCGACGGGACAACAAGAAAGAGACACAGACATGAGCGCTGACTAGCAACTGAAAGAAATTTCATTGCAGCGAAGCAATTTATACTCCAGGGTAAAGCCCACAGCATAAAAACATAAGAAACTTAAAAAACAAACAGCAAGATTTCCCGCGTTCCAAGCAATCAAGGAAACTAATATCTTTTCTTTTTAAAGTGATAGAAGGTGTGCTCACGCACTTCACTCCTCTTTTATGAATGACATGCGCTTCGAATAATTCGCGCACAATCTGTCCCTTGCATCTACTGAGGACTTTGCTCTTGCCAGAATTTGCAGTGCACTTGCAGGTGGCCGCGTGTTCAGGCACATTCTTCCTTGTGCTTTCTTTGGTTTCTCTGCTATGTTCTCGGAGCCTATCATTTAAACAAGTCCAGTCTGTCCTATGTAGGATGACCCACAAGACAAAGATATATCGTAGACCACTTCTTTACAATCGGTGAAAGGCCTCTCGTGTTTCTTTTCGCACTGTTTTGGCGGCTTTTCTTGTCGATTTACTATGTTGCAAAGTTTCCTCAGTTGGTTAGGTGCAGTAAAAACCACCCTTACGTTGGACCGCCCCAAAGCTTTCTTCAAAGGATGACTCACGCCGTGCGCATACGGGTCACCACTGTTTTTTCACGTTCCTCTTGTTCCTGTGTCCTCTACAATGTGTTTTTTGATCGTCTCAAGGCCTCTGCCTTGGGACTCCAGAGGGATGTAGGGGAACTTTTCAAGATATTCGAAGAGTCTCTTGATGATTTCATTCTGACGAAGGAATTACCGTAAGACCACCAACTCCAGTACCTGGACTTGTGCCTGTTCGTTCACCCAGAGCACATCTGTTGGTGCTACTCCCCGCGCTCAAAGAAAGGTCTAATGCCTTACAGTTCGGCTCACTCGAAACTAGTAAAAAGAGCAGTAGCAACAAGCGCCTTGAAAAGCACCCTCAATAGATCATGTCTGCATCGTAGCGAAGAAAGCTTTAAGAACCAACTACAAAGGTTGCTCATCGCCGAATTCCCGAACGCTGTTCTTTGTAGTGTTGACTGCAAAATTTTGAAGGATTTCCGCCGGGCAGCCACGACGACACAGGAACAAGAGGACAGAATCGTCTTTTCTTGGGCTAGTTGGTTTTTCATGCTGTAGGTGTTTGCAGCGCACACGAAACACGGACGTTCCCTTTTCTGTCCGTCCGTGTTTCGTGTGCGCTGCAAACACCTACAGCAAGAACAAGAGGAACGTGAAAAAACAGTCGTGATCCCATATGTGCACGGCGTGAGTCATCCTTTGAAGAAAGCTCTGGGGCGGTCCAACGTGAGGGTAATTTTTACTGCACCTTACAAACTGGAGAAACTTTGCAAAATGGTCAGTCCAGAAGAAAAGCCGCCAAAACAGTGCGAAAAGAAACACGAGAGGTCTTTCACCGATTGTAAAGAAGTGGTCTACGATGTACCTTTGTCATGTGGGTCATCCTACATAGGACAGACGGGACGTTGTTTAAATGATAAGCTCCGAGAACATAGCAGAGATATCAAAGACAGCACGACGATGAATCTGCCTGAACATGTGGCCACCTGCAAGCGGCCACAGGTGGCCACCTCTAAGATACAACGAACAGCTTGTGCGCGAATTATTCGAAGCGCATGTCATTCATCAAAGAGGAGTGAAGTGCGTGAGCACACCTTCTATCACTTTGAAAAGAAAAGGGATTAGTTTCCTTGATTGCTAAGAACGCGGGAAATCTTGCTGTTTGTTTTTTAAGTTTGTTATGTTATTATGCTGTGGGCTTGACCCGGAGGTATAAATTACTTCGCTACATTAAAATTTCTTTCAGTTGCTAGTCAGTGCTTGTGTTTGTGTCTCTTCCATGTTGCCCCGTCTGTCGCGCTTTTATTTATGTGCTTCTTTCCTCGCTGCTACAGTCGCGGGTGTGTGGTGTCTTTCCAACCAGGACAGCGGTTGAATCACTGCACTCATCGCTACCGGCGCAGTCGGCTGCATAGCGCCTCGATGACGACCGGCCGCTTACCACTTGAGGGCACCACCAGCGCCATAAAACCGTATACTTACTGCAAAGAAACAAAATGCGCTGGCATTTTCTTTTTTCGTTTACCACTCAACTCACCCTCATGCACGCTACAAAAAAGCGTCGTGTACATACTGCCGCACACTTATCTGCCAATCGCTCTGGTGCCACTAAGCCTTCTGGAAGCAGAATCACCCCTGGTCACGGATAGCGAGGGCGCCCTTGTAGATCTACACCTACAACCCATTATTGTGACTTGCTGCGTACTCTCGCGTAAGCCGACAGCAAAATTTCCTAATTTAATAAGCATCAAATGCAAAGTTTGTGACTTAAAGCGGAGCACATAATGCATGGCAGCAGGGTTTATAAATGATGTCGCTCGTCCCTTCGTCCGTGTCCATGCTGCCGATGGTTTAACATTTAGTCCTTGAAATCTGCGCATGGCTGCCTCACCTCTCAGTTTGGCTTTTCGTTCTCCATGCTCCATTCCCGTGGACTAACGGTCGTCGTTGTGCCGGAAAGGGCTAAAAATTGCTTAGGGTGTAATGCGCTTTTTTAGGCAACAAACGCCCCTTCTGTCAGACTTTCTGTTTTTGCCTCCACTGTCCACATACCTCGAACGTCAGATACAGCCAACGTCCGGATAGTCAGTTTCGCATTATGTAGGTTAAACTGCCATCACCACCAAATGCAAACGCATTCAGATGATCGACCGAGAATCCCCTAAAATTTTTTTCGGCCTAAGCACTTGATCCCAACGCGCACGCGAGGCCTCGAGTGTTTCTCCAAAGCACAGTTGTGCGAAAGTTTTAATGCCACAGCGTTTTTGCCCCATTCGCCACAAAATCTGTTGTCGCGTTGTGGGCGTCGTTGTTGCGGGCGAAAAATCACGCGCATGGGTTTGGCATTTGGTCCCCAGAGAGCAAACTAAGAGGCAGGTTGGCCCCCCAGGTCACATGAACTTGCGGCGTCATCACAAACTGCTCACCAGATCGCGAGAAAACTCCCTACCGTGGCAGTTACATCAATTATTGGTCGCTCGGGAAGTGCAACCTGGGCCGCAAAATGTCCACCGCTGGGAGCACCTGCCTTCACAGGGCAGTGTCGCATAGCTTAATCACTGCACAACTGCGCCACTTCCCCAGGAGGGGTAGGAGGACTCCCAGAGAACTATGAATGTAATGTACAGAATGACCTTCTGCATATATGGGTAATAACCCATTACGCTATCGCGTCGTACCCTAAAGGCGGGCCGCCGCGGTGGCTCAGTGGTTACGGCGTCCGGCTGCTGACTTGAAAGACGCAAGTTCTATCCCGGCCATGGCGGTCGAATTTCGATGGAGGCAAAATTCTAGAGGCCCGTGTACTGTGCGATGTCAGTCCACGTTAAAGAATCCCAGGTGGCGCAATATCTGGAGCCTTCCGTATGGCGTCCCTCATAGCCTGAGTCGCTTTCGGACGTTAAGCCCTCATACACCATTATAAAGCCTAAGATCGGAGTTGAAGTGCCCCCTCCAATATTGAACGCGATAGCGTTAAAGGCCATGTTCTCCAGCCATTCCGGTGCCAGCGTTGTTGGCGTCGGCATTGTGATGGAAAAATTACGGGCGCGGCTCTGTCAGGTGGCAGCTGGTAGATTATATGGCCGGGCACAGATCGGTCGTAAGATTGTCCGAGGTCACATGATATGGCCGAAGTGGGAGGAGCTGTCGGCTTGGGCTTCTGAAATCAGATGGGAGGCTAATTGAAATCGAACCCTCCAGCACTCTTGTATTCCGACTCCCTCATGCTCTCCCTAGGCTACGCAGCCACGGTCGTATGGCTTGGTTGAGCGGTGCTTTATGTTAATGCTTTATATTAACCCATTAACACTATCGCGTTACAGTCCTCAAGATGCAGGTAATTTCTTAATTTCTAGAATGATTTCCCACAGTACGGCTGTCTCCCTGATGAGGCTCTGGCAAAAGCGTATAGTGCTTGTTCGGATGAGAGCACCGCGAAGTGGCAGCAATCTTGCCTTAAATTTGCAATGTTTCTTTTTTCATGCTCTTTATTTAATGGCTAACGGCAGGCGTCTATTCCACTTATGCTTGCCTCTTGAGATGCTGCCATATTTGTCTACAATGACTGTAGCCGTGTTCAACAATTGCTACAGCGGTCAAGACTGCCGTTAGTGTTGTAGTCGCTTCCTCTCGAAACTACGTTGTCTCCTTTATACTGAGCGTAGCAGGGAGCAAGGCAGTACCGTCGAGAGTTGAGCACACTTGCAGCTTTTGCCACCACCAAGTTGTACTCAATGGTTACTGGTTAGCTAATAAACACGCTGTGTTCTTCACCACGTTTCCGTTTGCGGTCTACTTCTCCGCCTATGTTGTTATCGATCCACGGGACAGAAGGATGCGCGCTTCTTCTGTTGAGGAGAGGACGACATGCTTTTAGCACCTTAATCCTCCGAAACACTTCATGCTTTTGGAAGCATTCAAGCAGAAAATGCTGTATGATGTGGTAAGCGGGTTCTAACTTCCCAAAGTTGGAGATTAGCTATGAAATACTCCTTATTTGGGACGACTCAGGATATATTTCGACCTGTTGAGGTTCCTTAGAGTGCACTGACATAATACAGCACGCAGGCGCCTTTTTCACTTAGGCCCATTGGAATGCTGCAGGCGGAACTTGGATTCGCTGCAACGTCCTTGGATGTGTGGCCGAACGCCACAGCCATTTAGTCATCATGGCGGGTCAAGGTTAATGTGTGGACTTTATTATCCCAATAAAATGCAGTGCACGTGCATTGGCAATGCATATAGGCAACGCGGCGTTTATCTTAGCCGTGATGCTGGCATTCGCATTCAGCGCACTTATCTTTGCTTTTGTCATATTACTTTGCAGCGTGGAGTGAAGAAGCTGCCTCACCCCTACGACACGAAATGCACCAACTACAGCCTCTTCGAGACGCTGGACGTATATTCTGTCGAAATGACGCGTGAGGTAAGCTGAACATCAGAGAGCAGGATCGATACATAGCCTGGTCTGATGCGAATTTCGGAGGTTGTGGTTTCGGATCCCGTTGGCGGCATTGGTTGTTTTTTCTTCTACCCTTAATCAAATATGTGCCAGCCATAAAACAGCTACAATAATAATTTACCATTCGTCCACAGTAAAAATTTAAAAAAATAAAAAGAAAAAATTTCTCCATGGTTTCCTTTGTTTCTTTGACTGTTGGCTTCCTACTTTTGTGTATGTCCTGACGATCCCCACAATTTCCTACCATTGTCTGCCATTTCCTAGTTTGTTTGGCGCGTAAGATCAGTTTTCCTATATTATTCACGTTTGTCTCTCGCTGACAAAACAAAAGGGGGGCTGTCGCAGGAATCGCTCCATTTTTCCTTTTTACGTATAAAAATCTTTAAATTAGAGCGAAAAACAGCAATGCTGATAGATGCTATTATTCAATTAACTGAATACATATGCGGCTCTGGATTGACAGAGTCTCAGCCTAGTTGTTGCTGGAGGTAGGACTTCTGTTGATTATGACCCGTATTGAATATGTTTATGAAAATTCACAAGTACAAAATTCTAATAAGTCATTTATTATCAGTAAAACACTTCAAAGGAGTTGCACGTATGCAAACAACACAATCACACAAAATCAAATTAAATTCAGATTTTTCAGCAACCCATCGACGAAAACTTTTCAGCACAACTTCGGATGTCAGCTATTAGTAATTTCTCGCTTATTGCAAGCTTTGAAAGATGTGCCAGTTTAAAACTCAAAACTAGAGTACTGAGCTTCTAGGAACCCAATTGGGTAATCCTAGCAAAATTTCAAAGTATGACACGTCATTTCCGCAGTGATGTATGTTTAAAACACCGCGATACATGCCTGTCGGAGTCACCGCCACCTTCCGGTACGGGGCGGGAGCGTGGCGCATAGAAACAGAGGCATGCAAAATTTTTGAAATATTTTTCTGGTTTTCCATATGAACAGTTGGGTTTGATGAACGGTTAGCGAGCACTTTAAGAGTTTTAGGAATAGTGTGACGAATTATGCTACGTAATTTCAAGCTTTTTTTTTCCAAAACGCCGCGATATAAACGTCTGTTGTGAAGCCAGGCTTACACCCAAAATGATCTCTACTGTCTGGGTGCTTTTCCGAATCGCGCAGACTTCTCGTGGACTCCAACATGCAGCAGCGTGCGCTACATTTGCTCACGAACACACAGGTACTGCGAACGCCTCTGACGCAGATCTCTCGACCTTGCCCTTTGCGTCACACTGCTGATGTCGCTTGAGGCGCAGAGAGAGGTGGGCCTGCGGTGTCGCTGCGAGCTTCGCTTCACTCCGCGCCCTCGCAGTTTGGCCCTTCGCCGGAACACAGTGCGTGCTGCGAATGCGCTTGTGATTCAGCCTCAGGATGACTGTTTGACCGTTGCGTTTTGTGAGAGCGCCAAATGAGTCCCGCGCAATTTTGACGTGTCGCATGTGTCAGCACTGGCCTTGGATTTGCGTTGCGGAGTGAAGGGATGTAATCCATAAAATGAAAATGTGGTCCGGGTTGTCGATTGTGTAACTACAGACAACAAGAACCATCTGATGACGCAACTTTGCGTTTCCAGTTTTTCACCAGAGCGTTTCCATCAGGCAGATATTTCTGTGTGAATTTCTAACTTATTTGCCTCTACAGGCACTCAGGCTTCCATAATAAGGCCTAAAGCGAATGTTTAGAACGAAAAGTTTAAAACCGGTGTGTTTGCGTTCATAAGTGCGAAGCCAGGATGCGACAAGTAGCGCACTGTGCCTGTGTTATCGTGGCGTAATAGTTGAGGGTCCATGTCAACAAGCGTATGCACCGTCTTCATGTCAGTCTCCGCAAGCACCTGAGGGCGGAAGACTTTCGAGGAGCGTCTTTTTGTGTCCCTCTCTTTGTCTGTGTCCTTCTGTGCGTTTGTTTTTCTTAGAATTGTGTACCAACTGGCCCAGCTCTCTACTGCACTAAACAGGCGGGATTTGTGTAACTGGGCCTTTATTTAGTTAAAAAAAAATATCCTGACATTTTACAGATTGTTTGGACGTAAAAAGCACAGTTCTCCAGCAATCACTGTCTGAACCCGCACAGCGCCTATTACTGGGACGATATGAACCTTCACTCGCTTCAAGCGCATCTACACCCATCCAGATAGTCACTCAACATTGGTTGTGGCGTTTTAACGATCGAATCGTGGGCTCTTACTTTTTTAACAGTCACTGACCGCGAGATATTAGTGAGAAGGCATTATGGCTAGGCCTGACGACCTGCCACCCTTACACTTCTTCGTTTGAGGGCACATAAAAATGATGTTCACATTATTGAGGCCACCAGAGCGGTGTACCTGCTGGTGAGGATCATCATCGCATGCTCTCCAGATGAGACTGCAGAGTTCTGGCGGGTACATAATTCTGAGCATGAGCGATGTACGATGTGAGTTGCGGTTTAGGGAACGCATTTCTAGGACTTGTAAATCCTCTCTTTGCTTTTTGTATCATTCCCCGTTTGGCATGCCACTTCTTAAATCTCACTTTCGCTATAACACCAAGCTAGCCATTAAAGTTTTCTGGTAAAATCCGCACACGTTGCTTGAGTTAAGGGAGACAATAATAGATACTTTCTGTTGCATTGTGAATATTGAGTTTGTTTTCAATTCTTCTTGGACGAACTCAACCGCTGAAAACTGCTACGAGTAAAGTACACTTTTGCTTCCGAAACTTGCGTGAGGTAGATTTCTCAACTGGGCAAGTTAACTGCAGGAAGCGAGAAACAAAAACTATTCTTTTAGCGAAGTGTAATAAGTACTCAACGCTTGATGTTCAGCGAGCAATCTAGTCATGAGACCTCTAGGACATCACTTTGAATCCTAACCATTCTGTTAACGTCCCAAGAGAGCTGTATTATTGATATCGTCGGTACTTATTTTCCTCGATCGTAATGCATGCTTTGAACTATAAATAAATCCTATTATCGGGTGGAGCTGTTCCCAGACCACCAAAGTTATGTAGTTTGCGAAAATTGCTATTACAGAAGCGTGTCATGCTCAATTTTATTTTCAGAGTGGCTGCCGCTACCCGTAAGATCACATCAAAGGTGTTTGTGCAAAGTTCAATGAGCAGTAAGTTTTGCAAAAGGACAGGTACGTGCGCTATTCACGTCGATTGCTCAGTACTTAAAATGGCGGGAACATTTGTTTTGTCCACTTCCGCAGGGGAAAACGGCCATGCAGTCGTCTTGAGGCGGGCGCAATGCCAGCCTGCGTTGCATTGTGACGCGGCGGAAAACTGCGAGACCGCGGAGCGAACCGAAGCTCTCGGCGATATCGCCGGGCCACTTATCGAGGCCTCAGGTGACATCAGCTGTACGGCGCTAAGCGGATGGCGGAGTGATCTCCCTGAGAGACGCTCCTAGCCGCTGTCCTTTTGTGCCAAGTCGTTTTTAGGGTGACATACTGTGGTACTAGTAACAACCGCTGCTGAGTATTATGGATATTTATTTATTGATTGATATCAGAATACTGTAGGCCACAGCTTGGCCCAAGCAGGATTTTATTTCCTCGACCAATCTGTTGGAGGACGAGCTTCAGTTCCGCAAACTCAATACACCCCGTAAAATAAATATTATAATAGCAAATAATGTTGTAATCAATAAGTTAACTAATTAAAATATTCGACCTTTTTCCGGAAGCCCGCTGTAGCCCGCAATATAACTCCTGGGCTAAAATTATGAGAATATAAGAAGCCAAGCCTCTAGGCCCTATGTTAGAGTTTCTCGCATTTTCCTCTGCTCTATTTCCTCCGGCTGGCTGCAAATCAGGTGCTTAAGATAGCAGAGAGGAAATTCCTAGGCCAGCACCCACCTTTTGCTGCCGTTTTCATTTTATTATGAATAAAAAACTTCTCCTACTAGTGTCATGCTGAGAACATGCGCGCTTTGTGGCTAGGCAACGCGCAGCTGAAAATTTATCGTGCGCTGTTTTTTTCGTTGCTCTGCGCATCAGCACGCGTGTTCCAAATAAAGTGCATCTGAAAGTCAGCCGCCCTTTTGTCTGTTTCTGTCCGTCTACTGGCTGCTTCAAATGTAACAGCTGAATGACATAGCCCAAACGGCAGCCCTTGCCATTCACCACAGTTGCAGGTTTAGGATAACTGTTCTGCCGGATGTCGCTCAAAAATCTTGCATTAATATCGCTGACCGGGCTGCCTCTCCTCTGCAGATCTGCCTGGAGGAGTGCCAGATGAACATCACACGCAGCGTGTGCCGGTGCATCGATCAGGGTTACGCTTTCCGCAACAGGGTGAACGACTCTGGCTGCACAGCAAGGGAGATGGGTGCGTGCTTCGCTCCCCTCCCGCTGCGGACTTCAAGCATCCTGCTCATTGCTAGACTTGAACAATCGGGGCTTGAGCTTGGGCCAGGGCTTGCTGCTCTGCGCGACTGCCGAGTGGCTACCTGAAACCTGGCAAAGGGGAAGGAGTGAAGTGAACAAACTTGTACGCCCCCCGGTTGGATCTCCTTGTCAGCAGCCCCGTAGGTGCCGGCCATAAACTCTGCGCGTGGCCGCCATCTCTGTCCAGCGGCAGGAGACTGCTTGAGAAGGACCAGAAATTAGAAAGAGGGCTGGAAGGTGTGGGCACCGAGAAAAGGAAGCAGGCACTAGTAGAGAGGAGTAATATAGAAAGTGTTTGTATGCAGGGGCCGAAAGAAAGCTGCGTACCTGCGAGGAGGAGGAGGGTGGGTGGAAAAGGGATAGCGCTGCCGTGCACGTCAGCAAGGTATGTGGAAGAACCGCGAGGCAGAGAAGGATCTGGTTGAGCCACTTTCTGAGGCCCGGTGGCAGAGCTCCATGGGGGCAGCGCTCACATTCCCAATGTTTTAGTATGGCCAGGCACCCAGGCAAGCTGGCAGCTGATGCTTGTGTTGCGAAGAGCTTGGTCAAAGAGCAGTGTTGTTCCGACTTTTGGCTATTGCGATGACAGTTGTGGCACGCTAACTGACAATCAATGTGGATTCTTGTGAAATTTTATTTTTTCAGTTACTTTGCTCTCGTTGTCCACAGGTGCGGTAACAAAGTCTGCCCTGATCACCTTCAATGCTTCGCTTTCTATAGAAAAGTGCTTTTTGCTTCTGAAGCTGGAGACCATTACTTTTGTTTCGTGCTTATAAATTTTTTATCCAACCATCCTGCCTTGCACGTCTAGATCCTTAATCATGCTTAGCAATTGCTTTCCTCACTTGCTCAGTTAGGCAATGTGATCAGCGGATCGAAGACTACGGAGGATTTTCCATAAGCGTTCAACGCTACCCCATCAGCTTTCCTAAATACCTTCGCAAGCACGCGTTAGATGGTAGTGGAAATAACGTGTCATCCTGTCTGTCGCCCTTCTTGAAACCTATTTTGTCACTCTCCCTGTGGAAGATTTTCGACACTGTTCCGCCGCTATAAGTCCCTAGAACGAACCGTTCGTTGCTCTGATTTGTGTCCACAAAGAAATTAACAAACTCGGAGCCAGCGACAAAAAAAAAAACATGCTCAGCGTTCCTCTAACAAAAGAATCGCCACCGCGTTTGGTTGTGCTCAGTTTACAGATGAAGTTACGGGATAAGGCGCTGAAAGAAACTACAACGTTCTCGAAAAACGTATAAGTGGCTGCGCCGGGCTAACAACATTTTTATTTATTTATACATACATCTACATCCGCCTGCAGGAGAATTATAATAGAAGGGGGAGGGGTGGCATTCAAAGTCTTTATTGCTTGAGCACGAAGGAAAACAATATTCAAAAAAGAGAGAGAGCAGTAATAACTCAAGAGGCACGGATGATTTGCTCAACCGTTGATTTAGAGTTCAGAGAAAACAAGGAGGCCTCTCACGCTTCGGTAAATGCTGAATCGGATACAGCTGCAGCATTGTCCCGGAGGTGGGGCCTCCATGAACTGATTGTGCGTGTAAAAAATTAATGTGAAAAAACAGAGGTACGGGCTCATACTTCTCAACTTATTCGGGTGATCTCGCCTCCGTGCTATTGCCCCGAATCTTTGTACTGTTTGGTGTGAATAACGCGCTACACACTAACAAAACAACTGGAACGGGACACAGGACAAGGTCCTGTGTCCCCGTTTCAGTTGTCGTTTTGTTAGTGTGTAGCGTGGTATTCACACCAAATGTACAATCAACTAGCCCACATTGCTGCCTTGTACTGTTTGTTCATTCTTCAAAGCTCCTGGAACGCAGCTTTATCGCTTTGTTTGTTATCCAACACGCGACCAGATTTATTGCGATTGATTGCATACAGGCGAAGCCTATTCTACGTTGTTGTAGAATGTAACTTTGCACGCCGTATAACCAATGTTCGCTATCGCCTTGAAATGACCGCAGCCGAGGGCGGCTGGCATTCTGTTGGATGACCGCCAAGCGCGCTTGTTGCTGCGCCGCCCCGAGTCATTCAGTTCTTTGTGGGCGCAAGTTAGTCTAAATAAAGAGTTTCGTTTGGAAGCCATTTTCGCTCCATTCCTGCTCGCTGGACTGCAGTCACCACTACGTGACAATGTGTACTACGTAGGCGTGAAAAAATAGGCATCCTTATTCACTACAGTAAGATTGTAAAATTGGTCTCATAAAAAAAAAATTGTCGAAAAATTGCCACCGTCAGAAGAGGCCATCCCAAGCTAGTTTTGATACCCGTAGTAGTGCATTCCAACGAACAATTGTGGGAGACAAAATGCCGTGCTCCGTTTTGAATACACTCAAATTTGTTCATCACACCTTGCGTGTATGGGTCCCATACGACGGAAGCGTATTCTATAATAGGGTGGCATTGGTAATACACAGCAGTTCTCTGACGTCTTGAAGAGAGTGTTTGAAGTTTCTTCTCTTTAAAATCAAAGAGCTGCCAGCTTTCAGTGTTAATCTGTCTACACGGCGATTCCATGACACGTCTGAGCAAAATAATAAACCTAAATATTTTGCCCGACTTCCTGCAGAAATAATTTCGTTGTTTAAATGGCACTGAATATTTACAGGCTTATGTTTTGGAGTGAACGAATATTTTTGCATTTGTGCGCGTTTAAATTCATAAGCGATGTTTGACAGCAAGATGAAATTCTGTTGAGGTCATTTTAAAGTGGGAATTTGTTCTCGACGACGAACTGCAGTCCACAACCCGACTGTCACCTGACTTGTACTCTGTGAGATGTCATTGTATGTTGTAGCGTTATGCGTCGGTGCCCTGTTGGTCTGATCTTTTTGTCGGGCTTCCTCAGCACACTGATACTAGGCGGAGACGTAGAGGTTCTGTTCTTCGGCGCGTTTGGGAGCATGGCGTTGTTCGTGGCGGTTGCCTCCCTGCTGCGGATGCGCCAAAAAGGCACCTGGGTGGTTTCTTGCACTCGCGTGTCGCAGGCGAAGAGGACATAGCGGAGGACGACATCCCAGGCATTGTGCTCCGCGTCGGCATACATGGCAAGCAAGTCGGCGATGGTCTCGTTCAAGTGCTGTGTGAGGCCATTTGTCTGCGGATGGCGTGCAGTTGTCTTCCGAGGGCTTGCGTGACTGTGTAGTAGAGGAGGGCTTACGTGGTTCCTCAACAGGACGCATTTCCCAAACGTTTTGCAGCTTCTACTGCTATGTCATTTGGAAATGATTTTGCTTCAGCACAGCGGGTCAAGCAGTCCTTCGTCACTTTATATATCTATTTTATTTACTTGTACATACTGGAGCCGTATTCGGTAATTGCAGGGGTGGGAGTGAAAAAGTATAGTGTTCAAAAATGTACGGAAAATGGTAAATACACTTTGTCGCGCGGGTACACCGCTTGTAGTGCTTGGCTGCTGAACTGGACGACGCTGGTTCAATCGCGGCCGCAGCTGTCGCATTGCGATGGAGGCGAAATGCTAGAGGCCCGTGTACTGTGCATGTAACAGAACCCCGGGCGATTGGATTTATATGGAGCCTTCCCCTCCGGTGTCCCCGATAGCTTGAGTAGCTTTGAGATGTTATACCTAATTAAGCAAAAATCAAGCAATGGCAAATTTATACAGACAATACGAACGATACAAACTAAAGGCTAGGTAGAGGATCAACCTGTTCAGTAGCCATTAATAACAAGCTCGAACGATGCGAACGAGCAAGACTAAAAATGAATTTCGGCATCTTTTTACACACGGAAAGAAAATTTTTGTAGAATTAAATGCACGAGAAAAATGAGGCGCGAGTTTATGTGATGTAAACTTCTAGTTTCAGATAGTTTAGCAGGAATCGAGTACTAATTCGAAGACATTTGGCAAAGGGTAGCTAATATTGGAACGCACAAACTTTACGGACGGATTCTGTTGGCGAGAACAGTACCACAAAGGAAGAGACGATAGAGAAGATTGCTCTCGCTTTTTCACCGTGGCAGTGGAATTGGTCGACTCTATATTCTTTTGTTGCACCTCTTTTCTCCTCTACGCCATTTTTGTTCTTTTCCAGTGGAATAAAACTGAATGCTTCGTCAGCTCCTCGCATCATATGCTGTAAACCTTCTGTGTCATTGTCAGCTCGATGGCTCTCTTTCGTAGCCGCTCTACCAGCCAGGCCAGCGACAGGCCAGCGCCTTACTAACTCTAGAGCGGGTGAGGCTCTGGGTGGGACTTGTTTTTAGGAAAGCGCTCGATTCTCGTCTAACTCCTGGCTGTGCAGCTCTGTGGGCAATTCAGGCGGCTTGGGAATCGTGCGCACCTCCGCTCGGCAATCTTACTAAGCCAACGACTGCGGCATTCTTTGATGGCTGTCTGAAGTGAAGCGAGGTCCTCGTGTTTGCTCTCGATTGGGTCGGTTTTTTGAAGCATCTGGTGCACTTTGACGTCCACTCCACGCTATCGTTCGGCTGCTGGACGGACGACGGCACTAAGCATTCCTCTCGTTCTCTTCGCTTCGCTGAGAAGAGCCACTTCTTGGAGACATTCAAGCAGCCAAGATATCTCATTGTTTACGAACTGCGCGGCTCCAAACGTGAAAGGTAAACGCGCCCCAAACAGGCCGTTGGTAATTCGCTTCACGATAGAGAGTGTGTGCTCAAAATGTAGAGTGTTTGATAAATTGTAAGTTTAGCAACTGCGAAATGAAATCATGTTCTGCCCCAGCACGCAGTACGTGTAGAAAATAGCTCTTCCTTTGCGTACCGACCTTCGTTTCCTTCACTTTCACACACGCTCGAAAACGCGATTGTGGGGATGGCACCGAGCACGCATGTAGGCATTGCTATGCGGAACAGTGTAGTAGTTGTCTGTGTTCCCGCTTCAGGCTGCGCCACGAGCTAATTTTTCTGTCAGTGCTGGTACCGTGGCTACGCCAGCCTCAGTGCCTAAGCGAACAGCCTATGCAAAGCATCTGTTGAGGATAGTGTCTCTCTCAATTCTTTTTTTTTCACCATCCAAGGGATCAGTGAGTGACACAAGATCCGACTGTATGAGTGCGGTTCAGGTATTTACGACCTCTTCAATGTGTGCTTCGTGGTGTTGCTGGTGCAGATACCTGCGTGCTGCCCCGGAGCAGGCCACTGGCGCTCGTCGAGTGCGAGAAGCGCTGCGGATTCCCTTGCGAGTGAGGAGGCATTCAAATTCAAGGTTTATTCAGTGTGTTTTACGTGATAATTATGTGGCTGCAATGTGCAGGAGTCCGAAGACTGACGGACTTCATACCCCATACGGCCCATTTGTGTAGAGTGAAAATGTAATATTCCATCACTAGATCCGAGTACTTAGGTGGGAACGCGTACAATACAAGAAGTAAAAGGCATAGTGTGCAGGCGCTCGACGACAAGTCTTATTACTGCAAGTTTCGAAGAAACCTGACTACCAACTGTGAGAGCACAAAATAGAGTTAAGTACGAGAAGAGATCATTTATGTGAGAAACATATTCGAATATAAATGAATTTTCTTTAGGTATAAAACGCACGAAGAGGAAGTCATTTATGGTACACTGATCCATTTGAACGTATATAATGAGGTCCATAAAAAATTATCCAGCAGATCAGTAATTTTAGTTGAAAGTAGAGAACGTGAAAATAGTTTGATTCATTCAGTTCAGTTTGTATAATGTTAGGAATTAAATTGGAGAAAAGTCGCCGAGGCACTCGAGAACAAGGGAAGCCCAGAGAAACGAGGAACATGGTACCACGTTTCAGAGGGACATATATTTGTGCAATATTTGGCTGTGCGCACGACGATTGGGAGCGATTATGAAAACTTGGTCGCGTTAACTGTTGAAGCAACTCGTAAAATCAGCATAGATATTTTGGACTAGTTGATTAATAGCCGCTCTTGATAAAAAGTTTTTCTTTGCCTAGGTTATCTTAGTAATCACTGAAGAAACGGAATTACAAAATCTTGGCGCGTCATAAGATGGCAGGCGGTAACCAAAAAATGTCCTTCTTTGGTCACTGTGCAATTGGAGCTCATAACCAGCTGCCTTTTCGATGTAAAGCTGCAAATCTTGCGCTTTAGCATATGCAAGTTGTTTGTTGGTGGGGCATGATCCATTGACTAGAGCCGCCATCAGTTCTCAATCATACTAGAAAAACAGCATCGGGAAGCCATGTTTCGGAAAAGCATAGAGTGTCACTTATTTGTCGCAATGGTTACGCAGACTGCGCTAAGTAAATCTATCGCAGGCAAATAACGCTAGAACGCGCTAGCAAGAACTTAAGGAGTGCGCGAATTCATGTAAGCAATAAACACAAGAAAGAGGTGAGGCAGTTAAATAGTATTTCAGAGCCAAATGTCGCCTTAAAAATCCTCATGCGTTGCGCAATAGCAATCCTGAAGTGACTGGCGCTTTTACCGTTTCGATATCGGTCGAGAGGAACGTCTATTTCGTTTGTTCTCAAGAGCACGCTACATTGAAAATAGCGCTTGGTCATCCGGTTTAAGCTTTTCACTGAGGCATGTTCTCAGGTGCAAGCTGTCCTTTGATGTCGGCGGCCGTTCCGCAAAACCCGAAAAGGTCACGGGTATTGTGCGGTGAACTTTTGGCGCCTTCGCCAGAAATTCAAAACACTTGCCTCTTGAACAACAGCTCCTCACGATGACGCTTGCGCTTGACTTTAAAGTGCAATTAGGGCTGGGTGAGCACCACTAAGATCGCTAGCGGGGAGGGGGGAAGGGGGCGGGGGTGTAGTCAACCTTGTTCCCAATGAGCTCGGCACTCTTCTTTGGATCGTTCTCCCTTTGGGTCGTTAATGCTTCTCTAATTTTTAACTGTTGAATCGAGAGTGCTGCTCGAGCCTAACCACTTCCGTAAACGAAGTTTATAGCTAGCTTGTAAAGGAAGTTCGGCATCCCAAATATTGTAAATTGAAATTTCTTATTCACGAAGTTCATAGACTTCTTAACATCGTCATAGTCCATATCACGCTTTCTGTTTACCTTGGAATGTTCTGGAGTGCCGTTCGTTACTGCAGTTTTCATGGTGCATGTCACGTTGCGATCGAAGCAATGGTAGCTGTGGTTTCTGACTGCCGTCAGTGTGCACAGTAGTCAGGTTGACAGGGAGACTGTTTTCTTAAGTATGCACATGTGGCCCTGGAAACCATGCACCTTAGTGAGCGAGTACTGGGCCTATTAGAGGCATCTGCCTCACAGACTGTTCTACGGGGCTCCCTGCGTCTCGTGCGCATTAACTGTCTCCATACTTGGCTTGCAAAAGACTCCAAGTGGAGGCGGGCTGGCCGTACATGCGCGCTTCTATCACTGTGCAGGGAAACCATCTATGACATCACCCAGTCCTTCTCAAAGTCTTACGGCCTCATGGCAGAAGAAGGGTGAGCAGTGCCACCTATGAATTTATCTCCTCCCTCACTGAAGCCCCCCTCCCCTCATCTCTCACCCACAGGGTGTACTTCCTCAAACTGAAGCTCCTGATGACTTCCCGTAACGTGGAAGTGGTCCACTTCATTCCGGCGCTGACTGTGAGTGCTTCCGTTTTTCTCAACCGAAACAACCGCGGCCTCTCATGCATTTCTGATGTGACGGCTGCCATGATGATACCGCCTTTAAAACTAACCCCTCGTAATTCTCTATACCAATCACCTTCTGCCCCTAAGCTTTGGAAGTTCGTGCAGGAAATGTTACCGAAGTATTGAAGCATTAGTGTGCTAGGTTTATAAATATTCAAAGAAAGGTCGTAAATCAGGCTTGATGTGTGCCCCAGTAAGAACACCTTAAAAGGCGTTCACAAGAGGTTCGTAACGGCTTAAAAAGCAAGGACTGTGAGATTCCCTAAGTTCTCAGCAAGGCGGCAACACTAGTTGCCTCCTCTAGTTGCAGTCTTCAACAAATGGTATACAAACAGATTAATCTGAAATTTATGTCGAAACTTTCTGTAAACGCGTAGTGCGGCTGGTGCTTTATGACAAGCTCAATATGTTCAAATCGCACTGCGGCTTCGAGCGGTTTTTTATGTGTATCTTTGTTGTGTTTACGAGAGGATGCAAGAAGTTAAATGTAATTTATAAGACAAGCACAGGTTTTGTCTGGTATACTGTTGTATGGCATTTAGTTTATTTTATTTATTTAAAATGTCCTCAAACACCCTCTATTGAGGCTACAACATAAGGGGGCAGTAAAAAAGTTGTGATAGTCACAACATAACACTGAAAAACACACATCAAAAGAAACAAGAATAACTAAACAAAAATATACGCACAATATTCTACTTAATTTTGCAAAAAAATACTCAAGTTGAAGAGCGAGCATTGTCACAAGAATGTGCACTAATAACTGCAGGTAAATTGCTAAAAATGAACAATGCATGCCAGGAGAATTTTAGGCTACATAATGCATCATCGGAAAACCTGCATCTTTTGACCAGAAAAAATAAAAGGAATGTAAGAAAGAAAGGGTGGTATCATTGGGCTTGTGAGCGAAGTTACATGTCATTAAAAGCACGGATTAGCTCTTGAAATTCAGTTATGTCAGATTCGGCAGCGATATTTCACAGCAAATGGTTCCGTTGGATGGTCGTGCGTGGAGTGCATGACTTCGCGAAAAGAAATTCGCGGAATGTGTTGCGCTTAATTTTCCAAAGGTGATCAAGAGTGGAAAATTGGCGGCGGGTTCCGAAAAGAAATCGTCATGAAGCGTTCAGTGACGATAAAGCTCATTAAAAAGTGAAAGACATGAAAGTTTGCAGCCGGAAGACAGTTCCGGTAGCTGAGAGCGTGCGTTGAAAGCTGTTCCACTATATATGGCGTGAATAGTCGGAATAAAGGAAACGTACCGCACGGTTTTACAACGTTCCTTTGTTATATATCACGCAAATTTGGACTAGATCCCAGATGGCAGAAGAGTGCTCTATTTTAGGATGGACCAAAGTGTTGAAGACAAGTTTGCGTAAGTGAGCAGGAGCATGGGGAAGATTCCGTTTAAGAAAGCCCAGTGAGCGTTTAGCTGCTGTAAGCATTAGATTAATGTGGTGATTCCAGGACATGTCTGACTGCAAACGGAGCCCAAGGTACTTGTATGTATTTGTAAGTTCGACTGGCTCATTTTAATTTTCTAGGAAATTTGAAACCGGGTTACATGATGGGTGAAGGACATGGTTTTAGTTTTAGACAAATGTAAAGGCATTAACCAGGAGGAACACCATTCATCTATTGCAACTAGATCGGACTGTAAATCTGAGCAGTCAGTGTCACTGGAAACGTTACGATACATCACACAATCACGACCGAATAGTCTAATATGGTAAGAAACAAAGGCAGGCAAATTATTCATGAAAATCAAGAACAGCAAAGTTCCAGTCACACTCTCTTGAGATACACCAGAGGTTACGAAGTCAAAATCAGAGTTACAGTAATTAACAGAGGTGCACTGCTTTCGAGATGAATGAAAGGCCTTTATCCAATGAAGCGCGTCGCTGTGAAGGTTAAGACATGTTAATTTTTTCATCAGTCTGTGATTTGGGACACACTTAAATGCCTTGGAGAAGTATAGAATAATGACGTCAACTTGAAGGCCAGCAGCTATTGATGGAAATATATCATGAATAAACTCCGCGAGCTGTTTCACACGCATAACCTTGCCGTAAACTGTCCTGGAAGTTATGTATGTTGTTATGTTCTTCTAAGTAGTGAATTACCTCAGTTTGTAGTGTGCGCGCTAGCAGCTTGCATACGATGCTTGCATACGGATATTGGGCGGTAGTTCAAGGGTGAAGACGCGTCGCCACACTTGAAATGGGTATGACCTTAGCAACGAGCCAGTCATTTGGGGTAGTGGATGTTGACAGTGATTGCGAGAAGAGCGCTGATAACGCTGGGCTGAAAGTAGGCGCCATATTTTTAAGTATTTTAGTGGTCTGAACATGATGAAAGTTTGAGTTTGCTTACTAAGGGGAAAATAACAGCTTCACAGATATTTATTTCCGGCATAGAGCTACCGATGTTCTATTTTATGTCTGGACATGAGATGGCATTTTCGCGAGTGAAGACATACGAAAGTGTTATGCAGCAGTTCAGCACAGTTCCATTCGGGAATTACTTCGTTGTTGTTGACAAGAAAGATATCAAGACAAGAACGTGGATTGATGACGCGCCATAATCTCTAAGGGTTAGTTTGGAGCGTGAACCATAAATCGTGGTTGAAAAACTGATGGTATGGTATGGTGTGGTATGGTATGATATGGTATATATAGTATGGTATGGTATGTGGAGTTTAATGTCCGGTAGCAGCAAATTTGCTATGAGTTACGCCGTAGTGGAAGCTCCGGAATAATTCAATCCACATAGGGTTTTTTAACATGCACTTTCATGAAAAGCCACCTTTTGAGCCTAAGGTGTGCAAATACAGATGGCAGAACTGCTAACGACAGAAAGCACTTGACTGCCAGTGTCTAGCAGTAGGGATGAAACTGTGCCAGGGTACCAAAGGGTGCCACTGCTACAAATGATTCTTCTCATAATAATAATAATAATAATAATAATAATTGGTTTTTGGGGAAAGGAAATGGCGCAGTATCTGTCTCATATCTTTGGACACCTGAACCGCGCCGTAAGGGAAGGGATGCTGAATACGCCGGTTCTTCTCATAAGGAGTGGAATTTTTTTACAACCTATTTGCGCGTGGGAAACTGTAGACACCTTCCTGCAGTAACTTAACTGCAACATGTACAAACGCCACGTATTAAGGAGACAGGCCCTGTAAAAAGCGAGTTCACTGCTGTTGTCATCAAGACGCCAATCATGCCGGACAGAGCTCCACGTAAAGAAAAGAAGACAGCGTAGGGTCAGGTAAGGGTGAGAGCGGCCTTCAGGCGTGTTTTCGGAGCACGAGAAGGAAAGGGAGTCAGCGGAGTGGAAGAGCACAGAGTAAGTTAGCTCCGCCGGGGGCGACGCAAGCGGAGGTGCACCTACTCCCGGACGCCGTCTCGTAAGAGCACACTGTGGGCTTCCTCCAGACTGCCGCCTGCCCGGCGATCCGATTGCGGCAGACTTTATCGGCGCGGCTGCCTACGTGTCCAGAGAGCCGAGGACTCGCCCCTTCCTTTTCGCATGCCGTGGTCGTCACAGTCATGTGTGGGGTGCCCGCTCCCTCCGCCTGTACACATATTTAGTAACCACAATAGAATTCTTGTCTCCTCTTGTCTTTAGGGCTCCATTCATGGGGCCTCGCTTGCGGGTGGTCTGCTTCTTCCTGGATAACTCCCCCCGACGCTCCCAAGCAGTGACCTTTGCAGAAGTAGCAGAAATCAGCACTCGTATGTCACGTGATATAAGAAGCAAGAAACAACAACGCCTAACGTCTATAGAGGCGCCGCTCCCCACATTAACCCCCTAGCTGAATTTGACGAGTGTGGCTCGTCAAAACCCTGCGGTCACTTTTTTTACTTAAGAGGAGTTTGGCTCGTCATGTGTTTTTCTGGCGTTCTTTGTCCAGCCTCAGGTCATTACGGCTCGTCCATTGCCATTTTTTCGCTTTGCCAACAGGTGACGGCAGGTGTACGAAAAGACTGCCGCAATTTTTACCAGAACTTCGAGGCATTTCATTGAGCACGAGAACTTGGATCAACACGAGAGCGGTGATGCCACAGATTTGAGTGACAGTGAATGGAAAACATCTTGAACATTTTTAGTCCTTTCAGTGTAGAATACGACGATAGTGATGACCTTCTTGACAATGCATCAAAAGTAGAAAATAGGGGCTGTCTTAAGATGGATGGTAATGAAAAGTGTGTCTGGAAATAAACACGCCCCTGTTGCAGGTGGTGCGAGAAAGCCCTGTGCGCAGTTTTGCCATTTGAGCAATGATAAACTTGTCAAAATCAATAGCAGAATTTCAGTGTTATCTTGTCGCAACATATACGGGAAGAAGCCCTTGCTCCTTAACTTCCGGCGTCGTCGCCGTCTGCGTTGTCAGCGAAAAATCTCCGGAGAACAACCTAGATAAGCGACTTATGTCACGTGACCATGTGACACCGTATTGTGAGTTCAGTCGGGTTTAGGTTGTTGCAAGCTACAGGTACAATAAGCCTTGCGGATCTCGCCGGCAATTGTATATATATATATATATATATATATATATATATATATATATATATATATATATATATATATATATATATATATAAACAGAAACATGCTAATCACATATTGCTCCATTGAAAAAAAAATTATGGTGTTGTCGTCCTTCAGGTATGGTATGTAGCCATTTCTTGAAATAAAAACCTATCATTTTGATGAGGTTTTCGGAAAAGGAATGATTCGTTATATGGATACCAACGGAGGCGCTTAAGTTTCCATCCAGTCTCTGCGCTGCGCTCGTGGACAAGAACGCGTCATTCACGTGGAAATCAAACGCCGGACAATAGCTCGAAGTTAAGACGCTGCCCATGAGCGAGCTGCTCAAGATCGCATGCGCATGCATGCGCGAGCACCATTGCCACCTGATGCATAGTTGCACAGTCATTAACCGCATTAGAATCTAGGCAGGGTTATGTCATCACTGTTTAATTTCATTTCGGTAGCCTGTTTCTGTGGGCAAATACAGTATGTCAGATAGCCGCCATATTCCAAATTTCATTTTTTTAATCGCAGTGATTATAGCTTCATGATAGTTTGGATGATGAGCCCTACCAGTTTTTCAGTGCTCCTTTAGCGCACACTTATTTTGCAATTTATAATTTAGGTAGTTTATGCGGTGCCGTTTTGTGCCGTGTCTCTGCCGACGTTTTTGCTAGAGACACAATAACGCCAATGCCGCCTAGCGACAGCCGATGAGATGTTCCTCGGAAGGGCTAGACTAGAAAGACAAGGATGTCCATCTCACCACCTTAACTTTCAGGCGAATGTTCACCTGGCCACCTCGGCCAACTCGGCGCCGCCCTTGCTAAGAGTCCAGACGGAGGTAGCTCATAAAATTTGTTCCCGCGAGGCTACATTCTACTGGCAACCGGAGTGGCGTGCGCGTGGCCGCGGGCTTCTGTTTTCGCGCGCCGAAGACTGAAGATCATCTTTTTCCGGTGCCGGCGTGTCATTCGCACTGAATGTGCAGCTGCCTACGCGAGCACCGGCGCCCTCCACTGCTACCTTGCGCAGCTAACCAAAGAAGGACGGGGTTCTAGCAGGAGTGTTCTGCAGGGAAGCTCGACTCCAGACTCCAGGGACCAAGGGGAGCAAAAACGATGGGGCTTCAGACCGGTGGATGCCGGCAGTCATAGCATGGCTCGAGATGTTCGTCCTCTGCGGAGGCTGCGTGCGTTCACCTGACCGCGAGGAGAGCTAAAGCAGCAAAGTTCTCGTCTGCGCCTTCCCTATAGTAGGTATAAGGATATAAAAAAATAGGAGGACATTTAGGCTCCGCCTTTGAGGGCACGAAGCGATGGCTTCCTTCAGCGGTTTCTCTGCACTCAGAGCCACTGTTCTTTGTTCGTATTCAGACATCTATCACAACGCAGGTTCCACGTCCTTGGCATTGAACTCGTCCACACAACATTTTATGCACATAATATCGTTTCTATATACACACATATTGATTAGTATACTAAGCGCACTGCACACACAAACACATGGCCACAAAATAGTGTTCTACCCAGAGGTAGATTCCGCACCGAGAAAAGTTTACACTGCTCGCGCCATTTGCTCGGGTAGCGGCGAACATCAAATCGCGGGACTTCTCCAGCGGCCGCTGCACATAAGCACCGCTATGTCACTTCAAATAAAATGCTTTGTTATTGAAAGTATCGAAACTCTCCTCTAATCCAGCGCTTTCCTCCTAAATTAACCACGCGACGCGCACGACACGTATAGAAGGCCATCGAGTGCTCGCCAGTCCGATGTGTTGGCTGCCACACGTGAGCGTGTGTATGTTTGCGTTTTTTTTTCACGCTATATTAATAAAAACAACCACTAGAAAGTGATGCGACATGCTTGGCTCGAACACGAGTCCCATTTAACACCTTGTTGTTTGAGCAATCAATCCGCTAGACATGAGCGCTTACGGCATGAACAACCATAGCGTATGCCGACCTCCTCAGTTGGGCAGTTTTTAATAGCATAAGGTTTAAGTTATTGTGGCATTTTCTTGTATACTTCTCGGCTTACTGACGCTCCGATAAATGCAGATTTTACCTAGCGCTTCATTTTCACAAAATTACTGTTGTTTTTGAAGCTGTTCTTTCGCAATCGAGCGAGCTATAATTGCGGTAATTTAGTTAAAGATTTCGTTTTAAAGGTGAAGTTTCAGAAGCGCAATAGTGGCTGCGAAAAAGTTGGGGAAATTTGGTGTTTCCGCGTTATTAATTTTTTTAGCAAGTTTCAGACCGAAGAATTTCCTCTTGGCTCCTCGGGGTGAAGCACATGCAGCGGCTTTTTTGCCTGATCAATACAAATTTCACAGCTGCTTGAAAAAAAATATTATTTCCTATTTTTTTCAAATTTTTCGACTACTGCTGAAGTGAGTCTAGCCAAGGGACTGGGTTAAAATTTTGTAGTGATTGCCAGGGCCAACGGAAAACTAGATTAAGTAATGGAAAGATGATATTATCTCGACTCACCCCGCGAATGTATTTAAGGAGTGCCTCAGATGCCCGTGCTGCCCCGAAAGACGCTGGTTCGATCCCGGCCGTGGCCGTCGAATTTCGATAGACACTAAATTCTTGAGGCCCATCTAATGTGCGATGTCAGTGCATGTTAAAGAACCCCCCGAGGTCGAAATTTCCAGAGCCGTTTATTACGGCGTCCCTCATAGCCTAAGTACCTTTGGGACGTTAAACCCCATAAACCATAAGCCAGGTGCTAGTGCTGAATGAATATTGAGCGCTGGAAGGCGCGATCAGCACTGATGTAGCCATTCTGTGACCAAACGATCTTCGTTGAAACTATTCGTAATGTTTTATAAACTACACAGGTTTATAAAACTGCATGAGGTATAAAACCTCATGTAATTTTAAAAACATCAATCAATGTAGTATAACATATCAGTTTCGCCTTCGACGTGTCAAAGCTCACCCTATATAACAGGCACCTTTTATGGGACCCGCTCCTCAAGTTGTGTTAGACGTAGGAGTAGCGGCAGAGTAGCGCACAGTCGGGATAGCCGAACGAACGCATTAATCGGTCTAATCGTCTAAACCCTATTATCCCTAGGCAGAAGATTGTATAACGTCTTAAAGCTACTACACTAGAGCTCTGGGCACACGGCAGAGAAGCCGGCTTATAAGCGGCGAAAATAAATTTGTTTTCAATTCTGCGCCACGCCAAAAGCACACGTATACGCTGCCAAAAAAATTAACGTCTGCGATGCAAACGTTTTTTGCGGCCACCCAGACTGAGACCCAGAAATTAAATTGGCTATTATGGGTGTATCCCGCACGCCAACATCAGGAATAGAATACGCAGAGTAAAGCCATCAAATCGAAAGAATAACGCGCGAAACGACGAACAATGATCAGCGAATTAAGCAAGATTGTCAGCTTCCTGGTCATCTCGCAAGAAGTTTCAAGTGTACACACCAGTTTAGCTACCAAGAAATGCAGTCTACCTCGCCTAGGATGGAGGGCTTTGTCGGAACAAAGTCCTTAAGGGCGACGTTGTGGATCCACTTTTTTCTACGGCTGATGTAATTTTTTTATTCGAGTTATCGTGGACAGCACGAAGTCATTTTGACGTCAGCCTTTGCACTGAAATGTGCCGTAGTCGCACATAACGCGACATTATAAGTAGAGTTTGAATTGTCAGCACCAGGTGAGGGAGGACCAGGTGGGGAGGCCGGCTTCATGGTTGCAAAACCACAGATTGACATTGTCCGTGAGGCAGAAGAGGACGCTTCTCAGTTTAACATAATCGTCCCACCGATTGTAACAGCTGACGCGCTTGCAGGACGCCAGCCAATCGTCGAAGTCCTGGTAGTCGGTGCCACTGAATAGTGAAAGGTCACGCTGGCGCTGCACCCCGGAACAGAGAACGTTGCTAGGAACGGGCGCCGATGGTTGGCTCGTACCGTATGGCATGGTGGCTGGGGGAGTAACGTTCGGCTTCGAAGCTCCAGGATGAGGACCGGGTCGGGAACCGAGACACCTCC
Organism: Amblyomma americanum; assembly: GCF_052857255.1. NCBI lineage: Eukaryota > Metazoa > Arthropoda > Arachnida > Ixodida > Ixodidae > Amblyomma > Amblyomma americanum. Next base: position 209,825,633 of record NC_135498.1, read on the forward strand.
ACTAAATGTAAAGGTGTTTTTTCGAAGCGCAGTTTGGTGGGCGCTGGCCGAAGAGCGTCACGATTGACACACTCACAGGCGTTGTTGTTGCCTCAGAAGCGATGCGATGGCACATGCCCACGGTAGGGGATTGGCAAGTGTTTGGGGCAAATCCAAACAGGACACAAAGTCATCCAGGCTTATCTCAAGAGGCTGATAAATAAAAAAAATGAAACATCTGGGAAAACGAATAACGAAAATTTAGAGGTTTGAGGAGATAGGAATGAAGATTGCGGAAGCAAAGAGTTGCGTGTTAAAATAAAAGAATCAAAAAGAAATAATCTTAAATAAATAAATAAATTTTGAGATAAAAGTAAAGGGAAAGAAGATTCAACACAAAAATCTGGTCTCGATAACATACCTGCGAAGAAGCTCACACATCAGCTTAAAGCATGCCCTTTGTCGGTTGCACCGAAGGAGAATAGGACGTTGAGAGTAAACGATAGCCCTAATTGAACAAGGGGAATTTGCAAATACCCAATTCTTTGCCGTGCAAGCCACCGGCAGGAGAGGATGAAATCGTGTAAGGATTCAACGTCTCCACATGAGGAAAATTGATTCGACGGCATGAATCCAGAACGACATTAAAGATTGAGACGAGGAATCCTGCAGCGCAACAGCGTCATGGCAACCTCACATTGCCTTGATGCACATGAACGAACGTTTCATACTAATTACAAGTGTTCATAGTCCGCTGTAGCAAGGATGGGCTCTTGGTTGAAGTTCTGGTGTACTTGGAAACGTTCATAACAGGACTTGGTCAGCATGGGAAGGTTTGGAACGACGTTGAAAACAGGCCCATTGATGGATGATTTTGCTAAGACATCGGCCGTCGAGTTTGATATAATGCCAAAGTGCCCTGGAATTCACTGAAAACGCACTTCTTGCACATAAAGGGGCACAAAGTACATTAGGGATCGGTACAAGAGACTAGTGCTCGAGCTTGCAAGCACTGCCAAGACAGAAAGACTGTCCGCAAGAATGATTACATGAGTGATATAGCGGGGAACTTTTTGAAAGGCCATGCCAATAGCGATAAATTCAGCAGAAAAACCTGGCGTATAATCTGGGACCCGAATCAAATAACTCCAATCTAGTGTGAGGGAATAAACTCCTACAGCTGCTTTTTCGCCATGTTGAAAGGCATCTGTGAAAATAACAGCATGGCTCGGATACTGGAACAGATACTCCTCCAGGAGACCATTTAACACATTGGCAGTCAAGTTATTTGCATATTTCGGCAGGTGTATGGTCAGAGCAAACAGCTGGAGCAGCGTGCACATTGCTAACGCATTGCACGGACCCAAGCGATACAGCAATTCTAGAAAACAGGTACTCTGTCAACACACATTAAGGCAGCTTGTATTACGGCCAATGTTTATCTAGGAACAAGGCAGGGTTTGTGAGAAAAATGGGTGGAACCGCTCCAGGCATAGGCTCAAGTCCCGCAAGAAGGTGCGCACTGTGAGAAGCTACCAGCGAGAGTTCCAGTTCCGTGTGCGAGCTTCCAGAAAGAGCACACAATTTGCCACTGATTTTGGTAAACCCAGGCAAAGCTATAGAGCGCGCCTCTTCAAAAACACCGGGGGTTGAATTTTGTACCTAAAGGACAACCGAAGAGCAGAACGCCACTGAACTTCAGAATTGGTCTACGTAAGTCTATTAAAGAAATATTAGAGTGCCTCTGCGCATACCAAATTTCTTATTGCTGATTCGCGTCAGGCGACCGAGAGCCCGCTCACCTTTGAGGACAATACTTTTATATGAGGTCGCCAGTCTAATTGGGGGTCGTCTATAAAACCTTGGTAATTTAAGGGCTCAAATTGTGGGATTTGGGCGCCATGATACCGTAGACATAGAGCGGACGCTGGTCGGAGAACGAGAACGGAAGATTTGTTAACGAGGAGTATTGAATGTAACTTACTCTGCCAAAGTTCCACGGCATTCAGGTGGGCTTGAAATAGCTGGTACAGTGAATAAATATCTCTAGCAGATGCAAAAAAGGATATGTCATCCGCATAGACATGCACTTTGACGTCACCCTGAATAGGTATGCCCCGCATGAGAGTGTTAAAAGTAAAGGTGGCAGGATCGATCCCTGAGGCACACCTCCAGTCTGAAAAAGTTTTCGGAAGTAAAGGAACCGTCGGAACAGAAGAAACGTCGATATTTTAGAAATTCCGTTAACCATGCAAGAATGTAAAATGGCGGCCGAATTTCGTAAATGTTGTTCAATACTATCGAATGCTCTACGCTGCCGTATGCTTTGGCGATATCCAGAGTGCTAAAACTCCAACCTCTTTCTTCTCCATTACAACCCTAATTCTGCTTTCCAAATCTAAATGGGCAGTCCAGATCGAGCATTCTCCGCGAAACCCTATCTGTGAAGCACTGAAGACTTGGATGCCATAACGTAGCCTGTAAGACGGCTGTGAACAATGCGGTCATAAGTTTTACTAAATTAGACACGAGGGAAATCGGCCGAATGTAATATATTAGAAAAACTTTCCTAGAATCTTTGAGCAGTAAGACTATGTTCGCAATTTTCCGCTCTGAAGGGAGCCAAGCTGTCTCAGAGCCACGCTAAAAATATGCATAGCATCAGAGGTAAAATACTGGAGCTCTGAAGCACAGGCGTCGCTCAACATGCCGGCTGCACTTCGGATACGTCTTCGCTGCTCTGCTTGAGCTCCTGCCAGTTGGTCCCATTACAAATCTGATATCACTAACTAGAGCAAGGTATGTTGCTGGGCAAGTTGATTTGACATTCTGAACATTGTAGCGCTGGCAGAGGACGGACGAAGACAGGACTAACAACTTTAATATCAAAGAAGGGCGAACCCCACGTTTTTATACAGTTACCCAAGATTAGCCAGTGATTACATGGTGCATGCGCAAATGAAAGTAAAAAAACCAGAAAAAAACTGGAGATGCGCGCAAGCGCATTTTTAAACCACACTACACAAAAGCAAAAGGGACAAGATGAATTTACCCATTGTGGCTGGCAAGGTGTCAGGCACGCCCCTAAGTACACGAAAACCAACAAGCGCAGTGAAGTGAAGGGGAAATGGTCATAATAACAAATCTTTGCAAAAATAAATATCTACGCGCGCCCGCAGTCCTGTGCGGCTTGGCGATGACAGAGATAAAAAGATAAAAACAATAAAATGCAAAAGGCAAAGATGTGAACGACAAATATTAAAATTTCGGAGAACAGCGTGAAGACATACATGAAGAGAGAGAATGTAGTTGAAGGGTGGTTGTAATATAGGAACAATTGACAACCTAAAAGCAAGCGATGAAAGCCAACCAAGAACGGGGCCTAAAATAATGCATTGCTACACAGCAACAAACACGGCTTAAAACGGGGCGCTGAGGGCTAACCACAAAATCGGCCTAAACGAACAATGATGGCTAAAGCTAAGAGAGTAATGAAAACTAGAATAAAAGAATACAAGTAGCATCTTATGAATGTCCAAAGACAGAAGTGGTGAATAAGCTGGTTGTGAAAAGGAGCCGCGTAATAAACCAAGGCGCCAAGAAATTAAAGGGGATCGGAAAGAAACACAAACTCTTTTTCCAACAAGGCTACTGAGGCCTACTGACAAGACCTCTTAATGCTTGTTCATGAAACCTGCCTCAGTTATCTACCGAGAGAGTTGGTAACTGATCTTTACCACAATTTTTTATTTCTTCTACATCGAAGGGTGCCGGCGACGAGGACTACTGTCACGAACGTGGACGGCTAAGCTCACGTTCATGGACTCATCAAGAAAGCCTAGTAAGAATAGAGCAGGAACCGATCATAACAAATTCCTCAAAACATATGTGCCGGAGCAACCGTGCTATTTAAATAAAGGTCGTGGTACTTCCTAAGAAAATGATAGCAGCTGTTTGACACGTGCGTTCTTCGGCAGTTCTAGTATGGTGTGCGTGCGTGCGTGGTGCGTTAGCTTTTGAATAGTACAAATAATACAAAGCTACAAATTCGACGTGATGAGTGCCGGACACCAGGAGAGGTTCCAGCAATGTTGTGGCCACAACAGAAATACTTAGGATAAGACATGCATGCTGAACTGAAACGTTCGAAGCATACCAGGCATTGACATCAACGAGAGGCTCGAACCGGCGGAAATGAAACTACAGGAAACAAGAAACTCACAAATTAGGAGGAGCCACAGAGGCGCGACATGCTTACTCTGCGCGCACAGCTTATCTCTTGCTCTCTATACACAGCTTTTAATACCTCTGTCACACTAGCAAATTTAATGTCATTCTAATCGAATGTCATTCGATGCCTCGAATGTCATTCGGTGTCTTTCGGTGCTACACGGGTAAAAATAATGTCATTCGAAATGATGGCAGTGACGATCAGTGAAAAAAAATACTACAATTCCAACACATCAACGCGCATAATATTTGTACATATTGTTGCGCAGTGTTTTAAAAGCGAGTGAGAACATTTCTGTGCGATATTATAAGCTTAAAATATTATTTCTGGCCATTCTGCGGCACTTCAACCCTTAAAAGCCAAGCCAAGTACAAAGTCAACCACAAATCCGAAAAATGTAAACAAACAAAATGGCTGACACGGTGGCGCGCGGCGACGCGTGGAGCATGGAAATGACTTCTGGAAAGTGAAGTGCTCAGTGGCATCTTTAAGTACTTCCGAGCTAGACGAACATGGAACGCCAACCAGCAAGAAACACGCAACCCAAAATGATCGGCGGTCGCAGGAAAGGCCCTGCTTCACGGTCGGCTGCTGCAGTTGGCTGCTGCTGGGACTGAGAGTAATAGTTATCCACGACAGCTACAAATGTGGAGAAGTTCACACCAAAATTAACATTTTTTTTAGCAGAACTAAATAAATACAATTTTTAACTTTGACAATGCGCACACTATTTTTTCGCGTCGCTTGTTTCTGCTGCGCGTATGGTGTCCAGAGTTCACATTCGGTTCGACATCGAATGCGAATGAGTTTCGTGAACTCATTCGATAGCGAATCTCATTTGAACCTAATGACATTTAATGATCCCGTGTAGCAGCAGGTTAATCGCATTAGGTGCGAATGTCATTCGAAACGAATGACACTAAATTTGCTAGTGTGACAGGGGTGAAACTCTGGCTCTTCTTTGACGGCTAGTAGCTATAAACCGTTGAGCTGAGTTACTGAAAACTAAACATTTTGAAACATTTTCTCGTCTGGTTCGGTTTGAAGAGATATAATAAACTCTGCACATCTCCAACCAAAAACTTTAATTTGAAACCCAACGTTTCGAAGCCGCCTCGGCTCTTTCATAAGGTGTGAAGCTACTGCCCCCAGTCAACCGTGATGAAGAAGCCGTGCCGCCTTCGAAACACTGGGTTTCAAATTAATGTTTTTGTTTGGACATGTGCAGAGTTTATTATAAGCTGAGATACTGCCCTTAGTTATTAACGTGGACAGCACAAACGGTAAATTCATCACTGCGCATGACACAGCGAAAATACTTAATGGCATAACGAAGCTATTCACACCTCTGCCAGCGTCATTCCCCTTCTATATTTTTTCGAGGATAACTACACATTTACCAGCGAGGTAGTTACGAGCAACCAGCGGTAGTAAAACGTTAGTAAATGTCGATAGTCGAAAGTTAGCAACAAGCAATCAGGATTGCTAAACACTCCTATTTCCTGTTTGCTGCCTTTTGTTCACAGTGTAACACAAACGCAGCGCTAGATATGTCTTATGATATTTACAGTCCATGTAGTCGATTTTCTTGCGCTAGTTTTTGAATTCGTTTTCTTGGCGGCGTAATAAATATTCATTTATCACGCAGGGACGCTGCGCAAACCATGGTAATCAGTTAGTGTGCTGAATATGCCATGAGAAAGCTACGGTTGCAAGTAGGTTGCAAGTAATGAGAGCGCTTGCGTTGGATTCGCGCTCATGAACACTTAGTTCCGAGCAAGTAAATGCTGAGAGAGGTAGTAACGGCAGCTATTAAGAGTGTTTTTTAGTAAGTAGCAAGAATTTTGTTAAAGAGTGTGGTTGCCACTGAATTGAACTCAATTCTAGTGTAGCATAGCCTCAGGGAGCAGCGCGGAAAACGATGTCGACGTACGCATTTTACTTGCGAGATCTCCTCGTGATGGCGAAATCTGCACTTCATATTTTTGGACTTCTGTGCCTTTTAAGAGATCCCTCTTCAGCGAGAGGGTTTTCTTTCTCAATAGAATGACGAAGCCTATCGAAACTAGGCAAGTTCAGTTTGCCCTTAATGACCCTTTAAGAGTAGTCCCCGCATTAAGTAAGCAGGCTGCGCGTGCCACACATAGTGCATAGGCGAATTGATAAAAATGACACACGGCTACTGCGGTGCCACCGGGAGGAAAGGCATCGACAGGAAAAGAGTTCAAATGTCGGCTGGCTGATTGAAATGTCTTGCTTTATCAGTGCGAAGACAATGAACGGATAGAGGTAGACAGCGGAGGTCACAAACTTTGAAAAGGGATTTTATTCCAAACATTAGTCATATATACTGCGTAAAAATGCCCCAAGAACGGCAAATTAAGAGGTGCGCAGAAAAGAAAATGCAAAACGTGCTTCAAAGCTTCAACAGCGCTAACCGAAGCATCTACGAGTTCTTTCACTTTCGCGCTTAGAAATATTGAAGTAATACGGACGCAGAGATCATTCAAATCTAAAGTTATATTGCCTTCAAGAATATCAAGTGTGGTACGCTTTCTGCATCGTTTTGCAAATTTTACGTCAGCTAAACAGGATCTCATGGCTGCAACTTTAACACTGTAGACGTGCCGCACCATTAGCGGGCAGTAACGTCGAGAAATCCCGTGACGTTGCGTGGTGAAGTATGCCGGAAACAAAAAAGCCGCTTGTGCATTGTCTGTAGCCGTTTACGAAGGAGCAACACTTGCTTCTTTCCGTCATGAACCAGTGCCTCCTAACAAGTTACTCTGAATAGAAAGTTTTTATTATCTCAAGGATGGTCGGACAGTAGTTCGTTTTTCTGCCTTGCTACCCTTCCTAGCCAAGGGTTTTTGCTACCCTTCCTAGCCGAGCGCAAAGAATAGTCGTCCAGGTAACTACGCTTTCTGACCGAAGCCTATTCTCCGTGCGTATCAGTTGACGCAGCTGCTGGGAGTTGTGGGCGGCTACATGGGATTCTGGATGGAACTTTCTACATTGAAGGTGCTCTGGCGACTCGTCATGGCGCTCCAGGTGAGAAGGCCAAGCGTGGCGCAGCAAAGCTCGGCACTGCGCTGCTCTTGGCGCAAGACAGTCAAGCGTTGGCGCAGCATGTGAATGCGTGTGTTCTCACTAGGGTGCCTGCGTTATAGCGAAGACATCCTTTTGCTCGGAGCGAAACCGTTTTACCACCATAAGCGTAACCAGCTGTGGAAATGCAAACCTCTTCGTCTCATCTGCCCACCTGACTGTCTGCTGCACCTTCCTACCTTCTATTAATATACCTAGAGGACCCTCGCCTAACCTTTTACCTGCAATTTTTAACGCAGTTTCTTCTCTTTATAATGTACCCTTCTTCGAAGTTTGTGTTTTAGTGCACTCAGCAATGATTGTGGGAAACGTAGCAACTATATTATTTATTATCAGCTTATTTAAATAGTTTGAATTGTTACAGGGAGACGGACGTATTTCGGGACTTGTTACAGTGTTGTGTTTCTAGAACCCTTTCACGGGTAAAAACAATGCTGAAATAAACAATGCAAAACAAACTAATTAAGGAATAATTGGTGAGTTTGTAAAAGAAAAATAATAAACGAAAGCCTTTGTGTGTTTCACTGGCAGTGAGTTTACGAATGTATACTTTTTGACCACATGGCGCTTGGCAGTACCAGAATTCAAATACAGGTGACATATTTTTCTTAGCGGATCCGGCATCACGCCCCTTGACGTAACCGCTGTCCCATTCTGCCTAACGATTATGTGACCAAGAATTGCGGAGCTTTTCGGGCATCGCATTTCTGGGCAGCGTCCTAAATGCATAAATGAAAACTGGATACTGCAAAATGGATTAGGACAAACAGAAAGCAACGCACAAGACACCTACTAACGTATTAAGATGTCTTGCGTGTTCCTTTCTTTTTGTCTTAACCCTTCCGCACAGTATACCCTTTTCATTCAGCATGAACCAACTACCCCGACAAATCTTATTGCCTAAGAGCATGCTAGGCATTTTGTACCCGCCCCATGTCTTCGGGCTCTCAACTACAGACTAATCTGATGTCTGGGCGGCGTTTCGAAGCGTTTGGGTCGTCTTACGACCGTGCGTCCCGCCCGACGACGGTACAGGTTTCAATAAGGGAAAGGCGACGTTCATGAAACGCGTTGACACGCAGCCTCTCCCCCTCCCCCCTTAGCACGCACCCCACCTGAAGACAACGAAGGCAGCGCGAAGTGTACGTGCCGAGTGTGGTCCCTTGATCGCGGAACGGAGGCACGCGTGGGTCGTTCTTAGTGTATCCAGCAGCGGGCCGATTGGCTTGGACTCTGTCGCATTGTGTCTATAAAATATGTGAGCAGAGATCTGAGAATATTTTCGGGCAGTGTGTTCGCTGACACCTGTGGGGCAGAAGTGTGGAGGATAACGACAAGTGTTCAATTTAAGGACAGCACAACGAGCTATGGTAAGAAAAATGATAGGCATGACGTTAAGAGGATGAAACAGGATAGAGTGGGTAAGGGAAAAAACGTGAGTGAATTGCATCCCATTGGAAGTGAAGATTAAGATGTGGGCGTGGACAGGGAATCTAATGCGAAGGCGAGATAACCGCTGGTCCTTAAGGGTAACGGAGTGGATTCCAAGAGAAAGTAAGCGTAGAACGGGGCGGCAGAAAGTTAGGTGGGCGGATGAGATAAAGAAGTTTCCGGGGATACGGTGGGCGCGGTTGACGCGGATCCGAGTTGATTGGGGAGATATGGGAGATGTCTTTACTCTGCAGTGGGCATAGCCAGGCTGATGATTATGATGATGGTGATTTAAGTGGCCGGTTAGGGTGTCTACAGTAAATGCCTTATTCGAATGCATTTTTTCAGCGCAATATTAGACAGGATGTAGGAAAGAGACACGCGGAGGACAAACGCTGAACTTCTAGTGATGGTTTAATAGCGTGACCGCAAATATATATGCACAAACAAAAAGCCTGAAACCGCCAAATCACAAATGCATGCCCAATCACCTCGCTTGAAATTAAGGAAGAAAGAGAGAACAAGACATCCAAACTATCTAGGAAACCTGCACAATCACCCGGGTGCACGTGCCACTCGGTTCTTTTAGAAAACCTAAGACTTTGGACGGCGAAGATACCGACGCAGTGCTAACGCATTTGTTGCCCTCATTGTGTGTTTGGAGAACCTCGAAAGTTTGCGTAATGCTCTCTTCTATGAAGCTATGCAGTGCACGGGTGTTGAACGCAAGCTAGGGCCGCGGCTGCAATCTTCAGCCGGGGAGCAAGCACCACGTTAAAAAGACTCGGCTGTCGTGCGGTGCTCTCGCAACCTGTCTTTAAGATGCTTTCCACTCTGTCGAATGTGGCCCTTTTCCGCAAGACAGAGCAATCCTGTAGACGTCCCCCTTTCTACAGGAAATCCAGGAACTTTGTGACAGAGAAGCCAGAATTTTTTTTGTTAGACTACAACATACTCGATATATCGCGTTAAAAAGGCGCAAAGGAAACAATTTGTTCCACAGCACTAGAAAATTCAGCTGTGTCCTGAGGCAGTCATGACGAAAGCGCAGGGCTGCCTGTCTTCGAAGCGGGGCTGCACGTCTTCACTGGTGGTTGCACGTGTGCACTTCGCCTCGTGGCTCCTACTGGTGGTGGTCGCGGGCGCCTGCGCGCTCGTCTGCCTGGCCAGCTCGATCTGGGACGTGCGCAGCTACCTGCAGTATCGCACCACCGTGCTGTTTGAGCAGCAGCCGCTCTCTGGCATCGCCTTCCCAGCCATGACCGTCTGCAACGAGAACGGGTGAGCGATTGCGAGGCATGCTGGTGCCATATGAATGACAGGCCGTACGCGCTATGCCTCGTCCAGAAAAGCTGTTTTAGCAGATTTTCTCTCGGGCTCGTGTCAAGCCCCGAAATGCGACTTGCATTTAACATCCTGCTCCTCTCCTCAAACCTGAACCTCCAGTAGCAGTCCGCCAAGGCGCATGGGCATCCTCGGCGGCCCGTCACATGCGCCAACAGCAGGAGCCGTGCAATTCGCAGCCGTACACCTTCAGTCGTGAGGTGTTCTTTAAACCTTCAGATATTGAGATTATCACCTATCGGGATTTTCAGCATAAGTATGCGAATAAACTTCATTTAGGAAGTTAGGGTCTCGAGCATTTAATAAATAAATCCATTTACCACGAAGAGCCAAAGCACCCAAAGCACCCGACTAACCTGGCTTCTAATAGGCCCTCGCCAAGATTTAAGGTGGTCTCCAGAGAAGGCATCCTATTTTATCAACAAACACTCATTAAACATGCATCAACTTCACATATATAAACTAGTGTGAATTTAAGCTTTTACGGAGAGTATGCTGCGAGGATGGTTGCTACGAGGTTGCTAAATGCTCGCCTTGCGTACTAGCCACCGGCAAGCCATCGGAAAGGAGACACCTGGAGAACTCTTCTCCCTCTTCTACATTAATTCGAAAGAAAATGAACAAACTGAAAACAGAAAGAACAAGCACAACTTTCTTGCAATCTAGTCGGTGTCTATCCGGAAAGTTCGACAAGCTCCGAAAAAATTGTAGACGAGGAAATGAAACCCAGCCGTCCTTTTTTCGCGTAGTTTTCCTAAGAGATTCAACCTTAAGTATATGTGAATAATTTATTGTTAATTTGCATCGCGCTCCTTTGTTTCTGACTTGACATTTAATTTATGTGCCTGTTTTTTCTGAGTTCTATTTACATTTTGTTTGTTTTGTTTCTGCTCTTATTGCTCCATTCTCTTTTACTTCCCAATCTATTTGCTTTAACTTTGACTTCATGATGGTTAATTCAATTACCTTGTGTTTTATTTCAAACAACAGTTTAGATGTCTTAAAACCTTTTATCGAAAAGGGTTAATACTTTTTTATAATAGTTTTGTGAGGCAATGTTAACTTGTGATGTAATCAAAACCTCCTGTATGGGCACCTTGATTGGTCAAAAGAGGTCACAGGACTATGTGAAGAGCTCAAAACCTGGCCACCCGATTGTTAGCAATCTTTCTACCGTGCCAGAGGAAAGTTAAATTAATGACTGTTCGAGAGAAGTCTCGTGACCTTCTGTCGTCATCACTGTCGTCCCACTGAGTTGTGAGCAGCGCACTTTCTAGATACCAACTTAGATAGCATTAGAGGTGACCTCAGGGGCAACCCAGCGCTGGCCAGTGTTACGAAATTTACTGAATGGTAGAGAGAATTATGACGTAACAAGGGAACGTGACCTCAAAGGAACCAATCACAGGTCACTATCCAGAGGAGGCAAGCAGAAATGGAAGTTGCAGCCGAAACTGCGAGAAATGTGAAATTTAATGTCATCGCATTCCATTTTTACTCGAAGTTAAGAGTGCCCGGAGTTTTTATTTCTTAGGTTGTTTTATTTCAGCATTTTTACGTACGTCACGCTCACGTAGCGAACACTCCTTAGATGGAGTCAGTAGTAGTTGCAACACTCTTGGGCCCTTTTCGATTCTCCTCTACACAAAATTAGGCAATAGGCTGCGACGCCAGCCAATAATAACCACTGAGGATTACCATCAGCCAACGCCACTTGATGATGCCCAAAACAAACTCAGCAGCTCTAACGCTGTCGCAGAAAGGAGCCTGTTCATCAGGTATAAGTTAAGCCAGCTTCTAGCGCGATTTAAGGTCACATCAGTCTTGCGACGCTTGCTAATATGAAAGGCTTTTCATTCTTTGTGGTTCCTTCCATAGTATGCGTCTGGCGGTAAATCTGCGACCTTTCTTACTGGTGCTCGTTAGGTTCCAATGGGAAGGGGATGAGAGGCTTCCAATGGCATGGCGTGAAAAGAACCAAGCGTATTTTTTTCTTACGCAGGGTGAACATCACCAAGCTTTGCATTGACGCTGGCCGAGCGGAATGCTCCAATGCTTCATTCGTAAGTCTCTAGCCTTATTAAAGTGTTGTTATTTTTCTTTCAGGTGGTGTCACTGAAATGAACGCAAAATTTTTCCCGTTGCTCAGACCCTCAGTACAGGCCAAGGAGAGGCTGATCCGCGCATTCAAGGGGCGCAGAAACTCTTAACTGTAACTCGATTTCACGGCTACACCCTGGCACACGAAGTATGCAGTAGGACTCAGTACACGAAAGCAATACGTGGTAAGAAATATACTTGACAGGCTCCGCAGCCTTTCCGCCGCCTCTTCGCACAGTCGTCAACTGCTCTTTTGGTGGGAGCACAATGTAGGGGCGGTTTTTCTCAGAGCAGTATTATGGGTATTAAAAAATCCGCCGACGCTTCGCTTCCAGCGATCTATGCAGATGGTTTACTCAACTGATTCTGACTCCTTCGTAACAAACCAATATGGTTTGCTGCGAGGCATGCGGTGGCAAAGAACAAAGTACCACAATACAGTATGCTGGGCAAGTTGGTTTTTAAATTCTATACCTACAGCGCTAAAGATTGTACAGAAGCAAGGCACATATGTACGAATGGCCAGTCCGTCATACGTACTTAGGTACAGGTAGTGCAGCGGATATCATTAGAGAAAGCAGGGTGAGACTGGCAACGCTGCAACTATAAAGATTATTCTGAAACTACGTTCACATAAGAAAAGTGCGCGCCGGCACATTTCGTCGGAACTACATTCGCTAGGATGCCCTATCATATAAATAAGAAAATAGTGTCAGCAAGAAGAGTGGCTAGAAAATTAAGCGAGTGCGTGGAGCAAGAGAAAAAGTTCTCAGGACTGCAGCGCAATAAGCGCTGGCACATGAATGGAAGCGGGCTGGAAGCCCTCACTGCCAGCACCCCTTCACCCGAGTGCCAACGAGGCGACGCTTGCGCAGCGGTTATTCAGGGTTATTTATCAGTGTGTTAGCTCTAGAGCTTCCACTCAACCTCTTAACCGTTTTGTGCGAGGTCCCTCTGTGTGCCCATCGTGTTGTGGACAAACTGGCCTATGTCATGTGACCTTGAGACTTCATCGAAACTTGCCCACTGGATCGTGAGCAAACTGCACACCGTGGCAGGCGACTGTTCAGTAAATGATTGATCGCGAGAGGTTGCTCCGGAAGTGCAACCTCGCGCGACCAATCATTATTTGAACTTGCAACCTGTAATGCGCTAGCCCCACCAGTGGCAGGACCTGCCATCACAGGGCATTGACGCACCGCTTAACCGCTGAACCACTGAGCCTGGAATGAAGACTCCCAGGGAGTTATGAATGTAATGCATAAAATAATAAATTTCGTACATATGGACATATTCATTAATGCTATTGCATCATAACCTTAAGACGGAGCTAAAGTGTTCCCTCTAGTTCTAGTGCTGTCGCAGGAAGGCCCCCCTCTACGATTTCACCGATGTTTGCTCAACTCTGCTTGACCTTGAAATCCGAGCTTCGACCCGAGACCGAAGTGAAAACCTAAGTGCTAGAGCACCTGACTCTCATTTAGCATAACAAATCTACATCATCCTTCAATTTTTAACTGTGAAAGATTTTTTTTAAATATACGAGACACGTAGGTGCAGTCTGTGTAGGCGGGTTGTAAAGCAAGGCGGACATCATCTACGTAATACAGCTGAATAACAGGACGATTATTTTCTAAAATAATTATAGGCATTTTTGTCTATTTGACGGGAAGTTATTGAGTTCGTCATATTCATTTTTGTCATTTTTTAACCGTTTGTAGAGTGCCGGTTCTAAATGCCTACCAATTCATGCCAAAAGCCATTCGATATTTCCTGTGATTAACATTTAATTGAACAGGTGATTAAGCATCCCTCTTTTTGGTGCTGTAGGTTTTTCACAAAACCTTATGCAAGCAGGCAATGAAAAAAAAGTATCGTTTTATAAAGCATACGTTGAAACGTAAATGAATTTTTATTTCCAATCAGCAGAAATTTGTTTTTCTATTCTGAGGAGAACTACAGCAGTCGTGCAAACATTGTGAAAAGCGGACTGTGGTCGCTAAAGCGTGGTCCCCTGCCTTAAGACTAGTTCGAGGAATGAAAGACGTCTTCTTTTGTACGGCTGACACGTGGAGCCGTGTCCCTTCCACTCCGCATTGTTGTCTTTGCCACCAGTCAAACAAGAACAATCCGCGCTTTGCTCGCTGGTGCTATCACAGCCCCTGCCACACCGCGCAGCCTTGTCATCTCTTCTTTAACTTTGCATGAAGGGAAGCCAGGTGTCCCCGCGCGTGCAACCGTTTGAGCTATATTAACTCTGCGCGGCCCATGCTTCCTTTTCGACGGCAGCTTAACAAGCGCAACTTGACGACCGCAGCGGCGTTCTGTTCCAGGCGTACGCCATAGGCACGAACATGGAGTTGATGAAGCACCTGCTGCACTACTCCTATCCTATCACATACATGGTGGACGACTGCGTCATGAAGTTCGCCGGCGAGACGTGCCAGAGCTTCACCTGCACCCACATGTGAGCGTCCTTCGACTCCTCGCTGGGTTCCCCAAGTGCAGTTTTTCAGAAAAATACGGGCATGCGTTACATGCAACTGAGTGCTCATTTTCTGATTATTTATTCACTATTACTAGCCTTTTGGCCACAGGCATTAGAGTTACGTCGTTAAGTCTTAAAATGGAAGAAAAAACGAAATGGAGAAAGTGGCACCGGAGCATTTGAAATTCAACTGCCATATTATGTTAGCTAGCTGATTATTGGTTGGTTTGAAGCCTTTGGTAGTTGCAGTTGGCTTTAAAAGGTGATTCCACCTGTTGCTTTGAGTAGTAGTAAAAACATGGAGGACGCTTAAGCTTCGCCTCTAAGTGTAGAATGCCACAGCTCTATCAGGCCCCTACCGCTTATCGTCAGCCGCCTTTGGCAACCGCGCGCTGGAAGAGGGGGTGCCGGTTAGCCGCTTATCGGCAGCCCTTATCAGAATCCGCACACGGGGAGAGAACGGGGAAGTGGTGCTGGCTCCGTGCGTTTACTGAGCTGCTGGACAAATCTTCCGCCACTGGTGCTGCTGGGATTTTTCACCACGAATAACGCGACAGAACTATGGGAGCCCAAGGTGAGCCGCGGCAGACTTAGACTCTGGCGACGCCGCTTTTCTGTCCCACGAGCTTCTTACAATTTCGAGTTAAAAGAGGTAGACAGCGTTAGTTGTGCGGGTTCCGGTACCGACGTTGTAACACATCATAAAGGTGAAAATGCGATGCATGACAGAGATAAGTTCATAGCTGATATTTGGCTCATGAAGTGTCTCTATAAGACATGAAAGGTTGTTCCAGGTGAAGTTAACAATGTTCTTCAAGCTAACGCTTACCTAGCTCAGGATAGCATATTGAAATCCGACTATGTGGTCTTGATGGTCACTTTATATTGATGGCGCAATGGCATATTTTGCAAAGAACGCCATAGAAAATTTGTGATGTGCTCTAGGTAGGGTTAACAGAGCGCTCTCGAAAACATTTCACCCCATGGAAGCCGAGAACCAAGCCAGGGAAGCATTTGTGCCCGCTCGAAACCAGTGGGCACATTGCGGCATTTTCAGTCAAATTCCGCAGCTGTCTCATACCAGGTGGATGCTCAAAACACTAAGTCCGATGCCGTGATGCCGGACTTCAGGGAAGACATGCCAGCAGATCTTTTTGGATTGGGCGCATTCAAATGGTCTAAATCATAGTAGACTATTTGCGATAAGTAAATTAAAGGGGCACTGGAGACCAATAGGAGTAGGTATGCATCAGTACAGTACCAGGTACTAATCGCAACGAGACCTCTCTTACAAAAACGAAGCTTCTATAAGCTGAAAAAGTATCAAAAGCGAAACATAGGTGCCGCTGACAGCACTCGATTTCGCAAGAAAAAAAAATGCGCCCCCCAACAACGGAATTTTCGCTCGGACCAAAAAGCTACGATACACCGTTAATCACTTTAATACCCCGCAATCCGATCTTTTCGGCGAGGACGACACGAGTTTTAATCTACTGGCGGGAAGATATTAACATCCAATTGTCACTTCAATAAAGGCGCGAGAAAAAGTCAGAGAGTGAATCTTCACTGCGCATGGAGTTTTCCTCAGTGTTCTTTTTTATTTCTCCGCGCAGAAATTTTGAAATGGGTCGGCATATTTCAGTTTTCGATTAATTCCTGTTTTTAGAGCAGCGGGGTGTACCCACCAGGCGCAAAGAGCATGCTAGCATGAAACACAACGAAGCGCCGCCATTCACTTTCGAGGAGCATTATATTGACTTTTCCAGTGAAATCGAGCAACAAGGCATAAATGAATGCAGAACGGCTTCGTCTCCAAATGCATTTCTGTTGTACGCTTGTGAAAGGTAGCGCAGCAGTAAGGAGACAGACAGGACGAAATCTAGAAATACGCCGCATTTTCCCCCGGGAACTCGGTATGTCCGTAGAGCATCAGCCGCCCATGTGCAAATAGACGAGGTAGCTGGCAAAGATAAGGAATGATGCGAGGAAGTCTTCTAACAAATGCTGCGATAGGAAGTTCTCGGCGCTGTTGCGGTTCATGTTGCATGGACGAATTCGAAATCAATAACGAAGCGGCCTGACAAGGTCTACTAAGAGGCGGAGGCTGCCGCAGACGATTGCACAGATTGTTTTACATATTTACAGCAGTTAAAAATGAGCGTACTAGAGCCTTTACCCTAGGTGGTTTGCTACGGTCTGCTGTCCCTAGCTTTCTAACTGGGTAAATTAGCAACTTTACTAGTGGCCAGTCAGGGAGCGAAGTCTTGCTGAGCAGCTTACTGCAGGAAGCGTGGCCGGTGCCCTCTCGCAGCTTTTCAGTAATGATGGCGATGGGGCCATCGTTGCGCAGCCTTGTTGGAGTTCCATGAAGTTCTCCACAAGGTTCTCCGCAGGCCCCGTTGGAACCGTGCGCTGACTCATGTCAACTCGGAGCAGCATTTCTAGTACGGTCAGCGCATCCAAGGATGTCTTCGTCTTCTGTACGCAGCGACTCGTGTGAAAAGACGGCTTGCTTCCGCTGCGTTTGCGTTCTCATTACAGGGAAGATGCGGTTTTTGTTTAACCCCGGCGCAGTCCGGATGGCGCAGCCCAAAGCCATTACAGGCGCCCTCGGGAAAGGCTTGAAGGCGGGCTGTGGCTGGCCTCTTCGTTTCTGCCACAATGAGAAGATACAATTCTCTCTATCGCCGCCGTGTCTGTGCGTCGGAGTTCGGCTCCACGCCGATAGTTCTTGCCTTAGTTAAATGTCAGCTCCTCCCGACAGCGAGAGCGTGAGAATTATCTGGATGTCCTCGATCAGCGCAAACGCACGCCGCACTGCGCGTGCCCTGCCGGCTTGGTTAGACGACGGTGGGACACCGTCCCGCTATATACTTTTGTTGTTGTTGTTGATGTTGGCCTTTCAAATATGTTGCATCAGCCAACAATCAGGAGGCAAAGGCTGCTATTCACCTTTACTCAGTAAAGGCAAAAGAAAAGCACGCAGGAAAGCAACACCTGTCGATTCTACCTCAAGAAAGGCATGGACTGAAAAGGAATGAGTTTTTCTTAAAAAATAATAATAATGAAAAATGATAGAGGTAAAAAAATAATTAGGTCAAAATGTATTAATGAATGAAAAAAATTATTGTAACACTTAGCAGGACAGTCGATCAGATTCTAGAAAGAAATTTTGAACAGTGGTACAGACAGATGTGTAGCTGAACCAAAGTGTGCCGGCGGCAAATGATAGCAAGAGCGGGCCGCTCAAACTAAGGCCAAGATGCTGCAAGGGCTCCTCCAGCAACCTTCTCAATGAGGTGAAACGGTTATAATGGAGCAAAAATGGTCAATAGATTCAGGCTCACGACAAAATGCACAGAGGGGAGAAAGCGTCAAACCCGACCTGTGTAAATAAAAATTTAGAGAAGGGATACGGCAGCGCAGTCTTGTCAGAGATACTTCAACCTGCCGAAATAGACAAACTTTGCAGCTCCAAGAAAATCTCAGGAGCTGATAATCCGCCGATGTTTAAAGTGCTGTGTCTTGCGCGCTTAGTAACGCACGTCGCCGAAACCTATATGTTGTAATACAGGTTGTAGCCAGGATGATAGGTGACACGGGGCCGCTTAGGGAAGCCTTTGCGAGGTTATCAACGATCTCATTTACTGTCGCACTGCTGTGACCGGGAACTCATATTAAATGAATAAGGCTCAAATGTGAAGGAAGCAGGGAAAATAATGTGTTTAAAGCGTCACCTTCAAAATGCGTGGCGAGGGACGAAAATAAAGAGAAATAATCGGTAATTACTGCCACTGCGGTAATACGGGAGTCTAGCTTGCAGAGAGCGTAAGTACTATAATGCCAGAAACTCTGCTTCAAAAATAGGGGTGAAATCTGGAAGTCGCAGTGAAACGGACCATTCTAAACGCGAACTGAATATTCCCAGACCTGCCTTTTCGTTGCATTGCGATGCGTTGGTTGCCATTGCAGTATTTGCCGGTAAGGTCATTAAATCATGTTCTAATAGACCATTTAAAATATGGAGTGGTGAAAGTTTTGCATTTTGGGAGAAAATTTTGTCGCAAACAATGTGGACAGAGGACCCACTGCAGAGCGCAGGAAGGATGCTATAAATTTTCACATCTAAAGGCTCAAGTAGTCTGCACAAACAACCTGTTGGGTATGAGAACGTGACCACGGTGCACCAAAAAAGTAAATTTGCGGCAACAAAAAATGCCTTGCGAACGGTGAAAATGGGATTCATAGATTATCAGGCAAATTTGCACAGTTAGAAAGTGAAGTCGAGATAAAAGAAAGGGAATGCGGGTCTCAAGGTACAGCACATTGGTAACCACAAATTTGGGGAGGCCAAGGCACATCCGAAGTGCTTGCCTCTTCAAAAAGACGAGAGGAAGAAGTTTGTATGTATCCGAGCCTGAAAACAGCACAGATCCAAACTCTAAAATAGGCCTGATATACATTAAGTATATCATTAAAAGTACATCTCTGCGCATACTGTATCCTTGACTTCATAATCTACGTAACATGCCGACGGCACGAGCCCTTTTCACCGCAACATTTTCATTGTAGGCCCACCAGATGAGTTTCTTTTCATAAGTGACCCCTAGATATAAACTACTCAAGATACTTCACTTAAGCCTCGTTTTCTTTTCTTTATATCAATTCCTTTGGACGAAAAACGGGGATCGACAGATGGCATTCAAGCTTTTATTCATCAAGGTACCTTGCGTAATTCAGTATATCTGAATATTGCATGAGCTGCGTCTTAGGGCATCAAAGCACGAGCAAAGAGAACAACAAAAACTAGCTCTGTCTGAGTAGCTTGCTATACGGGTGCGAAAATTTGTTCACATTTCTTTAAATTTGTTCAGTGATGAGTTTCGCGTCAGCGGTCGCAAGCGCGTGCTTCGATATTGGAAAAGTGCATATCAGCGAGACTCGTGGGCACGCAGGTGGCGCCTGTCGTACACGTCCAACTGGAAGGCCATATGCTTCACCTTCCACCTGTCACCCCAGCACGACGACAATCACTCGCAGTCGTACTGGTCCTGCAGCGAGCCGTGGAAGTACCGTGAGTACCGCACATCCTAGCCAAAAATGCCGCTTCGTTGCGAGAGCATCGGACTTCACCGAGAGCTATAGGACAAAGGAGGGCTCTTGCAATGATCACGGCGAGGGCCGTTTTACGGAGCGCCCCCTTGGCAGAAATTTACTGCAATGAGACGGCACAACTTACCAGAAGTCCGAGCCATCGCGCCGCCTAAGTTAACGTAGAACAAAGGTGAAGCATTAGGTTCGAACAAGACTTCGTGTGACACCAGACAACCTTCGCGCTGCCGAAGTTAGGATTAGTCAGAGCAGGGGGTTGCGACGTGCTCGCGCCAGCTGTACTTCTAGTGCTATGGCCGATGAAAAAAGCTTGTCCCACCACCACACCCCAAAAGCTTGAAGATCATCGTCGCCGCGAGTTACTGTGTGGTGCTAAAAGCAAAAAAACAAAGAAAAAGGTTGCAAAATATTGTCTCGTTTGACTATACGTACTTAGTTAAGCAAAGTGCACCTATTTTTACTGTGGTTGCTCAGTGCTGTCCAAGAAAAAAATTAGCTGCAGTTTATCTACTGCTCAACTTGGTTAGAGAGCGAAAGCTGTGGTGTATCGGGCAAATAGACGTGGCTTGGCCTCTGTAACGTTGACTGCCTTCCGGACACTGCATAGGCTGCGCGCCCAAGCTGCCACCATGCCAGGTGGCAGTTAAATTATTGATTGATCGTTAGTGGTTGCTCACCCAGTGTACGCTGTGGCCTATTGCTGCAGTGCCGTGTGTCTGCCACAACGTTGTCAGCGCTAACGCATGCAGCCCACATCTCTCTCTCTCTCATCACGTCCATGTTCCTCGAAGCGCGATTGAGGCGTCCACTGAGCCAGGAGGAAAGTTATGCGTTCTTCCTTTGCTCAGAATAATTATAGAACGCTGTCGACGCCAACGCAAATGAAAACAATGAACGCCGACGGCCTATATAGCATCAGTGGCGCGTTTCTGCCACAACGTTATCAATGACAACGCATGCAGCGCGCATCCGTCACTACCGCCACGTAGCTTAAAGCGCGACTGAGTTTCCACTTTCCCAGGGGCCAGTTATGCGCTTTTCCTTTGCTTTCGAAGCTCCCGCTCTTCATCGGTTTCGGCGCAGCTTCACACGCCACACGCTGAAGGTCGCTGACGCTCAAATGTGCGCGGTCAGTGATACTCGGGCAGCATGCCGTAGTAAAGCTTTCGCTTTAAAGCGAAACTCGGAGAACATGCCATAGTAAAGATTTCGCTTTTAAAAAACGCGAGGGCGGTGACTGATAGGTAACGCCAGATTCAGTGAAAGCTGTTGAGCTAGCTTCAGGTACATATGGTGCAATGAATTTGAGAGAGACGTGTATGTAAACGTAGTTATTTAGGTGTTTTGTTTCTATCTTCAAGTAGACCTTCTGTCCCAGTGTTTGACAGTCTTTAAGGACGGCTTGTGGTCTGAGAGACGGCAGGAGAGGTGTTGGAGGTTTTGGATGAATGCTTGATTTTGAAAGACGAGGTCATTTATCGTGTTTCGGGAAGTTGTTACAGTATCTCGAAGAGTTACGAGACGGAGGAACAGTATGTTTTCTTGCATGATAGGTATGAAAGTCCTCTTTTTCTTAATGTTTACATTGAAATCGCCGACTCCTAACATTGGTGTAGATTTATGTATCTTCAATGCGGATTGGAGTAAGTCGATGATATCCTTGGTGAGTGCGGTCGGAGAAATGGGGACTGCCACCACTCGCAACCTGTTGTCCATGTTTTCAGCACAAGAGTCGCCGAATTGATCTGATATGCTGATCACTTGGATTGACGTCGCAGGGAGTACCACACGAACGTATGTGGACACTTCCACTGCTCTACGGCGATGTCTGCAAGAGCTAGAGCAGCATTGGTTGTTTCCTATTTCTAAGGACTGTTGTGGGGTCATCCATGTTTGTTAAACGCAAAGAAAGGTTAGAGGCATGGCGTCGAACGGGGTCATGGTGCGTGCTCTTTGCATATTCTGCAAGCCAGCTAACGTTAGGTGCAGAGACGGAGTTGATAAGTGTGTTAGCACGACTCTCTGTTGTTACGTAACTGTGGTATTAGAAGAACCATGACACTGTGCTGCGTTAGCGCCCGCTCATGCCTATATACATATACAGGGTGTCCGAGCCAACTTTAGAGAGAGTTTAAAAATACGCCGAAGCACTGTAAGGCGACGGAACCAGATGTATGCTGCTGGCCATTGCATGGAGCAAGTCACACTACTTTTTGTATTGTGCTTAAATTTGTAATTATTCGAGGTTAATTAACGAGCTGCACATGCAACGAAGATAGGCGAGAAAGTCCAATGAGAAAGTTGGTGAACGGTCCGCCAAACATCCGACTGAAAGTTTTTAACTTTCCATCTATTACGTATCAGCTTTTTCGCGCTTACTGCAGATGCCCGCAAAATGCAAAAAATACCACGTTACATGCTCGCTTACGCGCCGCGATTTGAGTGCTCTCAAACGTTCCGTGTAGGAACGGATAACACGGAACGGATAGATTATTTAGCCCGCTGAGCTGCCGCTTAAAACGTGACAAGGCAGCAACGCAGCAGCCGGTTGTGTGATTTACGCCAGCGGTAGGCGTCTGAGCGCGCGACTTGAGCAGACGTGTGTGTGAATCGGCTCCGCCGATTTTCGGCTGGGGCAGTTAGTGATCGAAATCATCTTACCCTGGCAAAACTGGCAGCAATCGACCCGTAAATTAATACCCGATTCGTCCATGTGTGCCCATTTTCTCCAAATTCACGGCCATTTTGCGACGGACCGCGTAGGCGCAATCGTTAAGCCTAATGACGACGCTAACGCCCGGCCTGGTAGACTTGTCGCTCCTAGGAAAAAATTAAGAATTCCGCGCGTCAGTGCCGCGCCTACCACCCTAAGACGATGACGTGGACCTCGGTTCCCACCACCGGCATTGCGAATTCGACAGTTTCCCCGAAAATTCGCAGTCAAGCTTTACTTCTAGCGGCAGCACGCCGTTCCCAGAACAAAGCCCAGATGTCGGCGCTCGCCGCCGCCCCGGCCGCCGGCTCGTCGGTGGGCAGCGTGCAAGCTCCCCCGACGCGCGCCACGAGAAACAAGGGCAAAGGGTTCTCGAAACGAAAACTGCGTCCGATGCCCAAACCCGATCCTGAAGACTACATTACTGTCGTCAAACCCAGAGAACGTGTTTCTCTTGACGAGGCTTTCGTGGAAACCGGCTACGGCAGCGCTATTTTGGCGCACCTTGGGACGGAACAGGTCCGCGCCATCTCCGTTCTGCCGTCGCGAGACCAAAACATCGTCACCGTGCATACCCCGTACATCGAGGCAGCCAACCGGCGCATCAGAGATTTTGCACTCAATACAGAGAAAGGGTCGATTGTGTTTCAGGGTTACAAGACGGCGGAACACATGCCACAGAGCGATCGCGGTGCGTAACAACGGACATCACGGAAACTCTAAAAAAGAATGTGCTGGCGCCCTGGCCCCATTGTGGAAATCCGAAAATTCGGAACACCCAACGCATCACCTTCGCGGGTAAGGAGAAGACCCTTACGTCATCATAATCATCATCAGCCTGGCCACACCCACTGCAGGGCCAAAGCCTCTCTCGTGTGTCTCCAATTAACCCTGTCCTTTGCCAGCTGCATTCACCCTATGACTGCAAACTTCTTAATCTCATCCGCCCACCTAACCTTCTGCCGCTCCTTGCAACGTTTACCTTCTCTTAGAATCCACTCCGTTACCCTTAAGGACCAGCGATTATCTTGCCTTCGCATTGCATGTCTTGCCCAAGCCTATTTATTTTTCCTGATTTCGACTAGGATGTCATTAACCCGCGTTTGTTCCCTCTCCCAGTCTGCCCGCTTCCGGTCTCTTAACGTTACGCCTTTCATTTTTTCTTTCCATGACTCGCTGCGTGGTCCTTAACTTAATCTGGAAACCTTTTCGTTAGCCTTCACGTTTCTGCTCCGTAGGCAAATACCGAGAAGATAACGCTGCTATATACTTCTCTCTTGAGGGATATTGGTAAGCTTCCATTGATGATCTGAGAGAACCTGCCATATGCGCTGCACCCAATTCTTGTCGTTTTAGTTATTTCCCTCGTATGATCCGGATCAGATGTCACTACCTGCCCTATGTAGAGGTATTTCTTTTTCATTTCAAGCACTTCGCTGCCAATTGTGAACTGGTGTTCCCTTGCTAGGCTGTTGAACATTACTTTGGTTTCCCGCTTGTGAATATTTAGACGCACCTTTCTGCTCTGCCTCTCTAACTCATTGATCATGATTTTCAGCTCGCCTCCTGAGTGACTCACAAAGGAATTTCAACAGCGAATCGCACATTATTAGGTATTCTCCATTATCTCTTATCCTTAACGATTCCCAGTTCAGGCCCCACAATACCTCCTGTAAAAAGGAGGTGAATAGCTCAGGCGAGACTGTGTCTCCTTGCCTGACACCCTTCCTTATTGGACTTTTATTGCAGACTTTATGGAGGACTATGGTAGCTGTGGAGTTGCTACATACATATATCTTCCAATATTTTGACATAAGGCGCTTCTACACCCTGATTCCGCGATGCCTGTTCTCTTTTACCTGAGTAATAGTGTGAATGTGATCTTTTGAGAAAAATCCTTTACGAAGGCCTGCCGGACCATTTGGTTGATTAAAGTATAAGGTTGCCCTGAGTCTATTAGCGATTACCTCAGTAAATAACTTGTAGGCAACGGACAGTATGCCGATCGGCCTGTAACTTTTCAAGTCGTTGGCATCTCTTTTCTTAAGAATTAAGATATTTGCGTTCTTCGAAGCTTCTCGTACTCCCGAAGTCATAGGGCAATGCGTATACAGGGTGGCTAGTTTTTCTATCAAAATCTCCCCTCCGTCCTTCCCCATATCTGTTCTTACCTGATTCTCACCAGCAGCTTTTCCTCCTTGCATTGCTCCTAA
Source organism: Amblyomma americanum (assembly GCF_052857255.1). NCBI lineage: Eukaryota > Metazoa > Arthropoda > Arachnida > Ixodida > Ixodidae > Amblyomma > Amblyomma americanum. Next base: position 209,850,352 of record NC_135498.1, read on the forward strand.
GGTTTTTTTTTTACTTTTCCTTTCATAACCGGCGGAATGACGCATCGCTCTGCGCTGCTCTCCAATTAACGTTCTGGTTACATTGGCTACTGTACAGATTTGTGTAGACCTCTTCGGCTACTTTAACTATTTTATCCATATTGCTAATGCCATTGCCCTCCTTGTCGCTTAACGCATAAATATCAAATTTGCCTATCCATAGTTTCCTCTTCATTGCCTTTAGGCTACTCCTGTTCTTTACAACATGGTTGATTCCTCCCCTGCTAAACTTCCTTATGTCGGCCACACCCCTTGCGCTTATTTAATATATTCGATAGCTCTGCTAGTTCCATTCCCTCTGTAGGGTTAGACGCCCTCATTCTTTGGCGTTTCTTAATCAGATCTCTCGTCTCTTGAGATAGCTTGCCGGTATCCTGCCGAACCGTCCTACCGCCTACCTCTACTGCGAACTCCGCAATGATAGCTGCCAGATTATCGTTCATTGCATAAACATCAATATTTTCTTCCTCAGAGCTTAATATCTGTTCTGCAGCGATATCGTGAATTCTTCTCTTTACCCTCTTACCGCCAACTCTTTAATGGACTTCCTCTTCACTAACTCCTTCCTTTCCGTCTTCAGGTATAAGCTAATTTGAGACCTAGCTTACCATTCTGTGGTCGCTACAGCGGACCTTTCCGAGGACGGCCACATCCTCTACGATGCCAGGTTGAGCGCGTAGTATGAGGTCGATTTCGTTTTTAGTCTGACCATTAGGGCTCTTCCAGGTCCACTTCCTGTTCTCCACTTCCCCTTTATGTCCACTATGACTACATGGTCGTCTCTGTTCAAAACTAATACAAAACTATCCCAGCCTGCGGCCAGTGTGGGCTCGTCGGGCATCGCGTAGATGCATGTCCAAACCTGAAGCCGAACACGTGTGTGGACTCTGCGGACTCCAAGCTCCGCTAGCGGAGGCGGGGCGGGCCCCTGGCAATTATGTACCCCGGTGTTCTGTATGCGGTGGCGCCCATGCCACCAACTGTCGCGACTGTGCGACAAAATTCCGCACGCCCAAAATGGAAGCTCAAATGGGCAAGAAAAAGAAAATGGCGCCCAAGAAGAAAAGCCGCTATATTTAGCCTCCCAGCGACCAGTCTCGCCTGGATACCTCCAACAACTTACCATGCATGAATGGATGGATGTATGGATAAGGCTGAACCCTGTAAATCGGGCGGTGGTTCAAGCCACCTAGACATGACTTGTGAAATTTTACTCTTGTCTTGAATTTAGTCGCCAATCAGATAAGATTTGCTTGGTTACTTCAACCAGCCTAAAGTCTACTTTTCCTTCACTCTCCTTAATCACCAGTGCTTTGAATAAATCAGCCCCGCTGCTTTCCACTGTAGGGTGAAGCCCTTTACAGAAAAAGTATCAAGTGTTCAGCCGTTTCCTCCTCCTCTGCGCACGCAACGGACAACGTGTCTATCTCGTGGTACCTGACTCTATATGTGATAGTTCGCAAAACTCCCGCCCTGGCCTAGATCAGACAACAAAGAGCTTCCCCTACAATTATCATAGATACTTTCTTTGGCAATTTCCTGCTTAATGACCCTGTATGATCCCAGTGCCGATTTCGTCAGCATCCATGTTTTCCACAGATCCCATGCAGCACAAGTAATTGGCCCAACATTGGAACCGTATTGGCAAAGCTGTCCCTACAGAGGACCAGAATGGGACTGTCCTGTTGCAATATTGGGCCGATGACCTGTGCTACTTGAGAATGGCTGATTTGACCCCTACTGCTGTCCAGATATCAATGTCCAAGCTTGTCAATTTTCTAGTTCACTTTCTCCATTTCGTGTCAACATTCCTTATGTACACGTATCGGAAAACATTCCTAGTCCACTGCTTTTCCCCCATTTTTCTCAATCGCTCCTCAGATGCTATCTTACTGCTAGCTTCTCCGCTTTCGAACGATGCCCATCCCATATCACTCTCTACCCCCTGATTTGGTGTATTGCCATGTGCTCCCAATGCTTGCCTCCCTACGCCGCGTTGTTCGATTTCTAACCTTACTTGAACATCTCGTCTCATGCACAGGACCGCGTTGCCGAAAGTCAGACTAGGAAATATCACCCCTTTCCAGACTCCTCTTACCACTTCATACCTATTGTAATTCCACAGTGCCCCATTTTTCATGACATTTTTCCTGCTAGCTTTATTCATCACATTAATTTCATGCTCTCTCAGATACTCAGCACCATTATTTATCCACATCCAAAAATACCTGTACTCATCCACTACTTCTAGCGTGAACTCCTGTTTTCTATGCTCGCCGCCCTCATCAGTATATATCATGACTGCAGATTTTTCCTTACTAAATTTGAAACCTATGCAATGAAGAAGACGACAGTGCGCTACCATCGACGACGATGAAGAGATTCGGCCGGTCTCAGCGAACGGCAGCCACGCGCGTTGGAGAGCTCGAGCTCGCTCTGGAAGCCAACTGGTGCCGCCGCTGCTGGGTCAGTTTGTGCAACTGTTACGCCGCCAGCCCTTTCAGCTCTACAATAAACCGCTCTTCACTTGGTGGAGGTTTGGGTTCCCATCCTCGTACCGACCTAGACCTCCGCAACCACACGCTACCGACCCCCGCTATGCCCGCTGTTGCAAATGGGTTGCAAGCCCCAAGGGTAGCGTTGGCCTGGCGGCCTGGGGCAAAGCTGGAAACATCCGAAGGTCCCGGCAAAGGATGAGTCGACTGGCAACAGAACAACTTGTTTATTCTGGCATCGCAAAAGAGCAGCCGGTCAGGGCGACCACGTTACTCGAAGGAAGAAATCGAAGTCTCTCCTTGGCGTCCGGGGCAGCTCCCTTTATACGCACGGAGTCGAGGGCAAGAAGGAACGGCTTGGGACGAGGCGCCCGATACGGCGACGCTCAGACATGTTCAGACGTGACGTGCGCGTCCGCCGGGCCGGCGCCGGTCAGACCTCCTCGCCTCCCAGTTGGGGAGCTCCTCTCCCCGGCTGCCGCGCTTTGACAAGCGTGGGCACCAACATGCACACACACACACACGCACACACGACGACACGTGGCATTAAAACCTTGAGTAAAGCAAAAATTTGGGCAAGTTGGTACTGTGGGGTTGATATGGGGAGATAAGTACTTTCTCCCCACTCAATCGCGGCTGACACGGTTCAAAGCCGCCCGAACCCCACCCCGTGATCGCGTACGCTACCGAGCGCTCGCCGACCACGGCGGGCCTTGCTCTGGGGGAACAAAGGAACGACACATTGGCTGACACAAACAGGCATTTATTGCTACAGAAACAATAACGCCAGCTAGCAACAAGGTACGCTAATGAATCAAGGTCGTCCGACTCACCAGCAAGGTTCCGAGCGAATGTTCGCCCGCGCTAGGGCAAGGGATATAAACTCCGCAGGCCGAACGGGACGAGTACGGGAGCCTGTCTCCCCGTCGCTTCTTCGCCCCGCCGGCGAAGAGCGGAGCCGCGAGCGACGCGTCCGATCGCGGCGATTATCCCAGCCGAAGAGAGCCCATCTCCCGCGGGCAGGCTTCGGCAGTCTCCCCCGCAGCGACGCTGGCGCCCTCTCTTGCCAGTTAATGTAACTGGCAAGGGAACGCGCTCATCCTCGGGGTACGACTGCTGCTGCACGGTGCCTCGCGGGAAAGCAAACTCAGGGGGCTGCAGGGCAGGTCCCCACATCCCCCCAACCTTAAATAGACCCACGCGCCTGAAAGTACATGCTATGGAGGAGTCTCCTGGTCTTCATGTCTTTGAGGCACGTCTTGCAGCGGAGGTCACGCCGACAGCGTCCACGCAGACTTCCGCGGTATTCCGAAGGCGGCGTGACGGTCTCCGCTGGGATGACTCGTATGGCCCGCGGACTACCGTGTCCGCAGGCCCGCGAATCAAAGGCCGGTGGGAAAACTGCAGGCCAGGATCCTGCAGTAGTCGCCAGGGCAGCAGCAGCCGGAGGTGACTGCTGACTGGTCTCGCCACAGCTGCCCCGGATGGATGCGGCGAACAGGATACAGGCCGCTCCGTCGCAGCAGGTGGCAGCGAGACGATGTGCACCGGTCAGCAAGCCTGGGTGGCTCCACCGGATCTGCAAAATTGTCGAAACGCTCTCGGCGTGCCTTTAACGTAGGTCATGGGAGGGGAAACGGCATCCGCAAGGGCCTCGTGGCACAATGCCTAACTCGCTAGCAAAACGTGTCGGCGGCTGTGCAAACGCAAAGTTCGAGTGAACAAAGCCCTTTCTTGAGTTGAACGAGACTGCTCAGTTCGTGCGAGGTTACAAAAAAAAACGGACGGGCAGCAAAGTGCGCCCCCTCTCAACGTCACGGTCCGGTGGTCATGTCTCTTTTAATGTGGTGCAGGCAGCTCCGAAAAGCCTCAGGCCTAACGACCACTCCGACAACGACCGTGACCGCAAGAAAGACCCGAAACGGGTTTTGTGCGCGCAGCCGCGAGGAGACGTCAGCTTTGTGGGGTGGTCCTACCCCGCTCACTGCACAAAGCAGCTTCTGAGCGGTCGGCGCCCACCGTATCGGACGGTGTCGGAGCGCCCGGTGCCGAGCTGCAATACCAGCGAGCTCGTAGCGGCACACGTGGCCCCAGGCCACCCGGCTCCCGGAGCCGCGACTCCCAGAGTCGAAAAAGAGATAGTAGAGAAAATATATACAGAAACTCGGACCACCCACGCGGCTTCCGTACTCACTCGCTTCGGGCTCGGCGACTCCGCGGGCGCTAGGCCTCGAACTCCCTCGATGCGGACCAAGTCATTCTCACGAAGAAACTCCAGGGAAAAAAAATGTGCTGAGCATGTCGAGAAGTTCAAACATGCTGCAGCGCAATACACCTCGCACTCAAGAAAGCATGCCGCAGGTCCTAGCGATCAAAATTCACTCTAGGCCTAGCACTTGTCAAGTCCGGACAAAGAGCGTTCCTCGAACCGAACCGACAGTCGTCCAATGTTCCAAGAGCAGGCCCCACGTTGGGCGCCAGATGTGGGGTTGATATGGGGAGATAAGTACTTTTTCCCCACTCAATCGCGGCTGACACGGTTCAAAGCCGCCCGAACCCCACCCCGTGATCGCGTACGCTACCGAGCGCTCGCCGACCACGGCGGGCCTTGCTCTGGGGGAACAAAGGAACGACACATTGGCTGACACAAACAGGCATTTATTGCTACAGAAACAATAACGCCAGCTAGCAACAAGGTACGCTAATGAATCAAGGTCGTCCGACTCACCAGCAAGGTTCCGAGCGAATGTTCGCCCGCGCTAGGGCAAGGGATATAAACTCCGCAGGCCGAACGGGACGAGTACGGGAGCCTGTCTCCCCGTCGCTTCTTCGCCCCGCCGGCGAAGAGCGGAGCCGCGAGCGACGCGTCCTATCGCGGCGGTTATCCCAGCCGAAGAGAGCCCATCTCCCGCGGGCAGGCTTCAGCAGTCTCCCCCGCAGCGACGCTGGCGCCCTCTCTTGCCAGTTAATGTAACTGGCAAGGGAACGCGCTCATCCTCGGGGTACGACTGCTGCTGCACGGTGCCTCGCGGGAAAGCAAACTCAGGGGGCTGCAGGGCAGGTCCCCACAGTACGTATCCATTTTGAAACAGCGCAACAAAGACGGGACGTGGAAACTGAGGTGTAAAGACAAACATGCGCTGACTAACAACTGGGTTTATTGAAAAAAACACACAAAATATATACAGAGTTAGGAAAGATTAATCGCCACCATAGTCAACTCATGCCACATGTGACGCCAGATATCCAATCTCCCCTTCGGAAAGGGCGACCGATGGGCAACTAATGCACGTTGCGCCTTTCTCACGTATAAGAAAAGCTTCAAAAACTTCTGGCGTCATCTTATCACAATGGCGAAACACGATATTGGTGTTCTTATAGTCGGGGGTACATTTGCATTTCTTGCAACGGAATGCACCTTTAGTGAGAGGGTCTCCTTCTGTTTTTCTTTTTTCGTACTCTTTTTCGTGTTTGCATTTGCACCTTCTGCAGTGGACCGCCACGTGTGACAGGGGGTCTTTTTTTCTGGTGTTCTCATGTTCCATGAGTCGCTTGTTGATGCATCTTCCTGTTTGGCCAATATATGTGGCGCCACACGAGAAGGGAATTTGGTATACTACCCCTACCTCGCAAGGTATATAAGGGGAAACATGGCGCACCTGACAAGCCCTTTTGTTTCCCTCCTGCCTCTGCCTTACCTGTCTACACATTCTGCCTAATTTCTTCGGGGCAGAAAATACGACGTCAACGCCATATCTGCCTGCCACTTTTTTGAGCCCATGGGACATGCTGTGCGCATATGGAACCACTGCCGGCCTTTTATTTTTATTTTTATTTTCATTTCTTGCACTCAACAAGCATCAACAAGCGACTCATGGAACATGAGAACACCAGAAAAAAAGACCCCCTGTCACACGTGGCGGTCCACTGCAGAAGGTGCAAATGCAAACACGAAAAAGAGTACGAAAAAAGAAAAACAGAAGGAGACCCTCTCACTAAAGGTGCATTCCGTTGCAAGAAATGCAAATGTACCCCCGACTATAAGAACACCAATATCGTGTTTCGCCATTGTGATAAGATGACGCGAGAAGTTTTTGAAGCTTTTCTTATACGTGAGAAAGGCGCAACGTGCATTAGTTGCCCATCGGTCGCCCTTTCCGAAGGGGATTGGATATCTGGCGTCGCATGTGGCATGAGTTGACTATGGTGGCGATTAATCTTTCCTAACTCTGTATATATTTTGTGTGTTTTTTCAATAAACCCAGTTGTTAGTCAGCGCATGTTTGTCTTTACACCTCAGTTTCCACGTCCCGTCTTTGTTGCGCTGTTTCAAAATGCATTGAAACCTGCCTGGACGCGCTTGGCGGGAGGCGTTACGGCAGCACTGAACGGGTCCAAATGACCGCCGCTTTGAACGAAGCCCCGGCGTCCGTTGCATCCGCGCCGGCTATACCGCGCGTCGTAGCCGAAACGTAACACCGCTCAGCCCGAAGCCAACCACGAAGTCGTTCAGGTGGGCTCCCCCGTCATCTACTCCGGTGCCGTCCGGCAGCGAGACCTTGTTGTTTTCAACGGGCATTGCGATCAAAATGCTGAAGACTGGCTGGTCTGGTACGAGTGGGTGAGCCGCCATAACTGAGACGACCGCATGAAACTCTATAACGCCATATTTTACCTGAGCGACGTCGCCAACCTCTGGTTTCGAATCCACGGGGCTGAAATTCCAACCTGGCCTAATTTCAAGATGACGTCTGCAGAAGTTTTTGGCCGTCCCGCAGTACAGAAACTTCGCGCTGAGCAATGTCTGCGCATTCAGGCTCAGCATGGGGGCGAGAGCTTCACCGCCTGCATCGAAGATGTGGTCGATCTCTGCGGACGTGTCGACCCGTCTATGCCTGAGGCCGACAAGATCAAGCATAATATGAAGGGAATTCACGACGACTTTTCCACATGCTGGTGGCGAAAAGTCCAACTACCGTCGCTTCCGTGTACAACCTTTGCCAGGGCTATGATGAGTTGAGCAAGCTACGCCTTTGCGCTCGTCGCTCACCCGTCGTTCCTGGCGAGTCCATATCCAGCCTGGCCGTCAACAGTAACCTGTTGGCAAATCAAAGACTTCGTACGTGATGAGGTGGTGCGGAAGCTTTCGCTCCTCCATCCTCCATCCTCAAACGAACGGACTCACTGAACACTACAACCGGACTCTTGGAGACATGCTTGCCATGTACATTTCCTCCGACACCTCCAATTCGGATCAAGTACTTCCATTCGTCACTTATGCTTACAATACTGGCTCCCAAGCCACAACCGGTTTTTCTCCGTTCTTTCTTTTATATGGTCATGAACCTTCTTGTCTCCTAGATACCATCCTTCCGTACCACCCCGACAGCTCGGAATGCATTTTTCTCTCTGACGTTGCCCGTCTTGCCGAAGAGTGCCGCCAGCTGGCTCGCTCGTTGACGAGTGCCACTCAAGGCCTCCACACATATGCGAGTGACCGCGGCCAGTCCGCCCATGACTTTCCCACTGACTCGCTCGTCTGGTTTTCTGTGCCGGCTGCCTCCAAGTTTGCAGTTAAGTACCTCGGCCTTTACCGTGTCTTGGAGCGCACGTCACCTATGAACTATACCGTCGAGCCAGTGACCCCCTCTTCGAATCACCGCTGTCGGGACCGCGAAATTGCTCATGTCATCCGTCTAAAGATGTACTGCTACACCCTTGTCATCTCTTCACCCTAAGTCGCCATGATGGCTCCCTGTTGTCGCCGGGGCAGTGGCTATGAAGAAGGCGACAGTGCGCTACCATCGCCGAAGATGAACAGATTCAGCCGGCCGGCTGCCACGCGCGTTAGAGAGCTCGAGCTCGCTCGAAGTCCGTACTGGTGCGGCCGCTGCTGGGTCAGTTTGTGCAACTGTTACGCCGCCAGCCCTTTCAGCTCTGCAATAAACTGTTCTTCACCTAATCTGTCTCACTCTGTACTCACTTATGCAAATCTTCCTTTTTGTGAGCAATTAGCACTATATCATCGGCGTATATTATTCCTGATAATGACTGTTTAATCCTTTCTGCTCGCTTTAAATATCAAAGGTTGAAGCCTATTGTTGTCAGTTGTCAGTACCGCCCTGTGTTGTCGCCTGCCTCAGTCCCGTCCTGTTTTGCGGTTTTGCTCTTCACGATGAAGCCTATAGTCGGGTACAACTTAAGAAGTCAGCGGCATTTGCCCCTCAAAGGCTGATGCACACGAGCCTCCGCCAATAGGCGCGCACTTCAGGTGACGTCATGAGCCGGACGGCCGGTAACCCCGCCGACGGAGAACATGCCTAACAAGGTCGCCCTCGCTTCGAACTGGGCCGATTCGCGTCACCTGTGTGCGTCTCCCTTCGTCAGAGTGAATTCGAATTGTTTGTGGGCATCTGTCATGTCGGAAACATTATTGCAAGCTTACGATGCAAAACTTGTGCCGCGTGCGTTTGTTCTGAGCCGTGAGGCGACGAAAAAAGGTTACAGCGAACATCGGTGACTGCGCTGCGCTGCGCTGCCCTTCGTCTGGAAACAGGATCCCGCAGCGGCACACCGCTGCACACAAACATCGTGCGTGTTTGTTCTATAGTGTTTTGTTTTGCTCCTAAGTGAAGTTACGACGAGGAGAATTTGCCAAAGTCTGGTACCTACTGTGAGCGGCGGGTGTGTTAGTGTACTGTGCCCCTGCGTTTCACGTCGACGTGGCGAAATGATGGAGCAAAACCATTCCCAGGATAAATGAGAAAAGCGTGCGCGGATGAAACCAACCTACTAGTTCCTCAATCGAAAAGATTTGCGGAAGCAACCTCCAACGCAAAGATTTCTTGCTGCCAGCTCAGCGCGCAAACGATCGATCGTTGGCAGCAGTATGATAAGATAGCCGAGTGTCTAGCAGGGCGTCGTTCGAGTGTTGTGTAGCACCATCGATTGATCACTTTCCACCAGTGCTAACAATCAGTGACTAACATGCGCTGCTTGAGCGAATGTCATTGGATTATTAACGGCCAGGCGTGTGGGAGCAGTGTTTGTTTCCTTAATGTCAGCCTTAGTACTAATATAAAGTTGTGACCGATACACTGGTGCCTTTACAAGGGAGCTTGGCATGAATTCGCGTCTCTGTATGGCTTAGAATTCTTCACTCACTGCACGCGCCAGCTGTAGAATGCCTGCTGTGACACAATCGCACATCAGTTGTGCTGCCAGCGCTCGACTTGCTTTCCCACAACAGAGCTTAGCGCTGCTTTTCGATTGTTATGATATGTTGCTACTAAAACAATTCCAAGACAGTGAAGGCAACAGAGCCATATGTACATCAAATAAAAGTACGACAAAGTAGGCACAGCTTCTTGTGAACTGACTCCTAATACCTCTACTCGCATCTGCATTAAATGTGTGCATGTTTTCTTGCGTGTTTGTTTATATTTGTTATTTCCCCCTTTTTTGCATTTCAGATCTTAGTTTTCGCGCTCGCGTTTGTGTGCATGTGTGTGAATATGTGAGTGCTTCTGTGCGTGTTTGTGTTTATTATTCCTATTTGTGGCCTTTTATTTTTGTGTTTGTTCTTGTAAGCATGCTGCATACACCTCTTCCTTTACAATTTCATTAACTCGTCTCATCCAAAGCACCAAGTCCTGTGAATAGCAGGGCTGGCCTCTTCGATGTCATTAAATCCTTACATTCTTGTCTACCTTGCCTCCTCAGTCTGCCATCTTGCTGTGTTTTCTCCTACTATTCTGACCTTGCTTCTTGTGCTGTTGTCGCAACGTGATTAACCAACTTGCACTAAAGAAACTTCTATCAGCTGTGACGACAGAAACATTGACCGATACAAAATGTTAAAAGCATCACGTGGCTTGCGCAATAACTTCGTCTCTTACCCCTGTTAATGTGTTTATGCATCAGTGCATACGGCAGCTCGCCAGGAGTGCACATGAAAGGGTGCCATATTTTGCAACAGCATCTTGCGATGTTGTTGCATTCAGTCTGAATAAATAGATGATTTCGCTGCCCGTCACATGTGGGGGTACACATAACATTGTGCAGTGGATTATCATTTCCTGTCATGACGCTTTCATCATTACAAATGCAGTTTTCTAGTGAATGGAGTCCAGCAAAGCAGTGCTGTGGGAGCTTTTTCAGCTTATACCATTTATTACCTCACCAATATCACTGTCTGAATCTGGCCGTCATTTTGCCTACGGCTTGCAATGAACAAAGTGACTCACTAAAACACGTTCAACCTTGCTGAGCATTTTTCCGGTACGTAAATATGACCAAAAAAAATGCTAGCAAAGTTAATCACGTTAATAATTGTGCTTGCATTCGCGTTAATGCCAGAGTCAGATAAATAAATTAAAAATTGGCTATGACAAGGCTGCGCTTTTCAGTTCATACTGCTAACAGAGCCATAAAGCGTGCTCTGACTACTGTTATTTCAACATGGGGCCCGACAAACTCGATGATGGCTGCCTGAATCAGCATTTTGGGCCTCAATAAGCTAATGATGCTTTATATTTATTCTCTTATTATCATTACTTGTGTGAGCCACATAACCAAAATAAACAATGCAACCACATGAATGTGCTTTGGCGTGCAAGCTGCTAACAGTGGCTGTCAGTTTCGTGTTGACTACTGGTATCGCCGCAGCACTGGCTATGACATGACTGCGATTTCCAGTGCATACTGCTAACAGAGCCATAAAGCTTGCTCTGACTACTGTTATTTCAACATGGGGCCCGTCAAACTCGACGATCGCAGCCTGATTGAGCATTTTGGGCCTCAATAAGCTAATGATTCTTTATATTTATTCTCTTATTCTCATTACTTGTGTGAGCCAGATAACCGAAATAAACAATGCAACCACATGAATGTGCTTTGGCGTGCAAGCTGCTAACAGTGGCTGTCAGTTTCGTGTTGACTACTAGTATCGCAGCAGCACTGGCTATGACATGACTGCGATTTCCAGTGCATACTGCTAACCGAGCCATAAAGCATGCTCTGACTACTGTTATTTCAACATGGGCCCCTTCAAACTCGACGATGGCTGCCTGAATGAGCATTTCGGGCCTCAATAAGCTAATTATGCTTTATATTTATTCTCTTATTCTCATTACTTGTGTGAGCCAGATAACCAAAATAAACAATGCAACCACATGAATGTGCTTTGGCGTGCAAGCTGCTAACAGTGGCTGTCAGTTTCGTGTTGACTACTGGTATCGCAGCAGCACTGGCTATGACATGACTGCGATTCCCAGTGCAGACTGCTAACAGAGCTATAAAGCGCGCCTTGAATACTGTTATTTCAACATGGGGCCCGTCAAGGTAGATGGTGGCTGCCTGAATGAGCATTTTGAGCCCGCCAAAGATAATCAGAGTTAACAGCTGTGTTTCAATTCAGATATACCAGCATTTAAACATGTTTCTATGCCACTTCTTAAATCGAGCGCAATGTGTGCTGCACGTTGCTTATCAGAATTGAGCTTCTATTATAAGGAATACGCCATAAAGGGAACTGCTTATTTATTTCAGAAGTCACGGAATGGATGGTTGTCTGTTGCGAACCAAAGAAAAAAATTTTGGTCGCCCTAATAAAGGCTGTTCTTTCGTTAAAAGAAGCCGTTATGCTTCATCGAGTGGCTCAATGCCAGACAGCTCGCAGTCGGAGTCGCTTTCTTCAGTGTCATCTTCGCCCAGCTGGATGATGATGGGTTGAATGTGCTGACTCCCAGACGTGTCAAGTCTGAACTTTGCCTCCAAGTCCATCACGTGCTGAATGCTCTTCGCCCAGTCTTCCGCCGCTACGTGCTTGATTTTCTCCCTCCAGATGGCGTGGACCGTGGACAGCTTGAAGTCTCTGTTGTCCGCAGCGATGCCATTTTTGACCTTGGCCCAAACAAGCTCAATGGGATTAAATTCGCAGTGGTACGGTGGGAGCCTGAGTACAATGCAACCGGCGCTTACAGCTGCATTGTCTACGATGTAGCTCAGAAAGCGTGACTTTACAGATGCCAGAAGCTCAAGCAGCTGCTTCTTTATCATGCTTTCAGCGTAGGTGATCTTCTTGCTTGTGAGCCACTCCTGTATCTTCTCCTTCTTCCAGGCCGCCGTTGGCAATTTCTCTTCTCGCCGGCTATGGTAAGGTGCATTGTTTAAAACAATGACGCTACCAGCTGGCAACTTCTGCAGAACGCCATTAAAACAGCCCTCAAAGCGATTGCCATCCATTTTCTCGTTGTAGTCGCCTGTCTTTTGGCCTCGGAATACAGCCAAGCAGCCGTCGACGAAGCCATCCTCGCCGCCGATGTGCGTGACGATCAGGCGCGTACCTTTCCCAGAAGGTTGTTTTAGACCCGTCGTTAGGCCATTTGCTCGAGCGAATAGGCGTCCGCGCTTCTGCGCCACGGTGTCTGTCCACACGATCGACCGAGTGTGTCCCGCCGTCACCCATGTCTCGTCCAGCACAAGATCTTTCGGCCTTCCGCTCGGTAGCGCTCCACGTCACGGAGGTAGCGATTCCGCCATTCGGTGATGTCATCCCGGTCGATAAGCAGCGAGTTGCGGCTTCTCTTTTCGTGCTTGAAGCCGATCTCGGCAAGCAGATGACGCACAGTCCACCGCCTTAGTGATGGGAGTTCCATACGTTCCGAAAACTCGGTAGTGATCTTCTCGACCGTCGGTATCTCGTTGCGGCGAACGAAATCGTGCACACATGACGTCAGCGCGCACAACGTGAAGCTGTCAAACTTCGCGCTGCGTCTTCTCTTCTCCGCATTGCGTGGACGCTTTCGGGACGGCGTCGTCAGTTTGTCACCCGAAAAATTCGAAGCTTTAACTTCCTTCCTCACCCTGAACACAGTCCTTTCGCTGATACCGAGCATGTCAGCGACAAACTTGCTCGTCTCCTCTACGCTGCGTTCAGGCTCCCTGTTACGCCAAAACGTGTAGCAGTGGAAGATCATATTGCGTGAATCGCTGTTCAGGATGTGGCCGCTCTTGCTCTTGCCGAGGCTCCTTGGTGGTGTGATCATCGATGCGACACAAGGCTCGTTCGGCAACAAAGGCTCGCCTTCCGATGTCACCTCGGTGGGCTCCATGGCGGAAAAGAGGTACGGACTAAGGAATGCCGTGCGCGAACGTGCGTGAACTCACGAGATTGTAGGTTCGCAACCGCAAAAATAAGAAACAAGTAGCAATTGAAAAATAAGCCTCACACATTAAAAAAATAAGCTTGTGAAAACACACAAAAAGTACATATGAATTCTATGCTATTGAGCCAGACTGTTTTGTAATTACACGCCCGGTGCCATCGATCTCGCTCCGTAGCAGACGACGCACAGCGTTGTAGAAGGCACGGAGTTATTTTTCTCTCGCGATCCGGCATGTGCTGAAGCATTTGCATCATGATAGTTTTACTAAACCACTCATCAAGATACACAAATCTTATTTATACAGAGAAATACGCGTTTTAGAAGCACTCACAATTTTTTGAGCGGGACTATTTCTTTAGTCGCGGAGGCAATTGGCTGCTGCGCTTCGGTCATCTGGGCGGGGCCTCTCCTGTCTTCTAAAGTTGTACCCGACTATAGTCCGCTCCTCTCTAGTCGAGTACAACACAAGCTTATTTTTTTAATGTGCGAGGCTTATTTTTTAATTGCTACTTGTTTCTTTTTTTTGCGGTTCCGAACCTACAATCTCGTGAGTTCACGCATGTTCGCGCACGGCATTCCGTAGTCCGTACCTCTTTTCCGCCATGGAGCCCAGCGAGGTGACATCGGAACGCGAGCCTTTGTTGCCGAACGAGCCTTGTGTCGCATCGATGATCACACCACCAAGGAGCTTCGGCAAGAGCAAGAGCGGCCGCATCCTGAACAGCGAATCACGCAACATGATCTTCCACTGCTACACCTTTTGGCGTTACAGGGAGCCTGAACGCAGCGTAGAGGAGACGAGCAAGTTTGTCGCTGACATGTTCGGTGTCAGCGAAAGAACTGTGTTCAGGGTGAGGAAGGAAGTTAAAGCTTCGCATTTTTCGGGTGGCAAACTGACGAGCCGTCCCGAAAGCGCCCACGCAATGCGGAGAAGAGAAGATGCAGCGCGAAGTTTGGCAGCTTCACGTTGTGCGCGCTGAGGTCATTCAAGTGTGCACGATTTCTTTCGCCGCAACGAGATACCGACGGTGGAGAAGATCACTATCGAGTTCTCGGAACGTATGGAACTCCCATCACTAAGGCGGTGGACTGTGCGTCTCCTGCTTGCCGAGATCGGCTTCAAGCACGAAGAGAGAAGCCGCAACTCGCTGCTTATCGACCGGGATGACATCACCGATTGGCGGAATCGCTACCTCCGTGACGTGGAGCGCTTCCGAGCGGAAGGCCGAAAGATCTTCTACCTGGACGAGCCATGAGTGACGGCGGGACAGACTCGGTCGATCGTGTAGACAGACACCGTGGTGCAGAAGCGCGGACGCCTGTTCGCTCGAGCAAATGGCCTAACGACGGATCTAAAACAACCTTCTGGGAAAGGTCAGCGCCTGATCGTCACGCACATCGGCAGCGAGGATGGCTTCATCGACGGCTGCTTCGATGTATTCCGAGGCCAAAAGACAGGCGACTACCACGAGGAAATGGACGGCAATCGCTTTGAGGGCTGGTTTAATGGCGTTCTGCAGAAGTTGCCAGCTGGTAGCGTCATTGTTTTAGACAATGCACCTTACCATAGCCGGCGAGAAGAGTAATTGCCAACGACGGCCTGGAAGAAGGAGAAGATACAGGAGTGGCTCACAAGCAAGAAGATCACCTACGCTGAAGGGATGATAAAGAAGCAGCTGCTTGAGCTGGTGGCATCTGTAAAGTCACGCTTCCTGAGCTACATCGTAGACAATGCAGCTGTAAGCGCCGGTTGCATTGTACTCAAGCTCCCGCCGTACCACTGCGAATTTAATCCCATTGAGCTTGTTAGGGCCAAGGTCAAAAATGGCATCGCTGCGGACAACAGAGACTTCAAGCTGTCCACGGTCGACGCCATCTTGAGGGAGAAAATCAAGCACGTAGTGGCGGAAGACTGGGCGAAGAGAATTCAGCACGTGATAGACATGGAGGCAAAGTTCAGACTTGACACGTCTGGGAGTGAGCACATTCAACCCATCATCATCCAGCTGGGTGAAGATGACACTGAAGAAAGCGACTCCGACTGCGAGCTGTCTGGCATTGAGCCACTCGACGAAGCATAACGGCTTCTTTTAACGAAAGAACAGCCTTTATTAGGGCTACCAAAATTTTTCCCTTTGGCTCGCAACAGACAACCACCATCCATTCCGTGACCTCTGAAATAAATAAGCAGTTCCATTTATAGCGTATTCCTTATAATAGAAGCTCAATTCTGATAAGCAACAGAAGTGGCATAGAAACATGTTTAAATGCTGGTATATCTGAATTGAAACACAACTGTTAACTCTGATTATCTTTGGCGGGCTCAAAATGCTCATTCAGGCAGCCACCATCTAGTTTGACGGGCCCCATGTTGAAATAACAGTATTCAAGGCACGCTTTATAGCTCTGTTAGCAGTCTGCACTGGAAATCGCAGTCATGTCATAGCCAGTGCTGCTGCGATACCAGTAGTCAACACGAAACTGACAGCCACTGTTAGCAGCTTGCACGCCAAAGCACATTCATGTGGTTGCATTGTTTATATTGGTTATCTGGCTCACACAAGTAATGAGAATAAGAAAATAAGTATAAAGCATCATTAGCTTATTGAGGCCCAAAATGCTCATTCAGGGAGCCATCGTCGCGTTTCACGGGCCCCATGTTGAAATAACAGTAGTCAGAGCACGCTTTATGGCTATGTTAGCAGTATGCACTGGAAATCGCAGTCATGTCATAGCCAGTGCTGCTGCGATACCAGTAGTCAACACGAAACTGACAGCCACTGTTAGCAGCTTGCACGCCTAAGCACATTCATGTGGTTGCATTGTTTATTTTGGTTATGTGGCTCACACAAGTAATGAGAATAAGAGAATAAATATAAAGCATCATTAGCTTATTGAGGCCCAAAATGCTCATTCAGGCAGCCATCGTCGAGTTTGACGGGCCCCATGTTGAAATAACAGTAGTCAGAGCACGCTTTATGGCTCTGTTAGCAGTATGCACTGGAAATCGCAGTCATGTCATAGCAGTGCTGCTGCGATACCAGTAGTCAACACGAAACTACGGCCACTGTCAGCAGCTTGCACGCCAAAGCACATTCATGTGGTTGCATTGCTTATTTTGGTTATCTGGCTCACACAAGTAATGAGAATAAGAGAATAAATATAAAGCATCATTAGCTTATTGAGGCCGAAAATGCTCATTCAGGCAGCCATCGTCGAGTTTGACGGGCCCCATGTTGAAATAACAGTAGTCAGAGCACGCTTTATGGCTCTGTTAGCAGTATGCACTGAAAATCGCAGTCATGTCATAGCCAGTGCAGCTGCGATACCAGTAGTCAACATTAAACTGACAGCCACTGTTAGCAGCTTGCACGCCAAAGCACATTCATGTGGCTGCATTGTTTATTTTGGTTATCTGGCTCACACAAGTAATGAGAATAAGAGAATAAATATAAAATATCATTAGCTTATTGAGGCCCAAAATGCTCTTTCAGGCAGCCATCTTCGAGTTTGTCGGGCCCCATGTTGAAATAACAGTAGTCAGAGCACGCTTTATGGCTCTGTTAGCAGTATGCACTGAAAAGCGCAGCCTTGTCATAGCCAATGTTTTATTTATCTGACTCTGGCATTAACGCGAATGCAAGCACAATTATTAACGTGAATAAATTTGCTAGCATTTTTTTGTCATATTTACGTACCGGAAAAATGCTCAGCGAGGTTCAACGTGTTTTAGTGAGTCACTTTGTTCATTACAAGCCGTAGGCAAAATTACGGCCAGATTCAGACAGTGATATTGGTGAGGTAAGAAGCGGTGAAACCTGAAAAAGCTCTCACAGCACTGCTTTGCTCGACTCCATTCACTAGAAAACTGCATTTGTATTGTGAAAGCGTCATGACAGGAAATGATAATCCACTGCACAATGTTATGTGTACCCCCACATGTGACGGGCAGCGAAACCATCTATTTATTAAGACTGAATGCAACAACATCGCATGATGCTGTTGCACAATATGGCACCCTTTCATGTGCACTCCTGGCGAGCTGCCGTATGCACTGATGCATAAACACATTAACTGGGATAAGAGACGAAGTTATTGCGCAAGCCACGTGATGGTTTTAACATTTTGTATCGGTCAATGTTTCTGTCGTCACAGCTGATAGAAGTTTCTTTATTGCAAGTTGGTTAATCACGTTGCGACAACACCACAAGAAGCAAGGTCAGAATAGTAGGAAAAAACACAGCAAGATGGCAGACTGAGGAGGCAAGGTAGACAAGAATGTAAGGATTTAATGACATCGAAGAGGCCAGCCCTGCTATTCACAGGACTTGGTGCTTTGAATGAGACGAGTTAATGAAATTGTAAAGGAAGAGGTGGATGGAGCATGCTTACAAGAACAAACACAAAAATAAAAGGACACAAATAGGAATAATAAAAACATACACGCACAGAAGCACTCACATATTCACACACATGCACACAATCGCGAGCGCGAAAACTAAGATCTAAAATGCAAAAAAGGGGAAAATAACAAATATAAACAAACACGCAAGAAAACATGCACACACAATGCAGACGCGAGTAGAGGCATTAGGAGTCAGTTCACAAGCAGCTGTGCCTACTATGTCGTACTTTTATTTGATGTACATATGGCTCTGTTGCCTTCACTGTCTTGGAATTGTTTTAGTAGCAACATATCATAACAATCGAAAAGTAGCGCTAAGCTGTGTTGTGGGAAAGCAAGTCGAGCGCTGGCAGCACAACAGATGTGCGATTGTGTCACAGCAGGCATTTTACAGCTGGCTCGTGCAGTGAGTGAAGAATTCTAAGCCACAGAGAGACGCGAATTCATGCCAAGCTCCCTTGTAAAGGCACCAGTGTATCGGTCATAATTTTATATTTGTACTAAGGCTGACATTAAGGAAACAAACACTGCTCCCACACGCCTGGCCGTTAATAATCCAATGACATTCACTCAAGCAGCGCGTGTTAGTCACTGATTGTTAGCACTGATGGAAAGTGATCAATCGACGGTGCTACACAACACTCGAACGACGCCCTGCTAGACGCTCGGCTTTCTTATCATACTGCTGCCAACGATCGATCGTTTGCGCGCTGAGCTGGCAGCAACAAATCTTTGCGTTGGAGGTTGCTTCCTCAAATCTTTTCGGTTGAGGAACTCGTAGGTTGGTTTCATCCGCGCACGCTTTTCTCATTTATACTGAGAATGGTTTTGCTCCATCACTTCGCCACGTCCGACGTTAAACGCAGGAGCACAGTACACTAACACACCCGCCGCTCACAGTAGGTACCAGACTTTGGCAAATTCTCCTCGTCGTAACTTCACTTAGGAGCAAAACAAAACATCATAGAACAAACACGCACGATGTTTGTTTGCAGCGGTGTGCCGCTGCGGGATCCTGTTTCCAGACGAAGCGCAGCACAGCGCAGCGCAGTCACCGATGTTCGCTGTAAACTTTTTTCGTCGCCTCACGGCTCCGAACAAACGCACGCGGCGCAAGTTGTGCATCGTAAGCTTGCAATAATATTTCCTATATGACAGACGCCCACAAACAATTCGAATTCAATCTGACGAAGGGAGACGCACACAGCTGACGCGACTCGGCCCAGTTCGAAGAGAGGGCGGCCATGTTATGCATGTTCTCCGTCGGCGGGATCACCGGCCGTCCGGCTCATGACGTCACCTGAAGTGCGCGCCTGTTGGCGGAGGCTCGTGTGCATCCGCCATTGAGGGGCAAATGCCGCTGCCTTTTTAAGTTGTACCCGACTATAGCTTGGTCTCTAACGCTTGCAGGTACAACATGAAGAACAAAGGAGACAGAGGACATCCTTGCCTAAACCCCAGCTGTATCGCTACAGGCCTTGATACATTTTCTTTTCCATTTTATAAGCACTCTGTTACCTTTATATATCTTTTAAAAAATTAATTGCTCCATCTTCGATATCCAATGTGGCCAGTATGTCTCACAAATCCTTTTGAATAACGTTGTCGTAGGCTCCTGTGACATCCAGAAATGCTAGCTATAGGGGTCTGTGTTCTTTTCAAGCTATCTCTATATACTGCGTGAATGAAAACATATTGTCCTCCAACCTACTTTGTTTCCAGAACACATTCTGTAGTCAATAATAGTCAATAATTTTATTTTCCAACTTCAGCTGGAGGGTTTCATGGCTAAACCCTTATGAAAACGGTCTATATACTGTCTATACACTTTTTATATACTCTATAGACGCCCTTTAGACCGATTTTTTCAATAGACTTTAGTCTATAGATTCTCTATAGACTAAAGTCTATAACCGCACTAATTTGTTTTGTCTATAGATAGTCCATAGACTACCTATAGACTGAAGTCTATAACCGCATCAATTGCCTTCTGTCTATAGATGGTCCATAGACTATCTATAGACTAAAGTCTATAAGAGACAATTTGCCTTTGTCTACAGACGGTCAAGAGATTATCTATAGACTAAAGTCCATAACAGACAATTTTTCTTTGTCTATATTAAGTCAATTGTTTATCTATAGACTAAAGTCTATTACAGCCTTAATTTCCTTCCGTCTATAGGTGGTCCATAGACTATCCATAGACTAAAGTCTATAACCGCCTTAATTTTGTGTCTATAGATGGTCCATAGAATATCTGTAGACTGTAACAGACAAGTTTTCTTTGTCTATAGACGGTCAATAGATTATCTATGGACTGAAGTCTATAACTGCGTCAATTTTTGTGCATAGAAAGTCTATAGACAATCTATAGACCAAAGTCTATAGTAAACAATTTTCCTTTGCCCATAGGCGGTCAATAGATTTTCTATAGACTAAAGTCTGTACCTGCCTTATTTCTTTTTGTCCATAGACGATCTATAGACCATCTATAGACTAAAACCTATAACCGCCATAATTTCCTTTTGTCTATAGACAATCTATAAACCATCTATAGACTAGTTTATACCCGGCTTAGCAGCCATTTGTCTATAGACGACCTATAGACAATTTATAGACGAAAATCTCTCACCGCCTTAATTTCCTATCGTCTATAGACAATCTTTAGTCTACATATAGACTATTGTCTATAGACCTATTGTCTATTGTTTATAACAATCCTAATTTTATCTAACAATGTATACACTGCCTTTCGACTAAGTCCATAAAATATCCATTTCTTTCCGCACTGCATGCTGAGTAGAACTGCATCGGGCCGCCGCGGTGGTTAAGTGGTTATGACGCTCGGCTGCTGACCCGAAAGACGCGGGTTCGTTGCCAGCCGCGGCGGTCGAATTTCGATGGGGGCGAAATTCTTGAGGCCCGTGTAGTGTGCGATGTCAGTGCACGTCAAGAACCCCAGGCGGTCGAAATTTCCGGAGCCCTTTACTACGGCATCCCTCATTCCCTGAGTTGGCTTGGGACGTTAAACCCCCCCGAACCAAACTGCATCGTGTGATCGCAACTATTGTCAGAGTCCTTCGCTTCCTTTGCTATTTAAGGGATAAAAAATATTGTCCAACGGAAATGCAATACCTTCCTGGGTATTGTTTTTAGAAGCTTTGAAGAGCTAATTGTCCTTAAACCGCGACCTATATTGAGAATATAATCCAATAATCGTTAATGCTGACAAGTAGAGCGAGGAAAGGCACCCATTTCTGAAGTAAGGGTGCGCAAACTGTACTACATCAAACGAACACACTCTCCCTTAAAGGAATCGCTCGAGAATATACCATTAAATCGTTCTATCGTTACTGTCCAACGCGCATAAATTAAGAAGCATTTCATCAGTGACTGTACATTTATTTCGTTGAGTAAAGGTACTGCGAAAAATAATACAAACATGGACGAGAAGGGCACAAGAACGGGTGCAGACTCGCGACTGGGTTTATTCAGAACAACACATACTTATAACTTCCACACCACCATGTTAGTCACTGAGCGCAAGCCAGAAATCTGCATTCTGTCTGATAAAGCCTTATCGAGGTATCACTCACGCAGTCATCTCTTTTGTGCCTAATGAAAAAAGCCTCAGCAAGTTCACGCGCCATCTGGTCACGGCTACGCCTCAAAATCCTCGTTTTCGGCAGCAAAGGCAGGCATGGGCTATCACGCGTAGCCGAAGGGCATGCGCTACAGTGTAAGGGCAGATTAGATCCTTTTCCGGTATTAATCGAAAGCTGGTGTTCCCTCAGCCGGTCGTTTACAAATCGGCCCGTTTGACCGATGTAAGCTTTTCCACATGTCAGTGGGACCTCGTAAACAACCCCTTCCGAGCACTTGACGAACTCAGTGGCGTGACGCTTCTTGCAACCTCGCACGCTCCTTTCTCGGGCAGCAATCCGCACCGGCTGAGGGAACACCAGCTTTCGATTAAAACCGGAAAAGGATCTAATCTGCCCTTACACTGTAGCGCATGCCCTTCGGCTACGCGTGATAGCCCATGCCTGCCTTTGCTGCCGAAAACGAGGATTTTGAGTCGCAGCCGTGACCAGATGGCGCGTGAACTTGCTGAGGCTTTTTTAATTAGGCACAAAAGAGATGACTGCGTGAGTGATACCTAGATAAGACTTTATCAGACGGAATGCAGATTTCTGGCTTGCGCTCAGTGACTGACATGGTGGTGTGGAAGTTATAAGCATGTGTTGTTCTGAATAAACCCAGTCGCGAGTCTGCACCCGTTCTTGTGCCCTTCTCGTCCATGTTTGTATTATTTTGCGCAGTACCTTTACTCAACGATGTACGACCGACTCGCTCAACATCATGCACTCCTGGAGTACATTTATTTCTCCTTAAAACCTCCTGTAAAATAAGAGGAAATAACAGGGGTGAGAATTCAAGGATGTTCCCAGCTCTCAGAAACATGATTAGAAGAGTCTCAAAGATCATGGTTCTCTGCGGAATTAAGATATGCCATTTAAACCTTTCCAGTTTGCATTCACGTGAAAAACTGCTGCGATTCAACAATCAGAAACCCAGTATATTTTCGTTATTCGCCGTACACCTGCTGCATCGGAGGCGATAACACGCTGTTGTCCATACCGGTTTTCCAAACACGAACACACGCCAAAAAGACGTTATGCTATGCAGCATTATTTTTACTTGAAAATGGCGCCACATACTATTCAATGGGAGATATGGCGCACATGGACAAAGTTGTAAGGTTTCGGTTTTGGTTTTCGCGAAAGTAATAAGGTTTTTAAAGCGCGAGTGGAGAATTTATGCTTTAAACAAATGGCCCGTTGTGTTCTTGGATGCTAGAGCAAGCTACACTTGGCAAGAGTGCAACCAATATAGACATGACCGTGAAATTGGTTTCTGTTTCACTTTTTACCCATTTTGCCCGGAGGCGGCGGAAAATCATCCGGGCAGCAAACAACTGTGTGCGCCGGTATGTCGGCGTCGGCGGCGTTTTCTCTCGTGGATTACGTTTTCTTTGAAATTCAACTTAATCGTCCACTTACGGTAAGTCTACACGATTATTTTTGTTCATTCTGTCTCCTTAGCCACTCTAAGCAGTGCTGTGTGTGCAGAGCAGATTATGTGCGCAGCGACAAACTTCCTATCCACGTTTGTAAGCGGCGTTTGTGCGCACGTTTGTGTGAGCAGCGGCAGCCGCCATGTTCTCGAATAATGCGCTTACGTCTGTGCCGCTATGGCTTTCCTAACGCGCGGAAAGGCACTCGGTGCGAAACCCGGGACGGTAAGCCCTCCTCGCGAGCCCTCTACTGGCTTTTCCGTGTTGAAAGGTAGGTGCACAGCCAGAGATATCACTTAGCCCGTGAGTGAAGGCTAAAATGAAACTATGCGTTAGAGCCGTCTGATCACGATTTACTTGGCATCTGCGGAAACGCACAATCAAGTTCTGAGGTGGTTTACATTTATTTTTTATTCTTTGTGTTATCGCCTGTCGGGACCATGGAGTGCTGTTCATTGAGAGGTGTGCATTAATTGCTTGTTTGTTGTAGCCGCTCACTCGGTGCGCGTCGTGGGGAGC
The DNA here is from genome assembly GCF_052857255.1 of Amblyomma americanum. Taxonomy (NCBI): domain Eukaryota; kingdom Metazoa; phylum Arthropoda; class Arachnida; order Ixodida; family Ixodidae; genus Amblyomma; species Amblyomma americanum. Next base: position 209,874,055 of record NC_135498.1, read on the forward strand.
GACGTTTCACCAAATATGTTTTGTAACGCTATTGACTCGAGCTCGAGGCGTTTGTCAAAGTTTTAGTGAAGCGGCGGTGGAGGAATGCTAATACAGTGATGGTTGAAATAAAAGTGGTTGCCGGCGCAAATGGCGAGCGTGTACAAACACCGCGAAGAACCTACGAGCTGCATCCCGTCTACTCTTTCGTTGCACAGGAATGGATTCGTCCATCCCTGTTATCCGAGCGGCTGGCCGCCGCCGCTGCCTGCGGGCAATTCATTTCGAAAGCTGAGTAAAGGTTGCCTCGACAAGAGATGGCTTACATTTCGTTCCGAGAGGCTCGTTCATGAACCCCGCTTACGCGGGCACAAATTTCTCCAGTACCAACTGTGCGAGAGGCAGAGTATGCGTTTTTGATCTGACTGCTACATTACAAAAACGCCAATGTAACTTGGCGCTTGTTTGCGTCACGAATGCAATTCTGTTCGCGCTGTTTTTTTATGGCTGCGCCTTTTGATGAACACGTTAATTGTTTAGATGAAATAATTCTTACTTTGAGCGTGTTCGTTGCTTTCATTGATTTTTCTATCAGCGTTAGCTAAGGGTACCTGCATGCAAGTGTCTCCTTTTTACTGCTCTGTCCGGGCTGCACTTGAAGTAAAAATTAACTGAATTTGAGATGGTATTTCATCGTTACAATAATGAGCTTGTTGTCTGAAGCTCACGTCTGGTTCTGAAATGCCGCTGCTGCAACCACTATGTGCTGTTTGAGTTTTTATGGATAATGAGCACGGCATGGAAGCGCTGTAACCCGCTTGTTCCAAAGAGCGCATGCTGGTGTATGAGTATGCTGTTTCGTCTTAGTGTTTCAAGTTGTGGGCGCAAAACCGTGGTGAACTGGTTCGCAGTCTGCCTGGTAGGTTTTGCATGACTTGTGTCCGTTTGAGTATCGGCATACGTACCAGGCTTCATGCAGGGTATTTTGAAGCACTTGTTCAATAGCGGGTATAAGAATAAATGCTTGAATATTCTCCAGTTGGGATCCTTTTGCAAGGAGCACTGAATGTACATTTTATGGGGCAGCATTCTCAACAGCTCGTAGCGAGTCAATGATGATAAGGGGCACAAGTTTTCTAAGTATTCTATTCCAATTAATGTAAAGGGAATGCATACAGAGGTCAGTATTCGCAGTAGGTATTTAGTGTAGAGGTAGAGTGCTGCACGGAATGTTTGAAGTTTTATTATAATTCTGACAATACAAGATTGTCATGGCGCCGGAGCAAAAGGCGAGACTATACCCGCCTGACTAGGCCCCTGGCGCCACGAGCACAGCAGACAACAGTGCACAAAAAAATGTATACATATATACACATAATACACACATATACATACTTATATATACAATAGACACAATTATACATACAATAAGTCAATGCAACTTAATAGGTATAAATAATGCAAATGAAGAAATAAAGATACAGAAAGGCCAAAAGTCAATTGTTGGAAAAATATAGTTTTGATTTCATTTCTTTTTGAATATTGAAATGGTTGAGGAATCTTGCATGATATCAAATAAAGCATGCTCACTATTAAGTAAATTAGGAATCTGCCACTGTAAAAGCTGATTGCCATAGTTTGTTCTAGTTTTAACCTTAATAAAGTTTCTAGCTCTTAAGGTGTAGTTAGTTGTGGTATTAGTATATTATTAGTTTCAATGTTTTATGACAGCCAGTTGGAATTTGTCATGCATATTTACTGAAATGATGAATCCAGTGCGATGGCTCAGTGGTTATCGTGTTCTTCAGGTGCTCAAGTTATCGTCACCACTGCAAAGTAGCGACGATAACTGCGAGCATCACATAAACGTCTCTGCCTCTGTGCAGATTACCCACTGTGCAGCCGTACATCTCACTGGTCATCGCATGTGCCCTGAAGATGGACGGTAGTCTCGAGCAGCGAACCAGGAAGGCGTGGTCGTCGGTGTCACCCGGGAATGCGGCACAGCATCAACGGTTCACTGTGGGCTATAAAAGAAGATTCCTTCCACTGGGACCTCACTTGGCAGTGGTGACCGTAACTGCGAGCATCATGTAACCATCTCTGCCTTTGTGCAGGTTTGTGCATAATTATGCCTCACTGAATGTGATTTTGTTTTCCTTTTATGTCATGGCTGCTTCTAAGTGGATGGGTTTTTTGTAAAAGATCTGAGCGTACTATAGCTCGTTGTTGTGCTTGCCGTCTTCCACTCACTGATAGCATCTTTGCAACATGCTCAGAGTGCAAATTTAATTTTCATCGTGGTGCATGTGCGGGAATAACAGAAGAATCTTTCAATGCTAAGCACGAAGCCAAAAAGAAAGCATGGAAATGTGACTCTTGTCGAGGCAACCACAAGGGCACAAGCACCACAGAAAATCCGCAGCATGATTCCGACGTGATACTCAGATTACTGCAGACTGAAACGAAGCTTGATGCTCTTTTGCCTTTGTCAAAAAAGTTTGATGCATTTGAGACGCAAATGCAGTTGCTCTTTGATAAGGTTGACGACTTTCAGAACCACCTGACTGTTCAAGAAAAAAACTACAAAACAACTAACGAAGTGAGTTGGAGGGCTGGAATCTAACAAAGTAGGTAGTGATATAACTCAGCTGAAGCAGGACCTAGATGATTTGGAGTGGTGTAGCCGCTGTCTAACCCTAGAGCTTCATATATTGACTGAAACCCAGGATGAGGACTTGCTAAGCAAAGAAAATGAGATTGTAGAAAAGCTGCAAGTTAAGGCTATTACACAAGACGACATTACCGCTGTGCATTACCTACACAGGGCTGAACTGACGAAAACATTGCAAACCTTTTCAACATGCAATTTGTAGAAGTTGGTGCCTCAAATGATATTCATGGTACATTATCGTGTGAAGAATACATGAATGTTCAATGTCCTCAAGCTGTATTTCTCGCTCCAACTTGCGCCAAAGAAGTCCTCAACATAATCATGATGCTGAAGGACAACTGTGCATCAGCCTACGATGATGTGAAAGTTTCCACCGTGAAAGCTGTAGCTGCACTGATAACTCCAGTCCTTACGCATATATACAACTGCATACTTCAAGTAGGGATATTTCCAAACCAAATGAAGCTTGCGCATGTTCCAGCTATTCATAAAGGTGGTGCTTTTGAAGACGAACAACTATAGACCAATGTCAGGGCTTTCAGTCTTTTCATAAGTTGCTGAACACATAATGAACAAAAGAATTGTTGATTTCCTCACTCTGCATAACTTGATAGTAAGCAGTTTGGATTCAGAAAGAATAAGGCAACTGAAACTGCTTTAGTTTATTTAAAACAGAAAATTCTTGACAACATTAAGAAATGAAAGCTTACTTTGGGTTTATTTCTTGATTTCAGGAAAACCTTTGATTCTGTCCATCATGATATAATGTTAATAAAGCTACCATTCTATGAAATCCAAGGTACAGCACATGCCCTATGGAAAGCAGTTTAATATCCAGGGAGCAATACACCACAATAAAGAGCACTGAATCTGTTCAAGGCATATTAAATACGGAGTTCCATAGGGATCCATTCTAGGCCCCATATTATTCTTGATATATATGAGTGATATTGTAAACACCCTAGGCTGCTCTGAAATGGTATTACATGCAGATGACACTAATGTATTTTTTTTTTCAGGCTGCAATGAAAGCTTCGTTTACAGGGAAGCAAATGAATGGCTTCACTATTTAGACTTTTGGTTAACCTTTAATAAACTAGACCTAAAGATAAACAAGATAGAATACCAGATTTTCAAGCCTAAAGGTAGCAAAAAGATAGTGAGTTCGAATTGAAGTTCCGGAATAACATTATCAACCAGTCTAAGAGGATTTGCTTTCTAGGTGTTATCTTTCATGAAACGTTTCTCTGGAATTCGCACACAGAAGTTCTCCGAATTGAACTTCACGTGTTTTGGGCATATTAAACAGGTTGCCAGTGAAGCAACAAACTTACTATGCTCTCTTTGATTCACGTTTAACATACTGCTCCCAGGTATTGTCAGACACAACACAAAGAAACCTTGATTAGCTGCACCCTCTGCAAAAGAGCTCAATATGTGGTATTTGAAAATTCCAAAAATAGAACATTTCTTGCCATGCTTTAAGATCTATGACATACTAGAGATCAGTGCGCTAGTCAAATATAAGTTATTTCTGGAAATCGTGCACCAGTATATATTACACCATTCAAATATTGATGTTCAGTACAAACAGAAACACACCACATCTCGTTAGGGAAGGTAAAATCCAGGTGCCCTGATCTCGGACCAACTATGGTGATGTGAGATTATGTATGCAAATAGCAAATTTATTGAATCAATATCCAGCCATCTTTGAATTTTTACCAATCTACCCATCACTACCTAAAGAAAACACTAAGACATGTACCTAATGGAATAATAAGTCAAAGAATTTTTTTTGTGTCATGAATGATATTTGGGTGCGTTGTAGATGTAAATTGTATTTGGGAATCTGTAAATCTTTTTTTTCCATATACAGAAGCATGCACACAGTCCTCAGGGTTGTCCATTTGTTTTGTTTTGTGTCCTTGCATACATATTGGTTGTTGTACGATGTACTGTACTGCAAATGTGTTCGAATATGCCTATAGTGGTTGCCACTGCTGTCAGGGGTGGGATGGCCTCATCAGGCAAAAATGCCATGAGCCTTCTCACCCAGGACAAATTTTGTATATTTTTTGTCCCAAATAAACTGTACTACTACTACAACCTGAATGATGCAGGTTCGATCCTGGTCTGGCCTGTCGCGTTTTGATAGAGGCAAAATGCTAGAGGCCTGTGTTCTATGCAATGTCAGTGCACGCCAAGAAACCGCAGGTGGCCAAATTTACTCCACAACCTTTCACTACGGCACCTCTCATAGCCCGAGTCACCTTGGGTTTTTGGACCACATAAAACCAAACCAAAATATCGACTAGCTTTCTTGAATGGGATAGCCAGGATATATATGCCTTGTGTTGTAAAGCATATTTGTAGAGATGGAGTGGGAGCTTTTTTTTAGTTCCTCTTATTTTTTTCTTCCGCTGTACAGGTCAACAAGCCCGGATGACTGACTGCAGACAACAGGTCGCAAGATTGCTTCTGAGGAAACTATAGTCGGACCATTACTTTCAACATTTATTTTTATGTGGTGCATTTTTATTGTGCATGTATTGCATATTCCTTGCCTGCATAGCTTGGAAATAAACTAAATTGTAGGTATATTGATCGTCATGTCATTTGTGAAGACTGTGTGGTGACCTTTTTGAACAGTTGCAGACTGTCTATAGGCAGCCTGGAGACAATGGTCTATTAATGTTTTTAGACAGTGCTCTATAGACTGTCTATAGACAAATATCTACAGCATTGCCAGGCCACATAACTGTGGAATGTCTATAGACAGTATATAGACCTATGTCTACTGGACCAGTAGATTTTTGTCTATAGACAGAAATCCACAGAAAGTTTTTATTTATTTTATTTATTAGTTACCTGCATCGCCCCGCAGGGCATTACAGCAGGGGGGTACATACTTCATTTATAGGTATAAAGCAATTATTGCAGTGCATGGAAAAATGCTTCGTTAGATGTAATACATACAATGCTCGATGGCAAAGTGTTCCAGTCTCGAACAGTTCTAACAAAAAAAGAACAACGCAAGACGTCACCCTTGCAAGAAAATTATCTGACCTTCAAGCAGTGGTCCAGTCGCTTTGATATATAATGAGGTGCCTGGATATATTGTTCGCGGTTTATGCCAGTTTTTGAACAATAAATCTCATGGAAAAATTTCAATCTGATGTACCTTCTACGGTCCTTCAACTCTTGCCAGTTAAGTTTTCATTTGCTTTCCGTCATACTAACTTGCCAATTATAATTACCAAGAACAAATCTAACTGCCCTATTCTGAATTTTCTCTAATTTTCCTACACACTCAGATGTGTGTGGGTCCCAGCAAACACATCCATATTCAAGTATGGAGCGTACATAACTGAAATACAGCTGTGTTTTTAAGTTACTTGGTAAATGGCTAAAATTCCGCCGTAGAAAACTCAAACGTGACGCTGCCTTATTCGCAATATAATTAATGTGCTTATTACATCGCAAGTCCGATGTACAAAAGACGCCTAGATATTTAAATGACTTGCTTATGTTGAGAGTAAGATCATTAATTCTATACCTATACGAATGATTAGCACGTTTTCTTGTGAAGGTGACGTGAACAGTTTTGTTTATATTTAAGGACATGTCCCAACGTACACACCAGTCTGCCACAGTATCTAAATCAGTTTTCAGGATTTGTGAATCAGAAGTGGAATTTACTACTCTGTAAACAACACAATCATCGGCAAACATCCTGAATGAAGACTGTATGCCAACTGAAATATCATTAATATACAGCAAAAACAAAAGTGGTCCCAATACTGAGCCTTGGGGAACTCCCGACGTAACTGGTGCATACTGTGAAGAAATACCGTTCAGAACAACAGCCTGCCTTCGTAACGACAGATATTCTGCAATCCACGCAATTACTTTACAATCCAGGTTATACGCTTTCAATTTGGAGAGAAGAAGACTGTGCGCGACAACATCAAATGCCTTGCGGAAATCCAAGAAAACGCAGTCCACAATTTGTTGCTTATCGATTTCCGATGCCAAATCATGAACGAACTCCACCAGCTGCGTACTACAGGAAAATTCACGCCTGAAACCATGTTGACTAGTGCATAAGAGATTGTGTTTGGTGAGATGGGCCATAACGCAACTATATATTACATGCTCCATAATTTTACAGGTTATGCTGGTTAAGGAAACGGGTCTGTAGTTCTGAACGGAGTTTCGCATACCACTCTTATGTATGGGCACGACACGCGCTACCTTCCAATCAGCAGGCAAGTCGGTTTCATTAAGAGACTTCTGGAACAGCCGGGTGAAATACAGACATAATGTATCCGCACAATTCCTTAAAATTGCGGCAGGAATGTCATCAGGGCCACAAGCCTTAGCCTGATTCAAATCCTTCAATAATTTACGCACACCGTCAACACAAAAAGTAACTTCCGGCATGCAATCTATTTCAAGAGGTAATGCGAAACAGACAGAACGTGAACTAGGTGGCAAAAACACAGATGAAAAATAACGGCTAAACATTTCAACTTTAGCCTCATCATCATGAATGATTAACTCATCATTTTTCAGAGCAGGTACTGAGCTGTCATCCTTACCATTATGCTTCACATATCTCCAAAATTCTTTGGTATCTCTGACAAGTTTTTCTCCTAAATTCGAAAAATACAAGTCTTTAGCGATGTGAGACTTCTGTCTGAATTCATTTTTTATTGTTTTCAGCAAGGCCAAACACTCTGGCGATTTAGACAACTTGTATCTTCGATACATTCGTCGCTGTCTGCGAACAAGGGCACGTAACTCGGTGTTAAACCAGGGTTTATCTCGAGCTCTCTTACTTGATATAACGCTTAATGGAATAAAAGCTTCACGTAATTCGAACAATTTCTGTTTGAATGTATTCCATAGCTGTTCGATATTTAAGTTATCCGCGAGTTTATCAAAAGTTGGAAAGAACGAATCGAAAGCAGCGCTAATCGCCCCGTAGTTGGCCCTGCTGTAGACATAAATCTTTCGCCTATGTGGTTTTGCAACCTTCACGTAGTGAACTAATAAATCTGCTAGAATAATATTGTGGTCGCTCAAACCAGGCAACACTTGTACATTGCATACAACATCAGGCACGTTACACAGCAAGAGGTCGAGTACGTGACCAGTTCCGTCCGTTCGTGATGGCTCATGCACATACTGACAAAAGGTGTTGGAATCTAAAATGTCAAAAAAAGTTGAGTATAGATTCCCTCGAGCTATATCTCTTGGTTCGCCAGCTGACCAGTCAATGCCCGGAAGGTTAAAGTCCCCCCCTAAAACAAGGCATTCAGTGTTAATGGTTTCAAGAAAATGAGATAAGCCAACTAGCGGCTTTACAGAAGGACCAGGAGGCCTATAAAATGACCCAAGAACCATTGCTTTCCCGTTCGGCAGTCGTACTTTGCAAACAACCAATTCAGTTTCACTATCAGAGAATTCCATTTGAGCGCACGGGACACTTTTATGGACCAAAATAAACACTCCTCCGCCACGTGCACAACGGTCGCGACGAAAACACTCGTCTCGTACCTGTCAGGAAATATCTCAGCGCTTGAGATGGTCGGATCGAGCCACAATTCTGTTCCCAAAACAAAGGTCGGTTGCACGGTACGAAGAAGAAAGTGAAAGTCATCAACTTTATTTTTTATACTGCGGCAATTGATTGACAAAATGCTGACCGGGCACATCGCAGAATGAACAGTGGTTTGTCATTGTTCCCGTACGGTGCCGGCTTCACTGTCCCATTGGAAACGCCTACTACCCAAATGAAGCGTATCATATTTCAGAACTGCTTTCACGCCTTTTTCGCCATTTTGTTTGGCATAATCCCATACTTTCTTTCTCTTATCACGGAGAGTACGGGAAATGTCTTCAGATATAGCAACACTGGATCCCTTGAGCTTGAATGCATTTGCAAGCACAGCCTGGCGGTCTTTAAAGGAATTGAAGCGCACAATGATAGGCCGATTTTTCCTTGGGAGAATTTACCCAGCCTATGAGCACGTTCAATAGACACGGAAGACAATTCCAGTCTCTCAGTGCACTGACTTATGATAAGCTCCTCAGACTTGGCTGCCGTCTCACTGTCATCAGAATCAGTTAAGCCGTAAAAAAATCAAATTATTACGCCTTCCACGATTTTCCAAATCGTCTATTTTTGCAATCATGCTTGTCAGAACTTCATGATCTTTTCGTTGTTGATCTTCAACGTTGGCTAGAGCTGTTTCAATTGCGTCAATTTTTCCTAACTTAGTTTCCAATACAACAAGCCGGGCTTTTACGTCAGTTACGTCCGCGGTAAGCTGCGATAACTTGGAAAGAATTGTGGTTTGACCATTCAACAGCTCTTGAAATTGTTCAGCTGTTGCTGGACCAGGGTTACTCTCAATATCCCCGCCACAAAGCAACAAGATTAGCAGATAAAACGCTGGGCTACGAAAAACTGAAAAATGCCTCTTAACATACAGACGATTTGACAACACAAAACCGCGTGGCTTACAGGAAAAAGTAAGATAAAGCTTTTGGGGTGGAACCGGCAAAATGTAGCGCGACGGTTTCAAAGGGTGAAAAAGACCAACCTGCGTGAGCAGTAGAAAGCTTGTAAGGGTCACCGCCATCTCACCGGTTCCACGCCCCATTGTTACAGTGCTGCTCCAATGCTTTTGTAGCCGACACTTGGCAGCGTCGACGCCCACTTGGCAATGTTGCCAGCTCGGAATCACAAACCGTTCAAATTCGTCGCTGGCTGGGCACTGTTGCAATTCGAAGTTCTAAAACAATGCACTCGTACACGAAGAACCACTGTCGACCAATTCCGGGCATACGTCGTCGAACGGAAATCCGTCAGGAAGGACCGCCGCCAAAATGTTCGCCGAAAACACCTGCGTGAGCAGTAGAAAGCTTGTAAGGGTCACCGCCATCTCGCCGGTTCCACGCCCCATCGTTACAGTGCTGCTCCGATGCTTTTGTAGCCGACACTTGGCAGCGTCGACGCCCACTTGGCAATGTTGCCAGCTCGGAATCACAAACCGTTCAAAATCGTCGCTGGCTGGGCACTGTTGCAATTCGATGTTCTCAAACAATGCAGTCGTACACGAAGAACCACTGTCGACCAATTCCGGGCATACGTCGTCGAACGGAAATCCGTCAGGAAGGACCGCCGCCAAAATGTTCGCCGAAAACACCTCCGTGAGCAGTAGAAAGCTTGTAAGGGTCACCGCCATCTCGCCGGTTCCACGCCCCATCGTTACAGTGCTGCTCCGATGCTTTTGTAGCCGACACTTGGCAGCGTCGACGCCCACTTGGCAACGTTGCCAGCTCGGAATCACAAACCGTTCAAATTCGTCACTGGCTGGGCACTGTTGCAATTCGAAGTTCTCAAACAATGCAGTCGTACACGAAGAACCACTGTCGACCAATTCCGGGCATACGTCGTCGAACGGAAATCCGTCAGGAAGGACCGCCGCCAAAATGTTCGCCGAAAACACCTGCGTGAGCAGTAGAAAGCTTGTAAGGGTCACCGCCATCTCGCCGGTTCCACGCCCCATCGTTACAGTGCTGCTCCGATGCTTTTGTAGCCGACACTTGGCAGCGTCGACGCCCACTTGGCAATGTTGCCAGCTCGGAATCACAAACCGTTCAAATTCGTCGCTGGCTGGGCACTGTTGCAATTCGAAGTTCTCAAACAATGCAGTCGTACACGAAGAACCACTGTCGACCAATTCCGGGCATACGTCGTCGAACGGAAATCCGTCAGGAAGGACCGCCGCCAAAATGTTCGCCGAAAACACCTGCGTGAGCAGTAGAAAGCTTGTAAGGGTCACCGCCATCTCGCCGGTTCCACGCCCCATCGTTACAGTGCTGCTCCGATGCTTTTGTAGCCGACACTTGGCAGCGTCGACGCCCACTTGGCAATGTTGCCAGCTCGGAATCACAAACCGTTCAAATTCGTCGCTGGCTGGGCACTTGCAATTCGAAGTTCTCAAACAATGCAGTCGTACACGAAGAACCACTGTCGACCAATTCCGGGCATACGTCGTCGAACGGAAATCCGTCAGTGTATGGCCTAAGTCTATAGATCATCTATAGACTGCCTATAGACCTGTGTATATTTTCAGTAAACATTTGTCTATAGACGGTCTATGGACAGAAGTCTATAGGAAGTGTATGGCCATAAATCTATAAATCTTGTATAGACTGTCTATGGACCTGTGTCTATAGACTGTCTATGGACCTATCTACTTTCAGTAGACATTTGTCTATGGACTGTCTATAGACAAAAGTCTACTAAAAGTGTATGGCCATAAATCTATAGGTTGTCTATAGACTGGTCTAAAGGATTTGTCTATAGACAGTCTATAGACTTCTTAGACTAAAGTCCATAGACAGTCTATGGACTGTCTAAAGAAATTTGCCTAGACAGCTTGACTAGGTCGAGGAAACCCCTACAATCAGTAGCACGCGAGCGGTGCAGGACATTTTTCAAAACCAGTCACACAAACAGTAGTAGAATAAATAAAGAAAAAACTTGACACATATATACACTGACTCGAATAATGTTTACAAATGAGACCGCTGCAATGGTCATATATATGTTGAAAGAAAAATACATTAACATTTAGGCAAACGTTCAATAACCAACAAGTGAAGACAGAATGGCATTTGAACAAAATATTTGCTCAGCTCAGCTTTTTTATATCCCATTGTATGTTGATATGTGTTTATAACATGATGCAGATCATAAGACAACATTTGTAATTTATAATAGGTGCGAATACGGGGTATATTTCATATGTAAGTACTTCTTGTATGTATGTTAGCACGACGCGTGTGCTAAGATGCTAGGGTAGAGTAAAAATTGACAACTGATGCCATGTAAAAATACATTTTTTGCAATAATTTAAAATTATACAAAAGATCAACGTGGACAATGTTATGTGCTTAGAAGGCATATTTGGTCGTAGTCATGTTATCAATACTAGCGACTATTCGAACAATTTTCTTTTGAAATACCAGAAGCTCATTTATGTTATTTTTAGTCGTTGTGGCCCATACTAAACTACAGTAGTTAAGGTGCGGAAAAAATAATGCATAATAAATTTGTAACTTAGATTTCAAAGGTAAAGTTTCACGGCATCACGAAAGGGTTCCGCTGACAGAAGAGAGTTTTTTGCAGAGGTGTTTAACGTGGGCATCCCGGTTTAATTGACACCAAGAATCTTGTGCTCTTCAAAAATTTATATTTATTGATTTTCAAACTTGAGCATGCACTTGGGTGTCGTCGGCTTGTTTCTTGCGTGACATATTATAGCCTTGGCCTTTGTAGGATTTATCTTTATTTTTAATCACTGACCACCCAGATAATTTATTGACTATATCATTATATTTCACAATGAAATTGTTAAGGTTAGGGTTGAAATAAGTATTGTGCTATCATCGGCGTATATTACAAAATGAAATGAAGGATCTATGCTCACAATATCAGTTATGTATGCATTAAACATAAGGGGTTCCAGTATGCTCCCTTATGGGACACCATAACTCATAGGCAAAAGGAAAGAAAGTTCATTATCTACAGACACCAACTGACTTCTGTTTTGGAGGTAGCTTTTAAGTAAAGTGAGTGGTTTACCACGGATACCGTACATTTGAAGTTTGTTAGCAAGAATCGTATGGTTTAAGCAATCAAATGCCTTACTGAAATCAAGAAAAAGGCACATCGTTTACAAGTTTTCATTAATATTGTTCAAAGTAATTTATTACTGAAATAAAGAAAAAGGCACATCGTTTACAAGTTTTCATTAATATTGTTCAAAATAATTTATTTCATTGTTAGTAAGGCTGTTTCTGTGGATTAACCAGTTCTGAAACCAAATCGTGATTCAGTTATTACCCTATGTTTGTCAAAAAACCTTGTTATGTTTGAAGAAATAACCTTTTGCAGTCCCTTTGAAAACACAGGGAGTACTGAAATGGGCCTGTAATTTGCTGGTATATTTCGTTTGCGCCCTTTATAAATTACAGACACTTTTGCCGTTTTCATTGTGTTGGGGAAAACCCCGCATTCCAGTGCAAGATTATAGATGTGAGAAAGCAAGGGACAAATTTGGGTAAGACATATTTCAGTGAGTTGATATGCATGGCATTGATATCTAAAGCTCATAAACCTTATTTTCATCAGTGGGCTCAAAAAATATAGTCTCGCTAACCTGACTAGGGCAACCGGCGATATTAGTGTCCGTAGGATCTTGAGATGAAGAAATGCTATTGAGAAAATGTTTGTTAAATTGTTCTGCGAGTGCTCTTCCTTTTATTTCCTTGCCACTTAATAGCATAGTTTTTGCAACATAGTTATTCGCATGGCGGCTAAGGACATCGTTTGAAACTTTCTAAGCAATATCAGGTCTCTCTGAACCTACGGTAGAAAAGACCTGCTGATAATATGAATTTTCTGCTTTCCGTAGTTCCGAGTTTAATCGGTTTCTTAACTTGTTAAAGGTATGAAGTGCATATTCATCACATGTTCGAACGAACATTTGATACAAACGATTTTTTTCCTTTATCATTTGGAACGGTTCTCGTGTGATCCGTGGTTTCCTTATCTTTTTAAAAGGGGTGTACTTTTCGAGCGGAAAGTGCTTCAAATAAAGACGTAGAAAATGGTGAAAAAATAAGTCGTACGCATCATTGACGTCCGTCTTTTGCAGCCAAAACACCAGTCAAAGTTCATAATATCGTGCTTAAATACGTCCAGTGAGGCATCTGTGATTTGCTGTGCACTAATGGTCTCGTTCACATTGTTTCGCTTAGCATGCTTATTTTGAAAGACGACAAACACCGGACAGTGATCACTCGCATCTGAAGCAACTGCACCGCAAGAGAGTACATTGGTTTCAATATTCGTAACTATTAAATCAAGTGCCGACACAGTCGTGCATGTGACACGTGTTCCTGTTTTTATTAAGTTTTAAAACCCATTGGAAAGAAGTTTCATTTTGAAATCACGTACAATAGCGTCGTGGTCGAGAGTATTAATATTAATCTCCCCACTGCACAAAAGCGAACATTTATTCAATGATGCATATTCTAGAACCTGGTCAAAAGAACCTGTAAAGTTTTTCATGTTGCCATTTGGGGGGCGCTATACTACAGAAATCAGCTGGTTTCGATTTTCCAATGTTAACACTTCATAATCTTCCGCAACTTTACTAAGATTAGGCAGGATGTGGCACCTTTTGCACGCGACAGTATAGATAGCAACACCGCCGCAGCGTTTGTTAGGTCTGTTAAGGAAAAAGGCTTCTTAGCCGGGCAGCTCTAGCATCCTGCAGGCAGGATGATACCATGTTTCAGTGAGCATCAAAACCGTAAATTCGAAAGAGAACTGTTTTAACAGCAGAACGATTTCATCTTGTTTGTTGCCCACTGAACGCGCTTTGAGGTGCGAAGCAGTTTCATAGTTACGGTGCCCTAGCTTCACATGTTGTGGCAGGAACAAGTTCGTGATAGGCCATTCTTTAGTTTTTTTTTATTACAAAGCAGAAAGATGACACATTTTAGTTGCCAGGTGAGCTATGATTATCGTCTGCTGCTGACTAAGCACAATTTTTTTCCTGTAAGAAGAGCCTGATGAGTTCCTTCTCGCTGGTTATCGGTACAGCAACAGAACGGTCAGTTTGCTTCATGAATATCTTTCCATCCTGTGACCAAACAGACTTCTACTGATGCTCATACTTTTTTTTCACAGCAAATGCAAGCAGTTTCTTTTGTACTGGGCAAAGTTTTTCATTGACGCACACAGTATCAGAATTTTCCAGACCAACGTCAGTGTTTGTCAGCGTCATTTTTTTTTTGCTTTTGGGAGGGGTGACCGAAGAGGGTACGGAGATTACACCCGAAGAATTGAGAACCTCGGATTGGATCACTAGAGTGGGAAAACATGTTAAAGAACTGCAGGACCTCACGAGAGGCGAACGGCGAGGAGGCAAAGATGGAGACGCCAGATTGGAACGCGGAGCCGAATCCGGATAGGGCAAAAAGATAGCGGCGGAGGCGAACGCCGCATATAAAAAGCTGGGGCAGAGGAACGCGGAGCGCTCAATTGCGTCGTACCTTCCGCGTTTGCCAGCTAATGACTACAAGATAAATTATTCGGCCGAAGAATGGGCTGGCGCTCGCGAAAGTTCCGACTACGAGGTTGAGTGCGGCGGTGCGTATGGCAGCGCAAATTCCATGGGTCAAAGGGCAGGACAAGGACGTGCTGATTCATAACGACAAACAAGGCACCCTGATTTTCAGCACCCCAGACATGGACACTGTCTGGAAGGTGACCAAGATTGTCTATCCATATCGACGACGACGAGTACGAAGTCACAGCGTACCTGGCGCCGCACGAGGACTGCGGGCGGGGTGTGGTGCACGGCATCGACCCGAAACTGACCATAGAGTTACTGACAGAGGCCTTCGGCAACCCGAGGATCCCGCCGATACTTGGCGTTAGGAAGATGGGCAAATCCAGTTCGGCGATCGTCATCTTCAAACACGAGACAGTGCCGAGGTGGGTGTACTGTTACGACGTACCCCTAAAGTGCGTGCTCTACAAGAAGCGGTACGAGGTGTGCTACCGCTGTGGCGAGCTAGGACACAGATCGGACGTATGTGTCAGCGCCCAAGTTAAGTGTCTGGAATGCGGAATCATAGCCCCACCCGAGGATCACGTATGCGAGCCCAAGTGTAAATTGTGCGGCAAAGGTCACTTGACAGCAGACCGGAAATGCAAGGAAGCTTTCAGGACCCCTTATACGATAAAGAAGAGGCAATGGGAGGCCAAGCTGGCTATGGAAGTCATGGAAGAGGAAGCGGGGAAGGCGAAGGAGACCGAAGTAGGAAGGAGCCGGTTCGAAAAGCATCAAGGGAGATCCAGGAGTTAGTCAGGAAACCAGAGCGAGTCGAGAGGGAGATCAGAGTCCTTCCCGCGTCTACCGAATCTGCGGGAAGCGGAGAAGCAAAAGAAGGCCCAACCCGGGACTGCGGGCCCCTCCGGAGGCGCTGTCGTCAACAACCCAGCGAGGCCCAAGTCTCCGAGCCGAAAGGTGGGTTGGGTGAGCGAAGCCTCCCAGGATAAACGCGATGAAGAAATCTTCCAGATTAAGGAAGAAAATCGATTGCTTAAGGCACAGCTCGCAGCGATGAGCAAGCAAATTGAGGAGCTTAGAATAGCGCTTAAGCCTAATGCAGCACCTGCGAAACAATCGCAGATGCCACAAAATCCAGTTGTAAGAGCATCAGAGGAGCAGGGTGCGGCTCAGCCGCCGGCTAAGAAGAGGGCGAAGGAAGTAGAGAAGCCCATAATAGATATGGACACAGAGAAAGTGATAGACATGAAAATAGAACAATTGGAGGCAAAATTTGAGGCCAAATCTAGACAGGACAATGAATGGCGCAAGGCTTTTGAAGAACGCATGTTAGGGATGTTCCAAACCCTCTCAGAGCAGCTGCATCAACGAGATAACAGTGTCGCAGAGCAAATACATCAGAGGGATAATAACCTCACTGAACAACTTAAGGAAGAATTTGCGAAAAGGGACCGGGCGTACGAACACCTCACCCAACAAGTACTAGGAAACCAGATGAATCAGCTGATTGGCAATCATGGCTCACAGATCCAGTAAAACCACCGTTTGGCAATGGAATTGTAGAGGTTTCACGCGCAAGCGTGCTGTCTTGCAGGAATTCCTGAGGAACGGGGACCGACCGGAGCTAATAGCACTACAATAATGCGGCAGAAAAGCAAAATTGTCGGGGTACAAATCATACGTAGGCGAGGGTGAAAACACTCAGGTGGCCACCCTAGTCAAACGAAACATCACGGCGGTGCAGCATAACATCGGGAGTACACAAATAGACCATGCTCTCGTAGAACTGATACCGCGAAGAAAGAGAGAAAGTAGCTTGTTCGTATTAAATGTCTACAGTTCTCCCAAACAAAGGAAATTGAATTCGGGGATCTCTTCGCAACGACGCGACGTAAGATAAAGAACAACCCGCTGTTGATCGTGGGGGACTTTAATGCTCACCATTCGGCATGGGGATATAAACAGGCTTCAATCAAGGGCACGAAATTGTGGGACGACATAGAGACTCATAATCTGGATTTGATAACCGACCCGCTGCAACCCACAAGGAAGGGAAATAGTGTCACGAGTGACACAACACCTGACCTCACCATGACGGGGAGCGGCACTAGAGCCACGTGGTGCAATACAAATGAGGATCTGGGAAGCGATCACAAGATCATAGAAGTGGTGGTAGAAGGAGGCCCGACAATTCCCGGGAAACGGAAGGTAGAGGCCGTAAATTGGGACGCTTTCAGGGCACTCAGGGACAACCCGGCTCCCGTCTCTGACATTGCGGAATGGAGCGATGGGGTGGTACGGTCTGCTAAAGAGGCCACCGAAGCGGTGGAAATCGAGGGGGACAACGAAGCCGTAGACAGGAGATTAATAAATCTCTGGAGGAAAAAGAAAGGGTTGGAGGATCGACTTCGACAAAGGAGATGGGATCGGAATATCAGGAAACAGATAGCGGCTTTAAACAGAGAAATTGAAGAGCACGCAATCGCACTCACGAAGCAGAATTGGGGGAACGTCTGCGATCAGATGGAGACGAATATGAGTACCGCACGAACGTGGCGACTTCTTCGCCACCTCTTAGATCCGGATAGCACAAAGTCAGCGTCCAAACAACAGCTGGAAAGACTGGCGCATCAGTTTGAAGGCACTAAGAAGGAACTCTTAGAAGAAGTTCGCAACAGGTACATAAATCACGCCGGACCCGAACCCCTCCCGGACTATGAAGCGGGAGAGAATTCGGAATTAGACGCCCCGCTCTCCCTGGCAGAAGTCAGAGCGGAGATTAATCGCCTGCGGACTAAGTCAGCAGCGGGGCCGGATAGAGTGAGCAACAGAATGCTTCGTAATTTAGACGACAGGTCCATCGCCAACATCGCAACGTACATGCAGGAGTGCTGGGAGAAAGGGACGATACCACAGGAGTGGAAACTCGCAAATCTCATTTTCATTCCCAAGTCGGGGAAGAAACTGGGCCTCGAGAACCTCAGGCCGATATCGCTCACCTCCTGCGTGGGTAAGCTTATGGAACATGTCGTTCAGACGCGGCTCAGTAGGTACATAGAGGAAAATGGGCTATACCCAGACACCATGATCGGCTTCCGACCAAAGCTGTCGGCATGCGACGTGATGCTGCAACTCAAGGACCAAATTATAGACAAGCAAACCCGAGACACGATAGTGATTGCGGGGTTGGATGTGGCAAAGGCATTTGACAACGTGAGGCACGTGTCGATCTTAGAGAATCTGAACTCACTAAATGTAGGTAAGAGAGTGTATAGTTACATCACGGACTTTCTTACGAACAGGAAAGCCACTCTCAAGATAGGGGAAGACTCCATCGAGGACATTATACTTGGTAACACAGGAACGCCGCAAGGCTCGGTGTTATCACCAACCCTCTTCAACATTGCGATGTTGAGACTCCCCGAACTGTTGGCGGACATTGAGAATTTAAACCACACAATATACGCGGATGACATAACATTATGGATAAATAAGGGGAGTGACGGACAAATTGAAAGCTCTCTGCAAAAAGCAATTGACATCATTGAAGAGTACCTGAAACCCAAGGGACTTAAATGCTCGGCCGAAAAGTCGGAAGCACTGTTCCTGATGCCCCCTGGAAAACGGCGGCTTCACCAAAAGCACGAGGCAGACATCCACATGTATGTCAATGGCGCAGAGATCCCCGCGGTTGACAGTATCTGCGTCCTCGGGCTAAGGATTCAGGCGAATCGGAAGAATCATGAAACGCTTGCTAGGTTAGAAGCTAGTGCAAATCAGACGTGTCGTCTTATCAGAAGAATAGCGAACAGGCACGCTGGGAAGAAGGAGGCGAATCTCTTGAGACTCGTGCAAGCCTTCGTAATCAGTAGGATAGTGTACGTGGCACCCTACCTGAAACTCAACGGAGCGGAACGAAACAAGCTCGAAATCATTATCAGGAAAAGTGTCAAGGTCGCACTCGACCTACCCCCGAACACATCCACCGAGAGACTTATGAAGCTAGGGGTCTCCAACACTCTCGCGGAGCTCATTGAGGCTGCCCTTACCGCTCAGCATCAAAGGCTACTCGGTTCTGAAACGGGGAGGAAAATTTTAGAGAGATTGGGCTACGAGCCCAGGCATGAACATGCCCGCTCACGAGACATACCACGACAAATCAGGGACAAGATTAAAATCCCTCCGCTGCCCAGAAACATGCACCCCGCCTTTCACGAAGGCAGGCGCAAAGACAGGTCAGAAGCATTACATGCTAGGTATACAGGTCGACAGGACCTCCTGTATACGGACGCTGCAATATATGAGAGCAAAGCCGCACACGCGGCTGTGGCGGTTAAGGAAGACGGAACCCCGGTGGCGTGCTGCACAGTCAGTGGTGTCAAGACAGTAGAAGCTGAGGAAGTGGCGATAGCCTTAGCCGCCAGCCAAGGAGGGGTCAAGGTGGTCATTAGGGATTCAAAAAACGCTGTGAGAAATTACGAATCGGGGAGGGTGACGGAGACTGCCATCCGTATATTAAGCAGGGAAGGAGGACCCAGAGAACTGGTTCTGCTCGTTTGGGCACCAGCTCACCAAGGACTTAAAGGGAACGAGGAGGCTCATTCGGTCGCCCGAGGTCTCACTTACCGGTCGACCCCTGGGACCTCCCAAATCTCTGGAAGTACAAACAGCACAGAGGATATGCGCGCATACCAGGAAATCACACAATACTACAGACTAAATCGTCAGATTTATCCGGGAGCGGACAAAACGCTCAATAAAAAAGAGGAGGTTCTTTGGAGGAAATTAGACAGGGGTTTTTCCCAACCCAGTACTCTACAGCAAGTGGCATCCTACAGTATTCAGGTCAAAGTGCAAATTTTGCGACCAGCCAGCAAATTTGGTCCACATGGTGTGGACGTGCCCGGCTAAATATGATAGCTCACGCACTATAGAATCCTGGGAGGCTTTGCTCCGCAGCCCAGACCCCAACGTCCAGCAAGACATCATCGGTCAAGCCCTTGCTGCTGCTGTATCCCAAGGGATCCCGGCCGACGGCTAGGGCCGACAGGGGAGATGGACTTCTCTCCTGGCGTTCATTGACTGGTGTTACAATAAAGTTGTTTCTCTCTTTCGGGAGGAATGTATCACGTTTGGCTCGAGACCGGAACTGCACCACAATATTCGACCTACCCGCCTAACGTGTCGGTACTCGGTGACAGGCTTCAATGTCGCTTTCTTGAATTGGCTCTTTAATTGCATTTCCTACCTTTGAGACTATGTCAATCACAGACTCGCTGTCATTTTTGGTGACACCTTGAATTTTTAAGTTAGCCCTTCTTGAGTATTGCTCAGACAGAATGAGTCGCTTGTCCGAATCAATCATTTTACTTTCCTAATTTGTGTGCATGGTTCGAAGCGCATCATTTTTGTCAGCAAGGTTCTTGTTTTCAGCGATTTCGGCAAGTAGCTTTTCCTCAAGCTCATTGATAGAGTAGTGTGCAAACTCGATGCTTTTAACTAAGCCTTGCTTTTCGTTCTTCAGTTCTCGAATTTCGTTGCGCATTTCCCGTTCCAACGACTCGCGAAGTAGCTTCATTTCTGCTTTAATTTCTTCTCGTAACTTTTGCTGTATGAGCTTTAAAGTCCTCTGTCATTTTTGCCGCCCCCTTTTCAATCATTCCTAAACGTGTGTCCACTTACAGTCAAACAGCACGCTCGATAAGGTTCAGCAAACAGAAACGGGAAAAATAGAACTTCACAAGACACTTGGCAGCAGCGACGAGCGACTAATATATTGCGTATGGTCAAAGTGCACTTTTCACTAACCTCCAATGAAGGCTGAAGTAGATTAGGACGCTTGCGACTCGCTCGACGCAACTGCCAGATGCTGCGGGTGTCGGTGAAGGTGCTCCTTTTGCAGTGGATGGGGTCACGTGGGAGCCAGCGTAGCAGGTCACGGCGTAGCCGACAATGACGGCCTCTTTAAACAGGCAGTGTAGAGCGTAATCCGTGTTTTCACAGCCGCAGGCTTCGGGACGAATCAGTGCCGGCGCCTAATGCGGCTGCGTGGGTGTGTCACAGATCTCTCCGGAGAACATTTGGACTGAAAGAATGGACTAGGCGACGGGTCTACCCACACAAACGCACATTGAATACACCCTACGTGGCACACACACTAGAACACAAGACTAACAAAAATAACACAAAACACAAAGACTATAAATACACACGACCCGGGCACACTGCTACTATCGTCTACTACTAATGTTCTACTATTAGCGGTCGGCGTTCGTGCTCACGGTTGGCTCGGTGTGGCTGCGGCGTTGTATGGATCCAGTAGGCGGCGTCGAGGCGGCGTTCGCCGTGCTTGGGCTGGCGGCGTTAGACGCGCTTGGGCTGGCGTCGCTGGCGGCGTCGCTGGCTGTGTCGTACAAGCTCCCGGTCCAAGCGCCCGTGGAGGTGATGCCGGTGTTGTTGGCGTTGGGGGCACCACCTGGATGGGTGGCAACAGCGCTGGAGACAACCCTGGCCGTAGCAGGTGGTAGCGTCCTCTGTTGACTCCCCGGAACGGGCGCAGGCACAGCAGGAAGTCCACGATGCGGAGTCGTAGAACGCGAGCTCACCGGAGCAGTAGCCGGCGTCGCTCTCTTCCAGCCAAATTGACCCTGACCCGCCGGAGCCTCCGCTTCTCTGCTGTTCCCCCTGCGGACCTCGCTCTCACTCCCCCTTTTATAGCCTCGGTGTTAGTCCACGTATGCGTTGTCGTCGTCTTCTTCTCTTCTCCACCAATCATCTTTCTCCACCTCACCGAATGCTTCTCCACCAACCATCTCCCTACACCTCACCGAATGCTTCTTCTTCCTCTTCTTTATCCTTCTTTATTCTGCAACGATTCGAGTGGATAGCTTTGGGGAAAGGCTGGGAGCGCAGTGAGTGGGCCACGGTATTGAGCATGTGTTTAGTTCTTTTGGCCGGGTGTTCAGAGTGACGTTAAGCGCTTTGTTCGCTCATGTGATGTGTGCCAGCGCACAGTTCCGAAGGGAAGAGTTGGTCCCGTACCTCTGGGCAAGATGCCAGCCATCGACCTACCGTTTCAGCGAGTGGCTATTGACATTGTGGGGCCAATCGCCTGTTTCAACAAATTAAACTCCTTCTCCCGTTCTATCCTTTTTTTCTCCTGTTCTTCCGCCTCGCGAGCTCTTTTCTCTTCTCGCTCTTCAGCCTCGCAATCTCTTCTCTCTGCCTCGCGAGCTCTTTTCGCCTCGCGCTATTCTGCTTCACGAGCTCTTTTCTCTTCTCGCTCTTCTGCCTCACGAGCTCTTTTCGCCTCGCGTTCTTCTGCTTCACGAGCGTCTATCCCAATCAGAAGGTCTCTCCTGGCACATTTTCTTGATCATGTTTTTGAGGGTGCCGTTGAACCGCTATACAAGCCCATTACACATGGGATGGTAAGGCGTTGTCAGTAATTGCCTTACTGACAAAATGCGGTTAACCTCCTTCATTAGTTCCGATGTGAAGTTCGAGCCCCGGTCACTCAAAACTTCCCTCGGGAACCCATATCGCGAAAACATTTCCACGAGACCCTCCGCCACTTGGACACTGTCAATAGATCTCAGTGGAATAGCGTCAGGATAACGAGTGGCCACGTCAACCAGAGTAAGCACATATCTGTTGCCTTTGGCGGATACTGGAGAGATTGGCCCCACAATGTCAACCGCCACTCGCTGAAACGGTAGGTTGATGGCTGGCATCTTGCCCAGAGGTACGGGGCCAACTCTTCCCTTCGAAACTGTGCGCTGGCACACGTCACATGAGCGAACAAAGCGCTTAACGTCACTCTGAACACCAGGCCAAAAGAACTCCTCGGTGATCCTAGACACCCTTTTTGGAACACCCTGGCGTCTGGCCATAATGGCGTCATGTCCTAAACGTAGCACGGTCTCTCGCATTGCTCTCGGTAACACCAGCTGTTGGACACGCCTTCCTGAACTAAATATGCATTCCCTGTGCAAAAGGCCATTTACCAATTGAAACTCGAATGACGTTCGACTCTTCTTTCTTTTCACCTTCTCCCTGACTCTTTCGAAGCAGGTCTTCAAGCTCGGATCTACTTTTTGCCTAATTGCAATTTCGCCCGGTGTTACGCTCAAGCACATCGCAACAGGAGTAGAGAGCGGACGCTGCATTGCTCGGGCTGTCGCTTGAGCTCTTGTCTCAACTGCCGACGAGAAACTGGCTGCACCCGTCTGAGCTGTCGCAGGCCTTTACTCCTTTGAATATTCTTCAACGTCGAGCATCCTCCACTCGGGACCAGGGTCTTCGACACCTCTTGCACCCGTAATGTTCCCCAAGATGAGATCGTAGATCGGTTGGCCTATGCATTTTGCCACTACCTGCCCAGTATAATATGGCGTGGACACTAGAATCCTAGCTTCAGGAAGGTACCTTACTGTGCTGTCACCAGAGTGACGACCGACGCTTCCCCTGTAAGATCCTCGTCCTTCACCAGGCTTCTACGAACCAAGACTGTTAGCTCCGCTGTCTCTAAGCACCAATATAGGACGGTCCCCTATTTGCCCAACCACCACTGGCATTGCTGCTTTCGACTTGGGTGTTTCACTCACTGCCTCATTTTCCAGCGGCGCTTGCTCTCCTTTCAGCTGTGGAACTTCGGATGGCGTGAAAGGTTCTACCCTTGAGTCGACAACGCATACAGCTCGGTCCTGCGTTCTGTATCGGCACTCATCCAGAGTATGACCCCTCCTCTTACAACCTTGACACACAATCTGTGTTTTTTGGGCAGCGCTACTGGTCCGACAGTCAGCTGCAGGGTGTCCCACCTTGCCACACAGAAAACACCTTACTGGCGCCTTAGATGCACTGCCATAAGCTCTTGGGTTTGCCGCATCATTCTCGAGGATTTCTAGGGTTTCCTCCTTTGCCTTACTCAAATTCCTTAACCCTTGAGCTTCCAGGAATTAATGAGCAGTGTCGGCGAACTCTTCCAACGAACACAACTTTCTTTCCTTCAGAAATAGCGCTAGCTTTGTGCGGCAGCATGCTAAAAATTGCTCTGTGACCAGCTTGTCACGCACCCCTTCGAAACTTTTTTCTGTGTCAGACATATCAACCCACCTATCAAAATATTTGGATAGCCTGCAGGAAAACTGCTTAGCGGTTTCCGAATCCTCAGGTTTCGCGGTGCGAAATCTCTCACGAAAACCCTCTGCCGTAAGCCTGAATGTTTAGAGGAGTGCCTTTTTGACTTTATCGTAGTCCATGGAATCAGCAGCGGGCATCCTTCCAAACACATTCAGCGCCTCTCCGACTAAACACATGCTCATTGCCGTGGCCCTTTCACAGCGCTCCCAGCCTTGCCCCAAATCTATCCGATCGAATCTTTGCAGATATGCATCCAAATCACCTCCTTTATCATCGAAAGGAGCCATCAGCTTCCTTGGGCAAACTCTGGCTGGTCTAGGAGATTCTGTACCCGCTAAGGAACGCTGATCATTGTCCGCGATCTCCTCATATCCTCCCCCGACATGCGCCTGTTTCCACAAAATAAACTCCTTCTCCCGTTCTATCCTTCTTTTCTCCTGTCCTTCTGCCTCGCGAGCTCTTTTCTCTTCTGGCTTTTCCGCCTCGCGAGCTCTTTTCTCTTCTCGCTCTTCCGCCTCGCGAGCTCTTCTCTCTGCCTCGCGAGCTTTTTTCGTCTCGCGCTCTTCTGCTTCACGAGCGTCTGCGCGTGCTTGCGCCCTTTCCTCTCTCTGCCGTTTTGCCTCTTCTTTCTCCTCGCCACAGAGACGCATCGCCACTTCCTTGCTTAACCCTAGCTTGAGCGCCATCTCTAACGTTTTTGCCAAGTCCATACTTTCTGCCGTCGAGAGATCGGAAAAATCCGGGACAAAGCAAACAAGAAAAAGGAAGAGTATCCTAGCAGGCTCGCCACTTTATCACAGATCTCTCCGGAGAACACTCGGACTGAAAGAATGGACTAGGCGACGAGTGTACCCACACAAACGCACATTTAATACAACCAACGTGGCACGCACACTAGAACACAAAACTAACAAAACTAACACAAATCACAGACTATAAATACCCTCGACCCGGGCACACTGCTATCAGCGTCTACTACTAGCGTTCGGCGTTCGTGCTCACGTTTGGTTCGGTGTGGCTGCGGCGTTGCATGGATCCAGTATCCGGCGTCGAGGCGGCGAGGCGGCGATCGACGTGCTTGGGCTGGCGTCGCTGGCGGCGTTCGACACGCTTGGGCTGGCGTCGCTGGCTGCGTCGTACAAGCTCCAGGTCCGAGCGCCAGTGGAGGTGATGCCGGTGTTGTTAGCGTTGGGGGCACCACACGGATGGGTGGCAACAGCGTTGGAGACACCCCTGGACGTAGCACGTGGTAGCGTCGTCTGTTGACTCCCCGGAACGGGCGCAGGCACAGCAGGAAGTCCACGATGCGGAGTCATAGAACGCGAGCTCACCGGAGCAGTAGCCGGCGTCGCTCTCTTCCAGCCAAATTGACCCTGACCCGCCGGAGCCTCCGCTTCTCTGCTGTTCCCCCCGCGGGCCTCGCTCTCACTCCCCCTTTTATAGCCTAGGCGTTAGTCCACGTATGCCTTGTCGTCGTCTTCTTCTCTTCTCCACCAATCATCTCTCTCCACCTCACCGAATGCTTCTCCACCAATCATCTCCTTCTACCTCCCCGAATGCTTCTTCTTCTTTATTCTTCGGTTAATTCGCGTCGTCTTCTTCACACCTTTTTCCTTTAAAATTTAATTTAGGCTCCTTAATATATGTGACAGGGTGTGCCCTGCAATGAAGGCCGACGTAGATTACGACGCTTGCCACTCGCTCAACGCTACTGCCAAATGCTCGCCTAGAACTCCCTCGTTCTCTGCCCAAAACTGCAGACTGTGCTTTATAAAACCTGCATCACCACCCTGTAAACCTCAGATGTCACTGTTATGCCCCCTTTCCTTTATATATCATGTTCATTCTACTGAACAGCCACTCATCGAGGGCTTTGCCATCCACTGTCATTTTGTTCGCTACCTCTATTAATGTTTGCTTGAATTTTGGTCCTAGCTTCTTTGTTAACATGAGTGCACGTTGTTGGGCGAGTCGGTCGTACATACTTAAAGAAGGGAATTGCGCTAAAAAAGACATGGACGTCCTTGTCTTTTCTCGTCCATGTCTTTTTTAGCGCAATTCCCTTCTTTAACTTTGTTAACATAATAGAAATTTTATTTATTTATTTATTTATACCATATGGTCCTGTCGACGTGCTACTAAGAACCATCTCTGCCCTTTCCCACTCTCTTTGCTCAAGTGAAGCAATTGCAGTAACCGGTCTATCCTCCTTCGATAAATTATGTGCCACATTTCTTTTTTATATTTGCCGCCACGGTGGCTCGGTGGTTACGGCGCTCGGCTGCTGAGCCGAAAGACGCGGGTTAGATCCCGGCCGTGGCGGTCGAATTTCGATAGAGGCGAAATTCTAGAAGCCCGTGTACTGTGCGATGTCAGAGCGCGTGAAAGAACCCCAGGTGGTCGAAATTTCCGGAGCCCTTCACTACGGCGTCCTTTATAGCCTATGTGCATTTAGGATGTTAAACACCATGAGCCAAATCAAATCTTTCTTAAATTTTTTCTGTCGTCCTTATTGCTATGTGTTTCATTGCTTCATCCCCACCTAGTCGAATACCCTGATCTGTAACAATGAACCTTTGCTCTAGCCAAATCTTATTCCTCATTGTATTTAGATGTTTCGAGAATTTCTGAGCTGCTTTTATAACTTTTTATTTATTTTTCACGTCCACTCGGCACCCTTTCTTCTAATTTTCTCATCAATCAAATACGATGGTTTCCTTCTACACTTTATGAAGCTATCCCATTTTCTGTCCACTTCAACTTCTGGTTCCCCTTTCTTATTGGAATATTTGTGTTGCCTGGACGCTTCCTGAGGTCTACCTAAAGTAGTCGAGTTTATTTGGTATAATATCCATTCTGTTTCGTTATCCTGAAACATTACTTTCTCAATTTGTTTGGCTGCTGTTTCCAATTGCTCTTGAGAGCAAAAATTTCCCTTTGATTGTTCATCTCGCTTCAGTCTTATATTGGTTTCTCTTCTGGAACTCAACTTGATACATTTTGGTCACTACCTCGACTTCTAAAACCATGTTCATCTATGCTCATAACACCTAATCGATAATACGTCGTGTGCGACATAAGTACATAATATATCGTGGAGTGCACACTCCCTGCCTCGCATGTTATGAGTCCTTAATACTTCTAGGTACTCTTGCATACTACTAAATCATGTCTGTCACACATATGCAGCAGCATGCTTCCTGTCCAATCTGTGTACCCATCCAGGTCTTCTGTGTGTACATTCATGTCGCCTAATATAATTACCACGCCCTGTCCTCCTAGCTCATCAATGTCGCTTTCAAATACAATAATATTAATCGGTTTTGGGGGAAAGGAAATGGCGCAGTATCTGTCTCATATATCGTTGGACACCTGATCCGCGCCGTTTTTCCTCCATAAAAACGCAGCCGCCGCGGTCGGGTTCGAACCCGGCAATACAATCTACCATTTTCCTTTTTTCCTCTTTGGCATTATCTCCTGTACACCAGCATACAAAGTCAAAGAGTGTTTGTTCCCCGGACAATTTTCCTTTTAGCCATAAATGATCCTTGCATCCCAGTTTAACCCTTTGAAAATTCATACTTTTATGAATGAATTCCCCAATTCCGCCCCCTTTCAGCTGCCCTCGGTTCTATTGCAATATTCCATGCGTAGTCTGGGCTACGGGATGGTTGCTCCCGGTCCACCCAAGAAAGCTGTTGCCTGGCGACCTATCCTATTCCCTACCCTCTTGCCAGTGGCCCCATTGTAGTGAATGCCATCCTGTGCTAAAAGGTTGGAGCTGACCTCGTACACGTCCCTGTTAACTTCCATCACCCCATATCCTAGTCGTCGAATCATTAATTTAATTAGACGGTTAGCCTCAACGACCCTCCTTTCCGTTCGGCTAGACTGCCTCTGGACCTCTGGGATTGTGCACATGATCACATGCACACTTTCAGAGGCCTCTCTAAGCCTCCGCATCCCCAATTCTGTTTCTTGAGCTTCTGTCTCCTCCCCTTCAGCACATTGTTGCGACCAGCATGCAAAACGACAAGGTGTTCGCTATCACCATACCACCACCTGGGCTTTGGCCATTGTATCTACCATGCACTTCCATTACCGGGCCTCCACCTGCAACCGTCTGTCCGCCTTCACGGTCGTCAAAACGCCTTTCTCAACCCTCGCTACGTTCGAGACACGAACTACCAGAACTCTTCTGCGCTCTAACCGTTCGCTTCCTGACAGCGACTGTTGCCTTCCGGATCGTGTTAGCTGTCTGTCCCGCCGCCGCACACTACTGTCGCGCGTCAAAGTGCCCGTTTTACCTGTTTGTCTCCCCTACTCAAAGCCTGCTGCGCTACAGCGCTGTAGGATCGACGAGCGCCCTTTAGGTTTACCCCGCTGTCCTCGTCCACCAGCTGACGCAGCTCCGTACCGGGGCGACCTGCCGGCCGTGACTAGAGCGCTTCTACCTGCTCTTCTAGCTGGGCCCGCTTTTCCCGCTCTTCGTTCATCTCGCCCACTATTCGCTCCAACAGGTCGGCCTTAGCCCCCTCCCTCTTAAGCGACACGGCGGCCTGGGTTTCTAGCTTAATCCATTCCTCTCGCTAGACCTTTATGCCCCCTTTGAGTTCCTTAATCCTAGCTGCCCATTCCCTTTCCAACGTCCGAACAGCCTCATCAAAACGCTTATATGGTCTGCACGCGAAGCTAGCCCCCTCTGCCTCGGCTAAGCTCCCAAACTCGGTCTCGTCTAAAAAACTCCAAAGCTCGCACTCCTGGCACTGCACTAGCTCCCCCTCCATCTTGGCTTTCCTAGCTTGCCGACCCATCGTCCGGGCGACTACGTAACGTAAAATCCGCCAAATTTCCTACACAGAGACCTACGCCACACACACCTCCGCTAGCCTTCCCACCCCTAATACGATTTGAAACCGCCGCTGCTCAGCATCTGCAAAAGCAAGTATCAAAAAGCACTTAGCTTCGGACGAAGTCGCTCGAGCTGCGAAAAAAGCGTCCACATCCGACGGCATCACGAGTCAAAAGCCCCTGAAAGCCCGGGCCAACACCGAGAAGCTGGCGCCACCTCCCGGAGGTGCTGGAAAGCGACGGCGTCGACGGCGTCGCCACCACAAAGTGGCCTGAAGAAACGAGCGGCGCAGACGCGCTGTGACACCGGGGCCTGGGTCCACATCGTCCAAAACGGACACCAGGTGATTGGACGCGTTCGGGGCCGGTTTTTACTCCCCATCGTCCCCCTCCCCACCCAAGGCGCCCAGCGCCGAGCAAAATCAAATAGCAGTACTCAGGGCCCAAAACAAGATACTGCTAAATAAGATTAACGAATTGGAATCCAAAATGAACCAGCCTCCTTCTCCCCCCTCTACCCCCGCGGCTGAGTTAATGGAGAGTGAGCGTATGGCGCCGAACGCGGCAACAAGCGCGGAGGCCGCATTCGATGCTCATTTCGAGGCCCGCTCCGGGGCCACAGACGCCCGATTCCCCGCCATCCAAAACCAAATTTCAGTGATGGTTAACGCCATTCCGAAATTGCAAAAACAATTAGCGCTGATTACCGAACAAATTGCGCATTCCTCGCGCCCCTCGCGCAGGCCCGGTGGTCCCTAGAAGGAAGTATTCGGCCGCCCTCCCAAACCTTCTAGACGCGCCCCAGATGCAGACGATGACGAGAGCTGCTCGCTTTGCGGTGTGGAGGACGCGCTCCCTCCCCACGAGTGCTGGCTCCGGAGCAAGGGCACGTCAATCCCTCCTTAAACAAAATGAACAGGGCGAGCAACTCAAAGATCAGGCGCCCCCCAAGAAACAATCCGGCCACCCCAGTCCAAATTGTCCAATAGAACTGTCGGGCCTCCACTCCCACGGAAAGCGGTTGGATCTCCGACTTTTTTCTTTTCAACCCTCGACTCGATTCTGGCGGTGGTTGCCCTCGAGGAGCCAGGGAGAGCGCCACCCTTAAAATTTACATCGTCTGCCTTCCAGCAGGAACCGTGTTCCTGCGTCTGTGTGCATAAAAATTGTACACTAATCTAGTTGACTTCGAACTTTGCATTGAATATTCGTATTTAATGGTGACACTCCTTCCGCTCAAGAAACAAGATGCACCACTCCACACACTCAACATCTACCGTTCCCCTAGACTAAAAAATGTAACGTTCGCAGCTCTCTTTAGCCGTGCTTTAAATGTTCTCGGTAGGGACCCCCTTGTGATTGCAAGCGATTTCAAGGCACACAGTACGCTTTGGGGCACGTGCGGGAGGAGAAGGGGGGACGCAAGTTAGCGGAACTTCCATTCACGCTTGGCCTGGCTTTCCACACCGGCCTTGCATATCAAACGCGGGTGCATAACTTTGTGACCTGGGACACGCTTCTGGACGTTAGCTTTACAAAAAATTTTAGACGCGCATAGTGGGCCAACACCGAGGAGACTCTCGGTAGTGACTACTGCCTTATCAATACCGCCGTAAGGATTCAACTATTGCTAAGACCCTGCGCACAAGCTCGGGTTCCCGACTGGAATAAATTCCGGCAAGGCTACATTAATTCGGCCTCTATTCGCGAGGAGGGATACCACGCGTGGACACAAGGATTGGTTACACACCTGCGTTCGACGGAAATACAAATTGAACTTTGGGAGGCAATGCCGGAGGTGGAAAACCACCTTCTTCACCTCTGGGAGGCGCGGCACAGCCTCGTCTGCCGATGGCACCACCAAAAACATATTAGAAAGTTCAAAATTCGTACCGCCGGCCTCACCCAGTGAACAGCTGAATATGTGGCCAAAGTCCTCGACTCAAACTTTGCGGACCGCCGTAACACGGCGACCAGACAAACGTCTAGCCGGGGCACGTGGCGCCTCTTCCGCGTCCTAAATGACCCGACTCATACCCGCCCCGAGACACAAAATCATCTTCAACTAGCTATTCATAGCTTGGATGGAAATACTTCCAAACTAGCCTGCAAACTACGCGACCAGTATCTTTGCACTGAACAGGACCCCCGAGTGCCCGCATACTAGTATGCAGGTTCAGAGAGCGCGGACTTGGATCAGCCGTTCAACCTGCGTGACCTGAAGGCGGCCCTGGCTAAAATGAAACGGGGAACGGCACCGGGCAGGGACAAGATAGCTGAGAAACTGCTTGCCACTCTTCCCGACCCCGACTAGGGAATCCTCCTCGCTTACATTAACTCGATCTGGCTTGGTGAGGCACCCTTATTAATGGAATCGAAGGCCGCCCTGGTAACATTCATTCCTAAAGACGGGAAAGCCGTAAACACAGACAACCTCCACTCCACCTCCCTCACGTCTTGTTCGGGAAAGCTGTTGGAGGCCATGATGCGGGACAGACTGTCAGGGTTTCTGGAGAACAAAAATGGATTCACAGACACCACGTTCAGTTTCTGCCCGCATGCCCCGCAACCCCGAAAAATTCTCAGCCCGGTTTAACAACCCCTCAAAAATAAAGCATTACTATTCGCCCTCGACTTGAAGTGAATATTGGACATAACACCTTTCAGTATATCAAGCAATTTTTCTCCGATTCACAATCTGTCTTCCGAATATAAGAACACGGCCTCAACTAGGAACGAGAGGGACCCCACAGCGCGTAGTCCTCTCACCGTTACTTTTCAATCTGGCCGCGAAGAAACTCCTGGCTTAGCTGGTGCAGGTCGAAAGCGTCAATCATGCGCTTTATGCTGACGACAGAAGCATCTGGGCCAAACACGTATCAGTTGGAGACATTGAGGCCAACATGCAGCAAGAGGCGGATATCGCGGACGAACATGCCCGCCGCTGCGACTTTCAATGCTCCCCGTCCACATTCGCCCGTCCCGTAAGATTTGCGCTGGTCCACAATAGGAATTACTGCCAACTTGCCCTATACGCCGTACTGCACCACTGAAATGGTTGGATTGGAAAAACATTTTATTTCGTTAAGAAGAGCTCGGTGATCGGAGGGCCGCGTTAGGTGGCCGGTAGTCCATGATTGTTGGCGACCTGGTTGTCCCAATCGACGGCCCTGACTTGCGTCTTCGGGTCTGAGTTGGCCAGCACAGCCTCCCACCGCTCGAGAAAAGGGATTTGTACTAGCTCTGCCGGAGGCGGTTCTTCCTTACAATCCCATATGATGTGGTCGTAAGTGGCGCGTTCGCCACAGCGGAAAGATTGGGGTTCGTATTGCGAGGGGTGCATGAGTGACAGTTGCGCGGGGTTCGTGAGGGAGCGCGTTTTAAGCCGTCTCCACGAGGTTTCTTGTGCTTTGTACAGCGTTTTAGCCGGAGGGAGATAAAACCGCCTGGCCAAAGTGTAATGGTGGGTTATGTCATGAAAACAGATAATGCCGTCTCTCGTAAACCCCGGGTGAATAGGCGAGCTCCCTGCCCGGTTGACAAAACCGCGGACTTTATTGTGAGCCTGCTCGTTCCCTGGATTGTCCGAGTGGGACGGCAACAAATCAGTTCGACCTGCCTGGTAGGTTGGGCTGCTTTTTAAGAATGCCCGCTGCGAAATTGCGAATGGCTAATTTTGAGTAGGTGAAAATAATATCAGCGGTTGCCGCCTCCTCCGCGATCTCGGAGGTGCTTGTTTCTATAGTCGCCGCTGCAAGCAGTCCGTCGGGTGCATCCACCGCCACCAATGCGCAGGCCTTGTTGTGTGGGTACTCCGCAGCATCCACGTACACTCAACCCGAGTGCTGTCCGTACTTTTCATGCAGAGCACCTGCTCTGGCTTCACGACGACCCTCGTGGTGCGCGGGGTGCACGTTCTTGAAGAGTGGTTTTGAGTACGTTCTGTCCAATATGTTTCAGTAGCTGAGTTTTCGCTAGAATGGAAATATCTCTGGCCAGCTGACCGATACCCGAACACGATTAGATTAGAGTACTTGGCCTCTTCATTTATAAACATCGACACGTTGACACAACACTAGCGAAACTGCGGAAGGTGGGGGGGGGGGACCAGGTGGGCAGAATAGACCGCCGGGTTTCCAACAAACGCAGGAGGTTGCGGTGCGAAGACGACTTGCGGCTGGCGCATGCATTCGTGCCCAGTCGAGTCCTCTACTCGACTCCTTACCTTCACGTGCGCAAGTTTAACGAGAATGCTCTCGAGGGCATTCTTAGAAAGATGTACAAGTGTGCCATTCATCTCCCGGTGAGCACGTCCAACGAGCGCCTCATGGCCCTGGGGACAGTAAACACTTTCGTGGAGCTCCGGAAAGCACACTTGACTAATCAATACCCAAGACTTTCAAAGACGTCATCGGGACGCTGCCTATTAGCCCGACCACATATACACCACCCAAACTTTCGAAAGAGCGCGTACGCATCGCCGAAGTCTGGAGATACGCCCTGCACGTGCGTCCTTCCGGTCACCATGACACGTGATGACAACAGTGGCAGGCGCCTTACGCGGACGGAGGCACTGACTCGCCACTGCGGGATCAAACAAGGAATCTTCAACGTGGACGCCTCCGGCCTTCACCATGGGGGGAGGGAGTTACAGGGCCGCAGACGACCACCAAAGCATCGCGGTGAACAGCCTAGCGTTCCGAGCTGAAGACGTCACACATGCGGAGGTGCTCGCCATTGCGCTAGCCGCCGCAGACCAGGACTCGCGAGTCATCATCTCCAACTCTAAAGGGGCCTGCAGAAATACTGAAAGGGGTACATACCTCTCCTTGCGTACCGCATCCTTCAAAATTGCGACTACCTCGGGGCCCCCGTCTCGAATGATCGTATGGGCTCATTTTCACATGGGCCTCGAAGGCAATGAAAAGGCAGACGACGCCGCCCGCGCGCTCACTCTTCGGGCAAACGGATCCCGAACCCAGTCCGGCCCTCACTTTTCGAATAATTTCTCAATTATACAAATTCGGCCACGAAATCTATCCTAAGCCCTGTAACGGCGGGGGAACACACTCCTCTATCTTTACACCAATACTCTGTTTTTCTCTGTTGTTTAAAAGCACTTTGATCCTTCGTGTACAGGAAAGTGCCCGCATTGTATGGAGAACTCGTCGGACTTTTTCCACGTGATGTGGGCATGTCAATCAAGAGACAACCTTGCCCCAAAATCGAACCCCGGATTACTGGGCGGTAAACACTTTCAAGGCTGCTCCTACCTGGCGAGTGAGAAGGCCCTGGTCGACCGAGCTCGAGCGCCGGCGGACGCCAATGGACTCTTGTAATGAGGAGCCCACCCAGTTATTGTGAAATGTGGCCCCTTCCGGGCAATCTCAAACTTTTTTCCTGTAATGTACCTTTGGAATAAAGTTTTTCAGACATAGAGAGACGCCAGCAGTATGCTTCCCTTGCCGCTCTCGATGATAGCGACAAGCAGGTGCCGTCCTTATCACTTGCGCTCGCGTAAATCGCACAGCGAGCACCTGCATCGCAGCCCTGTCGCCTTTTAAGCAGTAGCACTCCAGCCTGTATGGACTGTTCGTTTGTTGGGCGGAATGTTTGAGAGCACTGCAATCGTGGCGAGCAAGCAGACGCGTCAGGTGGTATTTTTTCAATTTCGCGGGTATCTGCAGAGAACGAAAAAAAGCCGATACGTAATAAATGGAAAGTTACAAACTGTTCAGTGGGACGTTTCGTAGACCATTCTACTACATTATTATTGGAATTTTTCGCCTATCTTCTTTGTTTGCTAAGTTGGTTAATAATCTAATCCAAAAGACCACTACAAAAAATAGTGCGAGTTGCTCCATACAACGGCCAGCAACATCCATTTGGTCGCGTCGTCTGAGAGTGCTACGGCATATATTCAAACCTTGGCTTAATTTAGCTGGGACGCCCTGTATATTCTTGTGTGCTTCTCAATAAACGGCCTTCGTTGGTCGTCCACGTCTGGCGTAGTCATATCGTCTGCCGACGACGCACTTCGGCAACGCGGGTGGGGGGGAGCGGCTCGGAACGGCACGGCGGAAGCAATTCGGCATCTTCGTTGAGCGCCTGACCATTGACTGAACAGTACGTGTTTAAAGAGCACGACAGCGAAATAAAGCGTCGACTGATGTCCGACGGAGGGAAATGACTACTGCGGACGCAGTGGGAATAAGTATTGCAAAAAATGCCTTCTTATGGGAAGGTAGAAGAGTTTAATGCTAAGACTAAGAACTCTGCATCGTGGACCATTTTGAAGTTTCTGTTTACCTGAGCAATATTGGTGAGGAGAAAAAAGTTTCCGCATCCTTGAGCGTTATTGGCGCTTATGCTTACGAGGTCCTGGAAAGTTTCAGTGTTCCAAAAACGAGGCGAAACGCAAATGCGCCCGTTTGCTGTGCGATGCCAGTGCACGTCAAAGATCCCCACTTGGTCGAAATTATTCCGGAGCCCTCCACTACGGCACCTACCTCTTTTCTTCGTTTCTTCTCTCAGTTTCGCATTTATTCCTTCCCTATCCCGGTCAGGTGTCCGCCGAGATCTGAAACCGATACTGCACCATTTCATCTGCCAAAAAATCCAACTGTTTCAAAATATGCTGGGGTAAAGTGGTTGCTTGAAGCCCATTACTGTCTCTGTGATTGCCGAACTTTGCAAATTCAATGGCCGCGTGTAACTAGAGCATGAAGGTGTGGAAGATCTTATTGTTGATTTAGTCAGGAAATGCGACTTTGGTGTGCACGAAAGCAAAGCGTCTAAATAAAGTGGAAGGTGGCGAGGACTATGAAGAAGAGTTAGACGTGTACCATTTCCTTCAGTTGTAAAAGCGGCAGATCGGCCAGATTTCGGGACAAAGCCGTGTTG
Source organism: Amblyomma americanum (assembly GCF_052857255.1). NCBI lineage: Eukaryota > Metazoa > Arthropoda > Arachnida > Ixodida > Ixodidae > Amblyomma > Amblyomma americanum. The sequence goes on from NC_135498.1 coordinate 209,909,776, forward strand.
ACGCACTACGTGGAAAAAATTATTCGGTGCCCCGGAGCACTTTAAGCGCAGCACGCTGCTCTGATGTAAAGATGGTGCTGAATCCGAATGCTGCTCCAGTTTTCATTCGCGTACGGTCAGTTCCCTTCGCGCTAAGTGAAAGAGTAGAAAACAAACTAGGCCAAATAGCAGAAGCAGGCATGATTCGGCAAGTTTCACACAATGACTGGGCAACGCCAATCGTAGCCAGCGTCGTTGATGGTATGTAGCTTGCGGCTGCAGAGATACATCATCATCAGCCTGATTTCGCCCACTGTTGGACAAAGGCCTATTACTTTAACCCTGTCCTGCGCTATCTGAGGTCCGTCTATCTCCGTGAACACCTTAATCTCATCCGCCCCCTCTAACTTTCTCCCGCCCCCTGCTACGCTTGCCTTCTCTTCGAATTCACAGCGTTACCCTTAAGAACCAGCGGTTATCTTGCCTTCGCATTACATGCCCTGGCAAAGTCTGTTTCTTATTCTTGATTTCGACTAAGTTATCATTGACCCGCGTTTGTTCCCTCGCCTACTGCACCAAGCCCGGCGTTGTAGACTGAACAACCCGCTACCAGGACCAGAAGACCTGTATTCAACCAGCGCCTCGTCTATTTTTAAAATGCCAGCCGCATCACCCGCTGCACAATCGTAGCGTTCGGCGTGCCTTATTTTAGAAGAGGAACGGCATATTGGGCGAGTTGGTGTACCATAGTTACTCATAAAACAGCGCTATGGACACAGTACGGAGGAGAAAAGAACACACATTGCGCTGACTTTCAACTGGATTTGAATGGGAAGCTAATGCTTGCTTTTCAAGCAAAGCATTAACCTTGCAAACATGTGCATGGTCAAGAAATGAAAGCATATGATTTTGTCACACCTAAAAATTGTCTCGTGGACGCAGGTGTGATTATTTCCGTAGTGATAATTCACGTGTACAGGACAGACAGGCATGTGAATCAACACAAGGCTGTTGAGCACTTATATTCTTTGAAAAAAAAGCCTACAAACCAGGAAAAGCATTTTTTCGATTGCCAGTGCACTCCGTTCATTGCTGCCACCGAAATCTTGCTTGTACACCATGATCGCAGCACTAGAGAAGTGGCAGAAGCTTTTCACATTTTACGGAATGAAATTAGATGCGTCAGTCGGCGTTCAGTAACCTTGTCATCTAAGGAAATGGACTCGTTAACAAAGGGCGAACTACAGAAATAATCATACGTGCATCCACGAGAGAATTTTTGGATGGGATAAATGTATATGCCTCTATTTTGTTTTACCATGCGCATGTGTGCAAGCTTGATCTTTTGCTTCAAAAGCAAGCATTATCTTTCCATTAAATTCCAGTTGAAAGTAAGCGCAGTGTGCCTATATTTCTTCTCTGTCCTGTGTCCGTACAGCTGTTTTATGAGTAACTATGCCTTATTTCAGTTAGTTTGCACGCTGCGGCGCTACCCAGATGGTACGACTGCTTGCGTCACGCTCGCGCATGGTCGCGCGTGGTGCTGCCGTTGTGGTGATAGCTCTGTCGTCCTACTACATCCCACGTCTGTCGGATTCTTGTTCCGCACCCCTTCTTGTGTAGCGCTCCCTTCATCTTGGAGCGGCGCTTTTTCCAACGACAATCGGCTGGAGCGCCTGCTTTGATCGCCGTTTGAAGAGGTAGGATGAGGCGTTCGCTCTGGCTACCCTTTGAGGTTGACGGCTGCATACCTGAGGCGCTGCTTTAGCTGTTTGCGATGCTTGTCGCTGTTCCTTGCTAGACGAATAGAGCGTTTTAATTTGTTACCTTCGTTCTTTTCGTGGCACTATGGTTAGCGAAAATTGTTTTACGCATTCAAATAAAGTAGTCTGCGACGCGGACAACGTGTCCTCGCAGCAGCAGTGAAATGACACCAATTAGTTACGTTCAGTGTGGCCTTACTTTCAGTTTGGTGTAAAGTGTGAGAGATTTTGAGATCGTTTATGTGGAGCTGAGGAACCTCGCTGCACAGACCGTAGAAAGAGAGAGGACGTTTACGTTCATTTATTTACATATATCTGCAGCTATAAAGTAAAAACATATACAATACCTTGAATGTAGCTGCTGCTATATACAGTATCTGCTGCTATATACATTACAACTGTTTGTATTTGTAGCCATTTACATTTGTAGAATTTGTCTCTATTTCCTTGGGTATACACGTATACAAAGTCATAAGAAATATGTAATGGAGCGCAAGCACCTTTGCACGCGCGAGGACTAAGCATCGCGTTCGCGAGCGGAACATAACAACAGCGAACGAAACAAAACCCACCTAACGCCCGTCTGCACAGGCGACTCTGTAATCCCTCGCATGTTTGATCGCCCTCTACTGCGGCCTTAAGCCACAACGCCAGTAGAAGAGACGCTGACGCGCCGCCGAAGAAAGGCTGCCTTGTGGTTCGGCCTTCAGGATGACTGCACCTGAACACCTAGTGAAGCCGTCTTAATTTCTTTTTTATCTGTCTGCTTTTCTTCAAGTGCCTTTTTATTTTGCATTGTTTTTTTAAAACCTGGTTGTAGTCTGGATCAGGCAGAACGTCCGAAATGCTTCGGAATCAGCTGCTGCGTAGTGCATTTGGAATGGAGTTCACTTTTCGCTTCTTCAAACAAGCTGCAGGCTTCCACAGAAAAGATAAAATCCTTATCTAGTTGTCGTAACGACGAAAACATCCTGCAAAAAGAAGACCTACCTAATGAAGGCGGTTGCTGCCTGGTAGTTTCGAGCAATGCCTTCTTGGGATGATTCACCACGCCTTCTTTATATCATTTTCCTATTTCCGTTAGCGAAGATGATTGAATCGCGAACTAATATAGCAGAACTTATTCGTAAGTACAGTTACCTTTTGATTTCATATTTCCGCCAAGCGATTTCAGTGACTCTCCCGAAATGTTTAAGCGTTGTAGCTAAAAGACAAACATGATTCGACCAAGCCGCCATGGCGTTTCATTGCAATGCCAACCGCGCTGCGCCGCACTCTCTGTGGCTCCTTTTAAAACCAGCGCCTGCAGCAGCTCCACGTTGAGCAGCGCCACGAACAGCGCGCTCTATGACGCGTCAATACCTGACAGGTAGCTTGATTACTATGAGGGATGCAGAGCGCCGCCTCACAAAGAATGACATTTAAAAAATTGTCCGTTTTCTGTCGTCAGGCGCCACTAAGATGGCACTCTCTCCCACAGACGTACAGCATGCGCGAAGGCTTGCCGACGGGGGAGAGCAGGAAAGGAGGATAAAAGAGGGTGTTGTATGGTCGGATCGGCCCAACTCGGCAAGCATTGTAAAAATAGAGGAGGCGCTGATTCAACCCTAGCAATCGGAAAGGTTCTTTGTGTGCTCGACCTTTTGTGCGGCCAACCAGCGTGTGGCGCTCGCTCCAGAAGCCAGACCACTTTTGACCATTACCATTAATTTGGGGCTTCTTGAATTTCAACACCTACCGTACGGTAAGGCGAGCGCTTTAGCCATTTTTCAATCCATGATGGATGAAGTGCTGAAGAGCATTCCGAGAGTTGGATGCTGTATTGATGGCGTAATTGGGGGAGGCTCGGACATCGATGATTGTCAAAACACAATTGAGCGTATCTTACAGCGATTCTGTGCCTACAACGTCATACTGAATGTCGACAAATGGAATTTTTTAAAGTTTCGGTACATTTTTGGGTCACAAACTGACTGCCGAGGGTGTTGACCCTACTCTCGTTCAAATAAAGGCAATTGTAGAAGCACACACTGGCGCAAGCACCCCCGGAGAGGTTGATACAAAATAAATTTAAGTACGTCTATTGGGAGGGGGATAGGGGGAGGCGAAAATGTGATATGGCGGCCCTGTGTTGTTACGTCATCGCAGTTTTCGAAGGACCATGGTTCCGAGCTGCATTATCACGCTGCTCGAGCTTATATATACACTGTTAAACAGAGGTTAGCAGAGGTTTTTTTGGTCTAGTGGTCTGTCAGATTCTTGATACAAAAACTTATAATGCCAGCGTGTATACGGTAGCCTATGGGCTACAGATGAAATGATGAACTTATTCACAGAAGCAAGCGCAATGATTCGCAAGCCTTTGCCCTGATGCGAAACAAATTATTGCAGAGGAATAAAACATAGAAGCACTTTGTTCAAAATACAAAATATACATTCATTCAAACCCCGGGTAACTGAGAAGTTTTTTTCTGAAAAAAATTCCAGGGACGCATCTAGATCTCCTGTGCCGAAGCGACCTTTGGTAATCGCACTGATGAGACGATTTTGTTTTAAGAGTGCCAAAAAGCACTTCAATCAGTATAAAATCAAACCACGTAGAATTTGTCCTTGAGGCCTCAGAAGTTTCTGAACCAGAATAAGCGTTTGTGCAGAGGGGTAGCCGAGGTTTATCAAGTATTAGATCAGCAGGCATGTGATGACGCCATGCTAAATGCTTCTGTTGCTTAAAAGATGACTTTGCTTCAGTGCCTCCGTATATCCAAGACTGCTCCCTGTATGCGTGTACATGAGGTGTTGTACCTTGGATTGCTGTCGTAGCTGCACAGCCTATAATTATAATTGTCAAAGGCCCAAGGAAATTAAATTGCTAAATTCATTTAAAGTAGCAGTCGGTTGTATGTTGTCCCGGCACTATGATTTTGCAATCCTTACTCCTTAATGACAAAAAGTATGGTGGGACAACCTAAAAAGAATTTAAACAATTAAGCCCCTGCCTGTGCCACTGCGTATAACAGGCTTCTCCTTAATGACATACGGATATGCTTTCTATATTGTGAGAAAATTGAGTCTTTCGCTTGTTTTTCTTCTCTCGTAGAAAGCGTTTTTGTGATTTGGCCACTTTTGCAAGCGTTTTGTAGTGTCCATGCTTGGTTTGAGAGCAAAAATTCAAGGGCTTTCAAGGACTTTCAAGGTACTGCGTAAATGTTTGCAAGGACTAATCAGCTGCGCAACTTATCAAACAGCATTTTCAACACAGCGCAAATGTACCATTCGTTGGACAAGATATTTCTGAAAATTCTCAATTTTGATTTTTATTCCTTGCATTCATGAAGTTCCGCTTCTTTTCTTTCACACAGAACTTGTCCTATCAGTACGTCTCTTCACTGTTGATAACGATGCGTTACCTGATCGTCCAGATTATTCTGTTTCGAAGCTGTAGTACATCGTAGTTCAGTTTGCAAGGCGCAGGCTCATGCGTTTCGAGCCACTCGAACACATGACCAAGTGTACAATAAAAAGCAGAATACGCTGTCACACAGAGCGTGAAAACGGCTCTGCGTGGCTGTGCGCATGCAGACCACCATTACGACCAAGGCGGTAGCAAACTCGCGCAAAGGGCCAGGTGACACGAAGCACCACGTCGAGGTCTCTCTTCTCAAGCGCCACAGTGCAGTGATTCATGAACGCGTTAGATGCATTGGCACTCCACACAATCGTGCCCGTGCAGAGCCGTGCTAACGCCAAGTGTGATTGACCTTGCACATAAGCAGAAGCCACAGATAGCAGATTGTTGATCTGTTTTTTTTTTCCGCAACGGTAACGAACAGATGACACGTCTTCGCAGTATCTGCTATTGTGCTTCGGCCAACCGCACGAGAAGTACCCGTAGTGTTTTGCTCCCGTGGACTTTGTTGCTATGTCAAGGAACACACTGGTGAAAGTGGATGAGTTTATTCCAGCGTCTTTTTCTGACTGCGCTCGCGGAAACGCGACAAGGGCAAGGCGGACG